>NW_012267218.1:1472080-1532880 GCF_000151885.1 Dipodomys ordii | reverse complement strand
GGCTGTGGACCGTGCTGCTGTCGCACACAAGCACCTTGGTTCGCACTACCACAACGGAAAAAAGCGTGACCCCTACTTCAGGTCTTGTCTGCCCAGTTCCGCCCACCACAGCGAAACGAAGCTGTGGCTCCTCTCCCCAGCCGCTCAGCTGAGTCCTGGCCTCCAGCCCTCAGGGGCTCCTCCGGTCCCCCTTTCCTCCCCCCCCCGCCCCCACGGCTGGGTCACTGTGGGTTTTCCCTTCCACTTGTTTGCAGGACACTATGTGCTGCCAGGGCCAGTCCCTGACATGGGGGCACCCAGCAGCTCTCCTCATGGGTGCCCTTCTCCCCCAGTGCCAGGGGCTGCCCTGGGACTCGGTGGGTCCTTCCCGTGGCTGTGGAAAGGCGGGCGCCAGTGCACAGAGCTGGGGACAGTCAGCGCTGTCACTGTAAGAGCGCCCTACGCTCATGGCCGGATCCCTTCAGCGGAGGGGCTCAGGGCCCACGTGGTGGCCGGAACGCTTCAGAGCCGGACCCGCCGCCCACAGGCCTCCCCCAGCCACTAGGGGGCGGTGCAGGGCAGTCCGTCCCCAGTACCGGCGCTCCTCCGCCTGGCCTCTGGCCTGAGGAGCGCGTGGCCCTCGCGTCCTGTGCGGGGCGTCCTCAGCTGCGCTGCGGTCTGCTTCTCTGGGTGCAGGCTCTGGGTCACCCCGGCTCCGTGTGGCAGCACCACAAGCCTTCCTGAGTTGGGCCGCCCGTGTCAGGCCTGTGAGATGTGTTTAGACAGATCACAGAGGAAGGTAGATGTAGAGAGAAGGGGCTGTCATCGATGGCATGTGTGGACGCCCAGGACCCCGCGGGCCAGTTCGCAGCGCTGAGCCTCTCAGGCCTGCCACAGGCCCAGGCACCGCAGGTCTGCCTGGCAGGGAGTCCCGGGACGGGGCCCGGAGTGTTCAGACGCTTCCCTCCCACACTGCACTGCACCCAGCACCTCCAGGAAACAGGGTTCCTGCTCTAGGTGTTGCTGAGCACTCAGTCCTCCAAGCAGGACTCCGCTGAATGTGCTTCTGCAGGTCTGCCTTTGAAGAAGCTGAAGGGGGGACTCACTGCACCAGGGCTCGGTGGCTGGGAGGGGGTATGGGCACATGACCCCGCGTCACTGCTTGGCTGCAGCAAGGAGTGCACACACACACACACACACACACACACACACACACACACACACACATCTCTGCATGTGCCAGGTCCACGTGCCAAGTACTCCTGCCGGGGGCCACCTCTCCCTGCTCCCGAGTGAAGCTGATCTGCAAGGTCACGTCCCTTCTCCCTGCTCCCCCGTGAAGCGAGGGAGATCAGCCTGGTCTCCTCCCTGCATGAAGCGGCATCTTCGAGGTGGCCTCCAGGCCTGGCTCTGACCATGCTGCACCCCCTCCGCTCCTGTTCTCCAGCCTCTTCCACAAATCCCCTCAGTGCTAGGCTGGGAATGAACGCGAGGACTCAACGGAAGCTCCCTCCCTGCATCTGCTCCTGTGGGCTGTCTGTGGAATCCCTGCATTAACAGACTCCTGCTCCGCCTTCATTCGCCTCTCCTGCTATAGTGAATTGCTTGGGATGTCAAGAGAGTTCACGGGCTCAACGTGGCTCCCATAGGAGGAGCAGGCCAGATGGGGCAGCTAGGGGCAGCTGCCTTTCGCACTGTGATAGGGAGGCGGTGGGAAGTCTGGCCATTGGGCCCTCCGCCAGGACCCGGCTGACCCAGAGCCGCCCACCCGGCCCGGGAGCCTCCGACTGGAGCCCGAGAAGCCAGTTCTGACTTCCCAGCTGCCAGTGCGGCCGTGTGCAGGCGGGAGGCTGGTGCTGACGGCTCTGCTCTCCCAGTGCCCTCAGGCCTGGCTCAGCAGCTCCGGAGCGGGAGCTGGCTTTAACACTTGTCTGCATTCTCTTCCAGTGTCCAAGATGTATGCAGTGTGACACCAAGTTTGACTTTATCACCAGGAAGGTGAGGTGGGCAGCGGGGGCCTTGGCGAGACCCCCTGGGGAGAGCTGGGTACCGGGGCGGGGAGGCCTGCTGCCGTGGGCCGTCAGCGCAGGTCTGCGCTTGGCCTGGGTGCTCACCGCCCCTCCCCCCCGCGCGCAGCACCACTGCCGCCGGTGCGGGAGGTGCTTCTGCGACAGGTGCTGCAGTGAGAAGGTGCCGCTGCGGCGCATGTGCTTTGTGGACCCCGTGCGCCAGTGCGCCGCGTGCGCCCTGCTGTCCCACCGGGAGGCGGAGTTCTACGACAAGCAGCTGAAGGTGCTCCTGAGCGGTGAGCATGCCGCCCTCGCTGGGGTTTGGGCCCCACCCTGGGGTCACAGAGCCTCCTCTGCCACTTTGGTCCTGGAGTGGTTAGCTGGAAAGAATAGGCGCTACCTCAGTCTGGTCGGGGCCTTTTCTTTGAAGGATGGAGAAACACCGGCTGGCTTCGTGAGCAAGCAAAAGCAAAAGCCTTGCAGGCAGCAGCACCGTTGTTACCTGTCGGCCCTTCCCCCAGCAATGCCTTGTTGCCCGGTGGAAGGCACAGCTGGAGCAGCTGTCGCTGGCTTCTTGCTTGCTCTTGAAGTGTCCTCTCTAGCTAGCGATGGGCTTTCGGGGGTCTGGCCTGGGGAGAGAGTGCGGGGGCTCCAGGTCACGTGCAGATGTCTGCTTTCTCTCAAGGAGCCACTTTCCACGTAACGCTGGGAAATTCAGAGAAATCCGAAACTATGGTTTGCCGTCTTTCCAACAACCAGAGGTAAGAGCCAGAGCCCGGGCGGCAGGGCGGGGCAGGGCTGGGCCTGGGCCTCGGTCATGTGACTGCCGCGCTTTGGTTTGTTACAGGTACTTGATTCTGGGTGGGGACAGCCACCATGAAATTGAAATCGCCAACATCTCCACGGTGCAGATTGTTACCGAAGGCTTCGCTCCTGGAGGTGCGTGCCCGCGCCCTTTCTTTGCAGGGGAGTCTGCCATTGGGGACCGAGTTCTGCGCTTGCACCTGAAATGGCCCGCTGTCTGGGGGGCCCTGAGCTGAGTCACAGGTTTTAGAACTGACCAGTGCGTGGGCTTAGGACGAGAGGAAACGTGCCTGGCGCGCCGCACCTGTGGCCCCTCGCTCATGGCAGCAGGCTCTGGGAGGACGTGGCACGCTGGCGCCAGGAGCAGCACTCAGGCCTGCTGTAGCGGCCTGACGGCGCCTGCGCCCTGCGTCCCGTCCTAGCTACAGTGGCCCTGAAAACCCACCTGACCTCACTCACCTTGCTGTTTGCTGACTGGCTCTTGGTTGTTTTCTCTCCACTGGCTGGCTGTCTTCTGACGTAGAAAAGGACTCTCCCACTTACACCAGCCTCCCAGGGCTCCTCCTGCCTCTGAAGGTCAGCTGCGTCCTCCTCTGCTCCCCCAGCATGCCGTGGCCCTGCTCCTCCGCCCCTTGGCTTCTGTGCATGAGGCGTCCATGCCCGTGTTCCTGTGAAACGCAGGGTCCCTTCTTTTAGTCGGGTGCACGGGCCATACAGCAGAAGTGAAAGAAAATGTCTGCTCAGTGATCTCCTGGAGCACAGCAGTACTGGGTATTGGAAGCTTTCTGGCAGTGTCTGGCAGCTTCCAGAAGGCAGGCCACAGGTGTGACTGGCCCCACGCCCAGCGGGCACTGGTGCGCGTGGGCACAGCAGACTTCTTCCACGCTGCCTGCACAGCTGGCTCACTCCGCCCGCGGTAGCCCTCTGGGGCTCTTGACTCTCGCAGCTCCCTCCCAACTTCTTGAAGGAGAGGCAGGAGCTGGGCTGGTGGTGTGTGCGAGAGGTACCGCGCTGGCTGGAGATGCTTGCTGCCAGGGGCAGGGGTCTGAGCTCAGGAGGGGGCCACTCCAGGGATGGCCTCTGGCTGGTCCTGTGAAGGCACACAGCCTCTCGCTTGCTCTGCAGGGCAGACCTGTAGTGCTGGCCTGGTACCCTAGCGTAGTGTGGGCATGCAGACTCGCTGCCCTGCTCTATCCAGTGCTTTCTTAGAGTGCTCAAGATGCAGAGCCATCTGCCTGTGGGCTGGGCTATGTGGGAGACCCCGCAGCGCCATCAGCCTTGTTTGCGCTGTGCCAGCTCCACTGGCCGGCGGCACTCAGGCCTTCTGGTGAGCTGTGTCTGCCTGAAGGGCTCTCCGGAGGCGGGCGCCGCTGCAGGTGCGGCCACGTGCAGCACAGTCGCTTCTGTTCTTTGTGTAGTTGTGACTGGGACAGCTGGCAGCAGTCCAGAGTCGGAGGGTGTCTGGCAGACCGGCCCTCAGGACGGGCCTGTGTGGGCGCCTGCGGTCTAGTGACGCCTGGCAGGGCATCCGTGGTCTGGTGAGCTTTAGCCCCGGCTTCAGCAGGGGATGGCGACGGCCAGCTCAGTCTAGGAGTGGACCCGGGGGAGCGTGGCCATCTGCTTGGCGTATCTTCTGATGGCCAGGAAGAGCCTAAGCCGGCTCCCCCACCCGCCCGACCCTGGCTGTGCATGCCTGTCCCCGGCGGAGGGCAGGACTCGGCAGGCTGGTAATTTCTGTTACTCTAGACGAGGGCCCTGGCTGTCTGGCTGGAGGGCACAGGGCCTGGCGCTCTGCCCCCTCTTCCTGCCTCCCGCGAGCAGAGCTTGCTGTGGAGACAGGTGCTCACGTCACTGCGCGCGTCCAGCACGGCTCTCCTTAAGCAGCACGGGGTCAGGTGGGTGCCCAGGCCACCGCTGGACATCCTGACTTCCATCTCCCTCCTCTAGCAGGCAGTGCTCGGGTCACAGGCATGTGCCTGCAGTACACAGTGCCGGGGGCGGAGGGCACAACCCAGCTGCGGCTGATGGCCGGAGAGGATGCGAATGCCAGCAAGAGGCAGGCGACCGCATGGCTGGCGGCCATGCACAAGGTACCGTTGGGGGAGGGGAAGGGAGGAGGAGGCCGGTCTGTAGGCATAGAGAAACGCTTGCCTTCTCTAGAAGATTCTGTCGTATATCTGAGGTACACACAGCAGCTTCTGTAGAAGGCACGCAGGCTCAACTGTCACCAGGCCCAGGACCGATGGTGCTTTGTGGTTTTATTTTTGGTCCCTCTGCAGGCTGCCAAGCTCCTCTATGAATCTCGGGACCAATAGCTAACTCCACGTGTGGAGCAGAGCTCAGCGGGCATCTGGTCACCGATCCAGCAGCTTGCCCCTGCCTGAGCACCACAGGGCCTTGTCCTGGGAAATGCAACTCAAGTATCTGGGACAAGCAAATGTCCACTTACCTAGTGCAATATGTTCACAGTTCACTAATGCTATAAGCAGCTTCACAGCCTTCAGAGTTGTGTATTACATTGTTGGTACTCAATGAAGAGAGCAGATAGAACTCACTACTGCTAAACCATTTCCAGGGTAATCTGCACCTTGAGGTTTAGGGAAAGTTGTGGCCTACCCATGTTTCTGCCTGCTGGTGGGGCACGCAAGGCTCTGATCGCAGGGCAGCCTGCCTGTCTTCACCGGCCCGTTTACCACACTTGCCTTATTAGCCTGTGCGCTGGCTGCCCGGATTTCGGCCAGTGGACGGTCCTTTGACATGTCAGCAAGCAGAAGCCACCAGCGGACTTTTCTACTTTTTACTTACGATTTCACTTTATTAGGATGACTGTACAGCAATTTGTACATAAAGCGTACAATTAAAACCTATTTTGAAAATACACGCCAGGCTCTGCCTCTGTGTCCAGATGTCTCGAGTCTCTGCCCCGGTCGGAAGCCGGGTGCGGGGTGGTCTGCTGCACGCGTGGCGTGGTGTGGCGTGGCGGTGGGACGGCAGGGGCAGCCTCCACAGCGAGCGGCAGCCCGGTGCCACCCTGGACAGCGGGTGCTCCGGGTGCCGGCTGGCCACAGCACAGCCCTGAGAGCGTCCGTGTGGATTTATACACAAGACTCGCGTGAAGAGGGAACCAAGGGCCCATGTGTTAATGAGAAAACATGTCCAACCCAATTCTGATCGTTCTTGAACAATAGTCTTGGTGTGTTAAAAAAAACAAGCCTGTCTGTACAGCCAACCCAGGGCAGCACCTGCCCCACGGGGAGTCTGGAACCTGCCCGAAGGTGACGGAGTGGAGCAGGCCCTCGCGCCCGCCCCGGCCCGCTGCCCTCACTCCGTCATCTACTCACTCGAGCTGTGAGGGCTGAGACCACCCTGTGCAGAGAAGCACGTGTGCTCCTGGGAGGCCCAGCTGGAAGCAGGATGTGCGAACTGCCCACGCAGGGGACACGTTCACCAGGCGGGGCCGCCCGTGGGAGGAGTGGGAGGAGGACGCGCGGGCTGGGCTGCGCTCTGGCAGCAGCTGGCTCCTGTGGAAGGGCAGCGGACACAGCGCGGGAGGAAGCTTCGGGGCCGGTGAGGCAGGACTCAGTCCTCACCGGCAGCCACTGGGCGAGGACGTTCCAGGATTCTTACTGGCAACATGGGGGGGTGTTTTGGAAGCTGGATATTTATTTGGATTTACAGTAATTGGCAAAGTTCAGTTGTCTCAGAGGCAAAGGCCTCTCCAGCTGCGGCAGACTGGGGAGTACAGAATTCACATTGTGGACACTGTCTGCTAAAATGAGCACCATGAGACCGTCCTAACTTGGGTCTTTCTGGGGCTGCAGAATCCTCTCCAGCAGCTCCGGGGAGGCTGGGAGACAGGTGCTCCGGGGGTGTCTATGCGAGCGTCCGCTGCCGGGGCTTGATCCGTGGATACAACTGGAAAGCAGTAGGGCCAGTTAGGACAGAGAAGCCTCTGAGCAGGAACTGGCCTCAGGTGCGGTGCCGGCACTGCCCAGAGGCAAGGCTGGTCTCCCCAGTGCCTGAGGCGTCCCACCCTCCATTTAAGAGTTGATCTACCCTTGAGTACCCGTTCCCATTTCCCTCAGCACTTCACACCACCTAAAACCTCCCTCCCTGCCAGTGCCGCTGGCTCACACCTGGAATCCTAGCTACTTAGGAGGCTGAGGACTGACTGGTTTTGAGGCCAGCCCAGGCAGGAAAGTGTGAGATTTATCTCTAATTAACCACCAGTGTTAGTAGAACACTTCTTGCCTTGAGCAAAAAAAAGCTCAGGAACAGTGCTCAGGCCCAGGACTGGCACATACAACCCAAACCAAACCCGAAAGTGTCACTTTGCTGGCCCACATGAGGACGTAAGCGCACCCTGAGCACAGGGACCTACGCTTGGGCTCATGCCTCAGTGTTCAGAAAGGCCTATCAAATGAACGAGGGACTTACGCCAGCCCTACCACAGCACCTGGGAGGAGACAAGACGCAACCCCCTCCTGCCTACCTAGAGATTTATTTGTATTTTGAAACAGAATTTCACTATTTAGCACAGGTTGGCCTGGAACTGGTATTCTTCCTGCCTCAGCCTCCTGAGTGCTGGAATTACATGTGTAAACCATTATACCTCACTATGGAAAATTCTAGATCAGGGTGTGACTGTAGGCACGAACTAGGGTTTTTTTGTTTTGTTTTTGTTGCAGGGCTTGAAGTCTGGTCCTGAAAGCTGTCCCTGAGCTTTTCAGCTCAAGGCAAGTACTCTATCACCTGAGCCACGTGCTAGCGTTTTCTGGTGGTTTATTGGAGATAAGAGTCTTTCTTGCCCAGGCTGGCTTTGTATTTTTTTGTTTTTTGGGGGTTGTGGGGCTTGAACTCTGGGCCTGGGCGCTGTCCCTCAGCTCTTCAGCTCAAGGCAAGCGCTCTACCACTTGAGCCACAGCACCACTTCCGGTTTTCTAGTGGTTTATTGGAGATAGGAGTCTCACGGTCTCTCCTGCCCGGGCTGGCTTTGAACCGAGATCCTCAGATCTCAGCCACCTGAGTAGCTAGGATTACAGGAGTAAGCCACTGGCACCCAGCTGTTTTTGTGTTTGTTTTGCTAGTCCAGGGGCTTGAACTCTGAGCCTGGGTGCTGTCCCTCAGCTCCTTTTGCTCAAGGCTAGCACCCTACCACTTGAATTATCACACTACTTTGGCTTTTTCTGTGATTAACTGGATGATAAGAGTATCAGGGAATTTCCGGCCCAGGCTGGCTTTGAACCGTGATCCTCAGATCTCAGCCTCCTGAGAAGCTAGGGTTACAGACATGAGCCACTGGCGCGTGGCTGTCTAGTTGTTATTTTGAAGGTCACCCCAAGCAAAGCACTCAGCCGCTAGCGGGAGCTCTGCTTCCGTGGGATTGGGCGCTCGCTGGGCATGGGTATAGCCAGGCACCTTCCGTGGGATTGGGCGCTCGCTGGGCATGGGTATAGCCAGGCACCTTCAGGGATCCTGCCTGAGTCTCATGTTCTGACTGCAGGCAGAGCAGCTGCTGGCGCGTGCGCGGGTCTCCCGCAGAACCAGGTCCCATACCACAAGGGTTTCCTGTGACTCTGGCACATGCTAACGAGGCCAGCTGACTGCGCCGAGTGCCTACTTACCCCCAGGAGGTTTTTGGGCACATAGCCCTCCCGGCCCCCAAGGCGAGCCCACCACCACTCCGTCTCGCTGTCATCCTCGCGCCTCAGGATGGTGATGGCGTCCCCTTCGTGGAAGGACAGCTCGTCGCTGTTCTGCGCCTCATAGTCCCACAGGGCATATACCGTGCCTTTGTTCATCACTCCCAACTTCTCCTGCACCCCTAAGATCAAAGAGCAACCATCAGAGCCCGGCAGAAGACAGTTCACAGCAAGGAGCCCCACGAAGGCACAAGCGAGACCCGCCAAGGCTGATGGCTGAGATGGGAGAGCAGGGCCACACCCAGACCCAGCTGCTGCCCCAGACCCAGCTGCTGCCCCAGACCCAGCTGCTGCCCCAGACCCAGCTGCTGCCCCAGACCCAGCTGCTGCCCCAGGTGCAGCTTAATGTGCACACCCTTTCCCGAGCCCCTGCGAGAGCACAGCAGCCTCGGTGTCTATGCGGGAAGGGGTCCCAGATCCTGCAGATCCCCGAACCCTTAGATGTTCATCTCTGTTGCAAAACTGTGTGTTGTCTGTGCAGAGCCTACGTTTGCGTTCCCTCATGCCCTAAACTAGTTCGCTGTGTGTAAGCCATCGTACATGGAATGGTTTAGGGACTAGCATAAGAAGAGTGTTAGGTGTTCAGTGCAGGTAATTTTTTTTTTTTGGGTTGGTCCTGGGACTTGAACTCTGGGCCTGGGCGCTGTCCCTCAGCTCTTCAGCTCAAAGCAAGCACTCTATCACTTGAGCCACAGCGCCACTTCCAGTTTTCTGGTAGTTTATTGGAGATAAGAGTCTCACAAACTTTCTTGCCTGGGCTGGCTTTGAACCGTGATCCTCAGATCTCAGCCTCCTGAGTAGCTAGGATGACAGGCGTGAGCCACCAGTGCCCGGCTCAGTGCCAGTAATTTTTGTCCAATACTCTAAGTAATTGTTTGGATCCACATCTTCAGAACCCATAAACATGAAGAGCTGACTGAAATCTTTTATTTAACTCTGGGCCTAAGAGCTGTCCCTAAGCTTTTGTGCTCAAGGCTAATGCTCTACTTGAGCCACAGCCCCACTTCCAGCTTTTTTCTCTTTGTAGTTGATAGAGGTCTCATGAACTTTCCTGCCCAAGCTGGCTTAAAACTGCTCTCCTCCTGAGTGGCTTGGATCGCAGGCATGAGCCACTGGTGCCTGGCTCTGACTGAGACCTTGCTCTAGGTTTTATGTAAAGGTTTGTGGTTCTAAAGGCAATTCCCTCCTCCCTCCCCTTCCTCATCATCACTGGGGTCTGAACTCAGGGCCTTGTACTTGCTAGGCTGACGCTTTACCACTTGAGCCCTATCTCCAGCATTGCTTTTTTTTTTTTTGGTCAGTCATGGAGCTTGAACTCAAGGTCCGTGTGCTGTTCCTGAGCTTTTTTGCTATCACTTTGAGCCACAGTGCCACTTCCCGTTTTCAGGTAAGAGTCTCATGGACATCTCTGCCTGGCTTTGAACTGTGATTCTCAGATCTCAGCCTCCTGAGTAGTTAGGGTTACAGTGTGAGCCACCAGCACCTGGCCAGCACTGATGGTTTTTTGGAGACTGCTGGTTATTTTGGAGATGTGTCATTATTTTTCTATCTAGACTGGCCTTGAACTATGATCCTCCATATCTCAGCCTCCTGAGTGGCTAGGAATGGAAGCATGAGACACTGGTTCCTGACATAAAGGCAGTCCTTAAGGGAAAAGTTGGAATTTTGATCTAGCACAAACTTTCAGAAGTGAGAAGCAGCTGTGGCTGGCGGGGTGGTAGGTGTGCTGTAGACTGTGCATCTGAGTGGACCCACGGCCATGCAGCTCCCTGAGGTGCCCCCGGGAGGGGCCGGTGTGGTCACTGCCTGTCAGCCCTCCACCCTCAGAGCTCTGGCTTGCCCCGCCCTACCAGCTCTGCTGTGGGAGCTCTGGGTAGCGTGTGCGTGACCAATCCTTGGGAAAATGGGACCTGGGATGGCAGCCAGTAATTTAGCATGAACTTGACTCATCAAATGGCTAACCCTGGACTAGCACGTGGATGAATGGATGGGCTCTGCTTCAAGTCCCAGTGCACCCCAGAAACAAGTGTACAGATCAGAGCTACTCCCAGCGCAGGGCTGCACAGCACCGAGGTCATTCTCGTTCCTGTAACAGCATGGTTCGCACATGTCCTCAGAGTAAGGAAAGGGAGGTAAGCACCACACCAGTTCACATTCTGGGCCAGTACAATCCTACCCAGACCCCATCACTCAGCCAGGGAAGAAGCCGAGGCACATATGTACCATAGAGAAACTGGGAGCACTGAATGTAGCCTTCCTCCATCTCTTCACACTTGTCTGCAGCAGTCTCAATGTCGCTGATGGTAGAGGCGAAGATGGCAGCGCCGCTCTCCACCAGCTGCTTGCAGAGGTGCACGCTGTTGCAGGAAGCAGCGCAGTGCAGCGGAGTCCTGGAGCCACAGGAGGGAAGACGGAGGTCTGGAACCAACCGCACGAGAACACCCTCCACAGAATGCTCGTGGGGATGCCACGCCTTTGTGCCAGGAAAGCTGTAGTGCTTTTTTAAAGGCATGGTTTCCTGCTGCTGATCACATGTACAGTGTATAACATGTGAGCACCGTTATATATTACAGACTGTGACAGACAATTTGCTCCAGGAAAGTTAGAATGAACTTGTGACTTTAAATGAGCATCATTATTCCATAATACTGTGAATTTCCGGAAATTATGTAATCACTTAATCACAATAAAAAAAAAAAGAACCTCGGGGAAGGGAGGGAGGGAGGGGATGGTAGGGGGAAAACAACGGAGGGGGTAACAATGTTCAAGAGGAAGTGTACTCATTACCTCACTCATGTAACTGTAACCCTCTGTATAGTATCTTTACAATAAAAAAAAGAATAAATTACAGCTTCCCTACTGTATCCATGGACCTTTGAATCAATAAATTAAAAAATTGTGTTTAAAAAAAAATAAAGGCATGGTTTCCGTGAAAACTGCTTTAGACCATATATAGTGTTGAGAAGGGAGGTTAAGGAGTAGATTAAGTAATGGCCTATAACCTGCTCAGTGCACTGAGCGTCAACCTGCATAACACACCGACATGCACATTACTAATGGCTAATGGTAAAGCGTAGCCATTTTACCACAATTAAAAACTAGAGTTGTATGCAAGTTCAAAAACCCTGGAGTAGACTCATGGCCCTGCTCCATTTGCCCACTGAATCTGAAGGCAAATGGAAACAGAACTCAAGTGCTTAAGTGTCTAATAAAGGAGACATGTGGGTACTTTTCCTATAGAATGTATATACAGAATTCAGACATTTCCCTACAGAACATCTGAAAAGAGGAAGAGCAAATGATTCGCCAAATACTCAGGTTGCAATGTTATAAGGCACATTAAGGACATTAAAAACAGCTCTCTTGGGCTGGGAAGGTGCTCAGTGGTAGAGCGCTTGCCTTGCATGCATGAGGCCCTGGGTTCCATTCCTCATCACCACATAAGCAGAAGGGAAAAAAAGCCGGAAGTGGCGCTGTGGCTCAAGTGGTAGAGCGCTAGCCTTGAGCTGAAGAGCTGAGGGACAGCGCCCAGGCCCAGAGTTCAAGCCCCACAACCCCCAAAAAACAAAAAAATACAAAGCCAGCCTGGGCAAGAAAGACTCTTATCTCCAATAAACTACCAGAAAACTGGAAGTGGCGCTGTGGCTCAAGTGATAGAGTGCTTGCTTTGAGCTGAAGAGCTGAGGGACAGCGCCCAGGCCCAGAGTTCAGGCCCCACGACCGGACCCAAAAAAAAAAAAACAAACCAGGTCTCTTTACCAAAATAGTTAAGAGAAAGGACAGGAAAGACAGCAAACCGCAGGAGAGAGGTGTTCTTTCTTCCGTGCTTCCCAACTGTCTAGAATACGTGTTTTCCTCTTGCGAGGCAGGGAATGCGAGCCCTGGAACTCCACACCCAGCCCGTGTGCTCACCATCCGTCGCTGTCGGCAGCATTCACGTTGACACCGAAGTCCAGCAGAAACTTCACAATGTGGTGGTGGCCGGCGCAGACTGCGTTGTGGAGGGGGGTGATGCCCTCGTCATTGGGCTTGCTGGGGTCTTCCACCTAAGACACAAATCACATCATAGCCAGCAGCACCCCACCCCCACCTCACAGCAGTACATGCAGGTGTGTGTGGCTCACCTCATAGATGATCCTCTGCACCAGATCAAACTCTCCTTCCAGAGAAGCATCTAGAAGTAGCGCCAGGGGATTGAAGCGTACTCTGAGCCCATGTCCCGTCCGCTCGGAGTTGGGCTTCTTCAGGTTGGTTCTTTTGCTCTGTGAGGAAGTGAGTGCTGTCAGTATCCAGGCGGCCAAGGACCCACCCTGGGGAAGGAGCAGCAGGACGGAAACTCTAAAACCACTGGCTCTCCAAGACAGCCCCGGGGACATCCCACCAAGGCGTGGGCATCTGTGGGGCTTGAGCTCTGCTGGGGCTCCTGGCTGGGAGGGGCCGGGCACGGCTCTGTGGGAGGCTCAGTGTGTTCCGACAGCTACGTGTGAGCCAGACACCAGCCCGCGGGAATCTACCCCACACCCCACAGGCTCTTCCAGCTGCCAAAACCCACCCAGGATGGTCTTGCCGAGACTCCCTGTGATAATGCTCCACCCCTCCGTATCAGCACACGGACCTCCCCAGAGGCTCGTCTAGAAGGTTCGTTCCTATCTGCCTATCCTCCGTGTTGCAGCAGTGCTTCACTAGGTGACTGCGCAACCTCCTCGTGTTGCTTTGTCTGTAGGGTTATCAGGCTGGCTGTGGCAGCCAGGACATGGCTGCTTCCACCTTCCACACAGCTGCTAGGGAGGCCTGGCTCTGGTCAGCAAGGATACCCACCGTGGAGGCAGCTGGAGGGTGGACGGCGGCAGGGAGGGGTGCTGGAGGGACTTGTTCCTCCCCCAGAGATGGGGACTCAGCCACGGGGCTGGGGGTTTGTTCTGTGGAGGGGGCCGTGGCCACGTTGTTGTTGTTGTCTTCGGTGGGCTCTGCGGTGTGGTGGGTGGTTGGGGGACAGATGAGCTCCTGGGGCTCTGGGGAAGGTAACTGGTTATCATTGGCATCGGAGGAAGGGGCGGGCTCATCGGGGAGGGGGACCGTGGGCTGGGCGGGCGCGGGCTCATCCACGTTGCTGTTAGCATTGGTATTCCCGTTATCTACATCGGCCAGAGTGCCCACAAAGTCCTGCGAGGGGCTGGGCTGGTAGAAAGGGGTGCCTTCCATGCCACCAGCCAGCGTGTTGAAGCGCTGGTAGAGCAGCTTTTGGATGTTGGGCCCACCGGGGCCCTCGGGCTCTGTGATGGAGCTGCGCTTCTTCAGGGGCCGGGGCGCGTTGGCCAGCTTCCTGCGGAGGGCCTCCAGGTCCGCGTCGCTCTGGTAGCGCAGCGGGGAGTGCACGATGGGGGTGAGCTTGGTGGGGCTGAGCGGCCTCGGCAGGCTCTCCACTGCGCTGCCGTCCCCGGGCGCGGCCGGGCCCTCTTGCTCTGGCTCTTTGTCAGCACATTCTGAAGAGGGCTGCGGCTGAGATGTGCCAGTGCCCATGGACCCATGAAGAAAGGGTAAGGGGGATGGAGACGTGGACCCCGACGGTAAGACAGGCTTGCCGTACACTGGAGAGACAGAAGAAGAAAAACAGCTTCAGCCTGGCTGCCAGGATTGGGGTTTAACAACAAGAGACCACCTCCTGCTCCTGACACGCCTAGGCTCTGATTTCCAATCTCTACACCCTAACAGAGGTGTGTCTAATGCATCTATCTTAAATCTGAGCGCCCACTATTAGGCTTTCATAAAAGAAAAGGTTGCTGGCCTGACATCCCCTGCCCCAAACAAGCTTGCTTCACTTTCTGGTTCAAGAGAAACAAACCAGAAAACCTGCATCTGAGCGTGGCACCTCGGGTGGGCAGGGAGGACCCTTGGATGCCAGGGCTTCTCCACTCGTTGACACTCCACTCTACCTCAGAGCTCTTGGCAGGGAGTGGCCAGGCACGCCTCGGTTCCTGGCCCACACATCCAGCTGTTGCAGGTGACAGCCGAGGATGTCAAGGGCTCTAGCCCAGATCTGGCCCACAGGATCCTCTGGCCAGGGAGAACTACCTTTGGCCTCCACAGGGCGTATGGAAAGAAGCTTATGTCCTCTTGTCTGCCCTTCTCCAACACCCATAGAAGACGGTGTGAAGCAGCTTCTCACGGCTCTGGGAGACCTCTGAGCAGCAGAGGCCCTCCTCACACCCCCTGTACCCAGCACTCTTCTAGCTCGGCCAGAGGCCCCAGAAGCAAGGCCCACCCTACTCACTGGACAGCTCTTAGAACAAGTGACCACGAAGCAGGAGGGAAAAGGGAATTGTTCTTATCCTTCTAGGGGCTGTATTTGCTAAGCAGTTCAAGGATATGGACGCCCAGACAGGAGATCAGAGCTGGGGTCCATCTACAATCTGCTCTGTGCACTTCATCGTTCATTCCCCTCCCACAGACACCCAGGCCCATACTTCTTATAACAATTATGGTTTTTGTTTTTGTGCAAGTCCTGGGACTTGAACTCAGGGACTGGCTGTTGTCTCTGAGCTTTTCTGCTCAAGGCTAGCACTCCACTACTTGAGTCACAGCTCTACTTTCAGCCTTTCTAGTGGTTAATTGGAAATAAGAGTGTTATAGACTTTCCTGCCCAGGCTGGCTTTGAACTGTGATCCTCCTGAGTAGCTGGAGTTATAGGTGTGAGCCACTGGCCCCTGGCCGAACTGTTTCATCCTAAGTAGCACATGGTTCAATTGTAAGGATACAAATTAGTACTTCCTAGTCCCAGGTGAAGAATAGAAACCCTTTGTACCTGCTTTAATGGACTTATTTAAGGTGCCGTGCACTGCTGGCTGGAAGTTCTTGGGTGGTGTGGCTTGCTGGAGGTACATGGAATAGATGGAACTTGAATTCACTGTCTGGGGTCCTTTCCTGGGAGACTGTGGTCTTGAGCCCTTATCAGCCAGAAAGGGCCGGATAGCCACTGTTAGTGGGAGGTCAGGTTTCCCATCGCCAGCTGGAAATGCAGGTGGCCCTGCTGGCGGGTACGTGGGGCTTGGTGGCACTGAGATCCTCTGCTGGATCTGCTGCGATGAGCCAGGCTGTGGGGCGCTGCCTGCTGGTGGCAGCGGAGCAGGTTTCTGCCGACTGGGCCCGCCAGTGCTGGGTCTGGGCAAGCTGCCCTCTTTCCTCCTCTCCAGAGAGCCCGTTGAGCCAGGGGCTAGTGGCGCAGGACTCGGGTATGTCCCATAGCTTGGAGGCAGTGGCTTTCCCACACCAGGGATAGGAGGTGGGCCTTTACCAATCTCGATGCCCTAAGTTTTGGTATTAAGAAGAAAAACAGAGTCACTCTTTAAAAAGATAAGCATATATCCACACCCAGTAGGATTTGGAATCCTTCAATCAGCCTGTGGTTATGTGACCAGCGTATAAGGCCCTGCTGAGCTCATCATCTGTCTGCAAAGTAGATACAAAAACCCCAGCCGCAGGCCCTGCACCTGTGTACTGCTCAGCCTCCGGCCCCCACAGCTCTGCAACTGTGTACCGCTCAGCTTCCTAGGTCTGGTAGCTATCTAAGACTCTGGGGTAAGGCAGGCAGACACTAACAAGATTCATCTGCAGTGTGGTACCTCTCCCAGGCCCTTCTACTTGTTGGCACTCAGCTAAGGATGGGGATAGCCTACCAGCTTCTCAGTGCTTCCCAGAGCTGACAGAGGCACCGGCTGGCTTGAGATAGCACCCTGCTTGAGGGTCCCCTCCATCACTGGGTCCTTCCAGTCCGCACTGGACATCTGTGTTGGCTTCACTGAAGAGCCAGAATTCTGCTTTAATGTTGGCCAGCTTCCATCATTAGCTTAAAAAGAACACAGAAGGTAAATAGATTTTTTTTCTTGCAATTAGCTGAGAGTGGAATAACACTGGGGTTTCACATTAGGAGTCCGGAAGTCAGCCACCACCGAGTGCCACGCTGCTGACCTGCTCCACCACCACAGGCCTGGCAGGAGCCTCAGCTGCCGCCCGCCACTGTGCAGCGCACGGATGCTGTCCACGGAGCACAGGCCCGGCCGGCTACAGCCCCACCGCACAACAGAGCAAGCACCGGGCATGGATGTGCAAGCAAGTGCCATTTAGAAACACAATCACACAGAGCAATGAGGACTTATCTTCCCACTTCAGTCTGACCTGTGCTTCCTTTCATGGGAGGAAGCCCGTCCCTTTGTGACCAAAGGTCAGGACAGGCTCCCTCTGACTGGGCAGCAGGAGAAGCAGTGTCATTTTGTTGCTGTGATTAGAAAGCCAGCCAAAACCTCATTTCCCGGAAAAACAGATTTTTTACAGAGTTTTCCAAACTGACAAGTGCGCTGCGGTCATGCCTGGTCATGTGGGGTCATGAAAGGTGACCCGAGACTGAATGGCGTGTGGGTCAGCGTTGTGCACCGACTGGGGTTCCCGCTTCTCATCAGGCGCGGGTGCAGACCTGCCCTGAGGTACCGCAGCCGCGGCCCACTAGTGGGTGGGGACAAGCAGGAGTCACCACAGGCAGGATGATATCCAAGCTGTGGCAGGAAGACCATTTGTCTCATAAAACAGGAGAGTGAGTGGCCCAAGCCAGCTCCAGCACAACCCAGGGGGAGGCCCCGCTGCCGAGGCAGTGGTGTGCTGAGAGGGCTCGATGCCCCTGGTGTCCCTAGCTGGCCTAGCCTGTGGCATCGGCACACACGGAGCTCGTGAGCAAAATGTGACAACAGGACACATGATCACCTGATCACTACTCTGCTGAGTGTCACTATAGACAGGAGGGCTCTGAGACAGTGCTGGTTCAGCCATGCAGTGCTAGCCAGGAATTCCAAGGCCTAGCGCCAACTGTCCTTGTTCCTTGCGGCCTGCCAGCCTTCAGGCAATAATGTGCGAATCTTAGCCCTGGAGTATGTGTGGGCTCCAAGAAACTTTATTAGAGGCCTTGAAAACTCCAGGCTGACCAGAAAAGCAAGGCCCCACAGGGGTGGCCAAGCCACCTGGGGGTCATGGCTTTTTTTTTTTTTGGTCGGTCGTGGGGCTTGAACTCTGGGCCTGAAGTTGGTTGTGAGTCTTGAACTCTGGGCCTGGGCGCTGTCCCTGAGCAATTCAGCTCAAGGCAAGGGTTCTACCACTTGGACTACAGGGCCACTTCTGGTTTTCTGGTAGTTTATTGGAGATAAGAGTCTCACGGACTTTCCTGCCAGGGCTGGCTTTGAACTGCGATCCTCAGATCTCAGCCTCCTGAGTAGGTAGGATGACAGGCGTGAGCCACCAGCACTTTGCTTCAGTGGCTTTTTAAATCACATGGCCATAGGCGGGTCTATGGAAACCAGTTATTGGGAGAAGAGTAATAATCTTTTTCTTTGTTCAGGACACGGCAGGTATAGAAGGAAGGTCATTTCCTTTTATTATAAAGGAAGAAACATTCACTAATTATGATGGGTAATGTGCAGCTGACTGTGGAGTGCAGCTGTCCAGCTGTCTTCCCTCCTCCTGCCCAGGGGACTGAGGATTACAGGCCTTTGATACCATGCTTACCAGTTCATCTTAACTTTTGAAAAACAACCCCTCCTCCCTCCCCCACAAACCTTTTTTTTTTTTTGTCGGTCGTGGGGCTTGAACTCTGGGCTTGGGTGCTGTCCCTCAGCTCTTCAGCTCAAGGCGAGCGCTCTACCACTTGAGCTACAGCGCCACTTCCAGTTTTCTGGTGGTTTATTGGAGATAGGAGTCTCACGGTCTCTCCTGCCCGGGCTGGCTTTGAACCGCGATCCTCAGATCTCAGCCTCCTGAGTAGCTAGGATTACAGGCGTGAGCCACCAGCGCCAGGCTTCCCGCAAACCTTTTTGTCCTAGATTCTAACCCCTGGTGGCCAACCCTCTCTGGATATGTGTGTGTGTGTGTGTGATGCATGTGTGTGTGTGTGTGTGTGTGATGCATGTGTATGTGTTGGGGGGGATGTTTGTCTGGAATGGAAAGGGCACCTGATCCTTCAAAGCACTGCTTATGTCTAGGTATGAGGAACCTTTGTCAGATTGGAAAACAAATGATTGCTGATTCAGTTTTACAGATCAGAAGTGCCCCCCCTACACCTGGCAGCTGACATACGGTTCACAAGCAGGTTTGCAGAGTGCTGTGAAGAGCCACAGCCAGGCCCGATGTCCAGGTCTGACACTGTCCACATGCTGCTCACTCTGGGTCTACCATGGCCATCTGTGTGACACAGAACCAGATCAGCCAACGACAAGGGTTAAGTGTCCCTACCAGGGATTTGCTATCCAGGCTCTACCTCAGCGGGCAGACACAGGCTTCCTGGAATGGGTGCTTCACCCTCCAGTGGAAAGAAGAGTGGAGGCTCTTTGGGGGGCAGCTTCTTCTGCCAACTCAACAAACAGCACAACACACTCCCACAATGGAGAGTAGTGACATTTTAAGCTTCGACATTTTAATAATGATGTCAGCAGAAGCTGGCTGCACTAATATCTGCATAGACGACTAGCCACTCCTACCTCCTACCACAGATAAGCAATAGCTCATCCACGACCACTGTGCAGAGGAGCCATGCTGACCAAAGCCTCTGTGTGACTGTTGTGGGACCAGAAAGATCTGAGCCAGGCTCTGGACACAGGGGCTAGGAAAGGTCCGTCCTGTAGGACTGAGCTCTGGACACAGGGGCTAGGAAAGGTCCGTCCTGTAGGACTGAGCTCTGGACACAGGGGCTAGGAAAGGTCCGTCCTGTAGGACTGAGCTCTGGACACAGGGGCTAGGAAAGGTCCGTCCTGTAGGACTGAGCTCTGGACACAGGGGCTAGGAAAGGTCCGTCCTGTAGGACTGAGCTCTGGACACAGGGGCTAGGAAAGGTCCGTCCTGTAGGACTGAGCTCAACCCCTAAGCTGCCAGAAAGAGCTGATGCATCACTAGGCACTGTCCGTACCGAGGGAGAGAAAATGACACACATGAAGACCAGTACAAACCAGTCACCAATTCTGAAATAGTAATCTAACACAAGCCTAACAGTAGGAGAGCAGCAATACTGTTCCCATAAATGAAGCAACTTTTAGTATTTGAGGACATGGAAGGGATTGTGGTCAGGAAGTCTGGCTGAAGCAGCAATGGTAGTCTCCACACAGGGCTGGTCCTGTGCCAGCTGGAATGCCAGCTGTCTTGAGCACAGAGCTGGAGTTATCACACAGCACAACAATGCAAAGGAATAGTTTGTGGACGTTTTTGTGGTGCTGAAGGCTTAGCCTGGGCTTTGTGTATGCTAGGCTCTATTACACGCCCTATTCCAGGTTGACTGATGGAAACTGCTGAGTGGGGAGCTCTATCTATAGGGAGGTGACCCTGGTCTGGCCAGCCACAGTTGGACTAACAAGTGACCAACAAGAGTCAAGTCCAGTGAGGAATCCATAGCTGACCACCAAGTACCCTCAGGAAAAAGTAAACCTGGGTTATGAGAAAGATATCCTTAATATCCCCTGGCCTAGTACTGGGGATTGAACTCAGGACTTAGCACTTTCTTTTTTTTGGGGGGGGGGTCCAGTCGTAGGGCCTGAACTCTGGGCCTCTTCAGCTCAAGGCTAGCACTCTATATCACTTGAGCCACAGCACCACTTCCCGCTTTTTTTCTTTTTGCTTATGTGGTACTGAGGAATCGAACCTAGGGCCTCATGCATGCAAGGCAAGCGCTCTACCACTGAGCCACCTTCCCAGCCCCAGGAATTAGCACTAAAGGAAGGCACTCTACTGCTGAGCCACATCTCCAGCCCTTTTTTGAGGCAGAGTCTCATTTCCTATCTGGGTGTAAGCTTGGACTATGATCTGCCTATTTTAGGCTTCCCATTCCAGCTAGGATGACAGGTGTGTGCCACTAGGCCAAGAAGCTTCTGTTGAGATGAATCTCAGACTTTTCTAGCTTGAATGGTACCAAGAACCTCCTGCTCTCAGCCTGCCATGTAGCTAGGATGGCAGGTGTGTGCCACTGTGCCCGATTATCAACCAAGAGCTCAACCAGATGGGGTCTCATTAACTTTTCTGCTCTTACTGGCCTTGAAACTCTTATCCTCTCAATCTTAGCCTCCCAAGTAGTCAGGATTCCATGTGGCCATCATTTGTGTTTTGAAAAGCTATGGTACATTCAGATCAGTAAATAGAATTTGTTATTGTGGTGACCTCTGGCTTTCTAAGTGTTATACCAAAAGACTAGGAGCTTCCAGAAACTCTTCCTTCCCATGAAGGGGCAGGGCCACTCACCGGGTTTTGTTCTTCCGTGGGCAGCGCTGGAGGTGATGGTGAGAGACTGGGGCTTTACGGGATCCCCTGGGACAGGAAAGCTCCCAGCGCTGGGAACTTGGATGTAAGGCCCCACGGCAGCAACCCGGCCAGATGCACTCAGGGGGGACTGCGGTGACGATGTGCCATTCACACGATTCAGCTGCAAACCAACAAGAAATCAAAGTCAAGATTCTTCCAAACTCAACTCAGCCCGACTCCCTGCTCAGACCACAGAGCACTCACTGGACAGACCCTCACCCCAAGAGACTGGCATCTAGAAGAGAGCCTGCAGAGGGCACGGTTCACTGCTGTAGAAGCCACTTCCTCTAATAATACCCACCTACTGGCAATGCGAGAGTGAGGGGCTGATGTGAAGACAGCATCACTTTTAGTGACAAGGACCACCTTGTCCCCATCTGAGGGATGCTCTCCTTCCCCTAGAAGGGCAGAGGTCTGTAGTCTGAATATAGCTTCAAAACCTTCCCTGTCATTTATTCTCTGCACTGCTCTGTGCCAGTTACTTAGCCTTTCTTAGCCTCTGTGCCTCTGTCCATGAAGTCTGGGTAAGAGCTACTGTAAAGAATGCAGGGAAGGGCTGGGAAGTTGGCTCAGTGGTAGAGCGCTTGCCTTGCATGCCTGAGGCCCTGGGTTCGATTCCTCAGTGCCACATAAGCAAAAAGAAAAAAGCTGGAAGTGGCGCTGTGGCTCAAGTGGTAGAGTGCTAGCCTTGAGCTGAAGAGCTGAGGGACAGCGCCCAGGCCCAGAGTTCAGGCCCTGCGACCGGATCAAAAAAAAAAAAAAGAATGCAGGGCAAATAAACCCCCAAATCTTCATGCTGAAAAATTCAATAAATGAAATGTTGAAATGCAAAGACGAAAGGAAGGAAGGAAGGGAGAGAGAGAGAGAGAAAGAAAGAGAGACTGACTGACTGCAGGGCAGGGGCTGGGAATGTGGCTCAGTGGTAGAATGCTTGCCTAGCATGGATGAAGCCCTGAGCTCGACTTCTCAGCACCCCATACACAGAAAAAAACAAAAATGGCGCTGTGGCTCAAATGGTAGAGTGCTAGCCTTGAGCAAAAGAAGCTTAGGGGCAGTGCCCAGGCTCTGAGTTCAAACCCCAGGACTGGAAAAAAAACGTAGGGCAAAGTACCCAGGACAGACTGTGATCCTGATGGTGTCTGAGGACACTGGTCACACAATGCCACCAAGAGTCTGCAAGGAGCTCTAATTAGAGAACCTCTGGCTCCTCAGGGTCCCCAGGTAGCTTCAGAGTGGAGAGTCATAGTGTCTGCCACTGTCTGCAAGGTTCTGTGTACAATACTACACCATTCTGGGGAGAGGGTACAGGACTTTCATAACCGCTTAAAGTATCTAAGATCTTCAGTGGAAGCACATCTCTGCAGAAGCACCAAGTTCTTCAGGTAGATCCTGATAGAATGGATCTAGCCATTTGTTACAGTTAATTTTATGCATCAACTTGGTACCTAGACATTCAGTTATTTACCAATCTAGATGTTGCTTTACAAGTGTTATTTTTGTTGTTGTTTTTGGTCTTGGGGCTTGAACTCTGGGCCTGGGTGCTGGCCCTCAGCTCTTCAGTTCAAGACTAGCACTCTACCACTTGAGCCACAAGGCTACTTCTAGTTTTCTGGTGGTTTATTGGAGATAAGAGTCTCACAGACTTTCTTGCCTGGGCTGGCTTGAACTGCGATGGATCCTCAGAGCTCAGCCTCCTGAGTAGCTAGGATTACAGACAGGCATGAGCCACCAGCAACTGATAAGTAATAATCTCTTCCTGAATTTTTTTTTTTGTTGGTTGTGGGACCTGAACTCTGGGCCTGAGTGCTGTCCCTCAGCTCTTCAGCTCAAGACTAGCACTCTACCACTTGAGCCACAGCACCACTCCAGCTTTTTCTGTTTATGCGGTGCTGAGGAATGGAACCCAGAGCCTAATGCATGTGAGGCAAGCACTCTACCACTGAGCCACCATCACCACCCTGTTTTTTGCCTCTTTTTTACAGTCCTGGGGCTTGAACCCTGGGCCTGGGCGCTGTCCCTCAGCTCTTCAGCTTAACACTAGTGCTCTACCACTTGAGCCACAGTGCCACTTCCTGTGCAGGCATTTTTGAGATGATATTAACATTTAAATCAGTAGACTCTGAGACAGGCAGATGGGTCCATAATGTGGATCTCATCCACCCAGTGGAGGAAGGCCTTGAAATGAAAGAAGGACTCAAGTTCCAAGGCTGAGGACCTGCTGTGCAGATTCCTCAGTAGCACATAAACAGAAAAAGCTGGAAGTGACGCTCTGGCTTAAGTGGTAGAGTGCTAGCCTTGAGCAAAAGAAGCTCAGAGACAGTGCCCAGGCCTGGAGGCAAGCCTCAGGACTGGCAAAAGAGTCTCTGACTTTCCTGCCCAGGCTGGCTTTGAACTGTGATCCTCAGATCTCAGCCTCCTGAGGAGCTAGGATTACAGGCATGAGCCACCAGTGCCTAGCTTGTTTCAAGTTTTGTCCAGTGGGTACTTAGTAGTTTTGAAATTCCAATTACCAACTGGACATTTAAAAAATTATAACCCCTGGGGCTGGGAAGATGGCTCAGTGGTAGAGTGCTTGCCTTGCATGCATGAGGCCCTGGGTTCAATTCCTCAGCACCACATAAACAGAAAAAGCCGGAAGTGGCGCTGTGGCTCAAGTGGTAGAGTGCTAGCCTTGAGCTGAAGAACTGAGGGACAGCGCCCAGGTCCAGAGTTCAGGCCCCACAACCAACAAACAACAACAACAACAAAGACACTAACAATAAATAAATAAATAAAGCTCAAAAATAAATAAATAAATAAGTAAAACCAGCATAAGGATTGTTTAAAAAATATTATAACCCCTTATGTGGTATCTTTCTCAAGAGTTTTCAAAATCCCTCCAGATGAATTACTCGTAGGAACCTTACAACACCTGGGGCAGAAAGGACCAATGCCTTTCTAGCAAGGACACAAGGCTACAGACACAGGCTAAGGGACTGGCTTCAAGTGGCAGCTTAGACTGTTAAAACATGAAGGCTGGATGCCACCACTCCAGGGCCAATAGCACCCCAGTGCAGAAGAGACAGAGCTGCGGAAAGATGGAGATGGAAAGCTGAATGCCAGGCCATGAGGTTCTGCCCCCACATGCTAGGAAGCAGTGAGTCTTTGGAAGTGATATTTGCCTGTCTCTCTTATAGGGGTTGTTGTATCAGCTGTGACAGGTAGGAGTTCAACGTCATTCAAGGACACTGAGGAGTTTAGATGAACCACTGACATTAGTTTAGCTCGCAGACATTTTCTCATTTACATGCCTGAATTTTCTTGCCATAAAGACGCTCACGCAGCTCCCCAATTCGCTTGTCCATCATGGCCACCTCCATGTTGCGCTTATTTAAGAGTTCCTTCTGCTGCTGGAGTTTTGAATTCTGCTCCTGGTTAAGCTGGTTACGAATCTTCAAAATAGAAAATACACCATAAGACTTTCACTAATTAAAAAGTCAAATACCACCCTCTTCTCCCCTCTCCAACAAATTCTCTTGCCAAAGAGATAAAGAAGAAAAAGTAGCCTGGAGTTTGGATATGTTTACATGTATACACTGTCACCTGTGCGCCACATAGTTCATAGATTAGTAACAGGCAAGCATGGTGCTAGACAAGTGCTCTACTACTGAGCCACAGCCCTAGATCTTTTTTTCTTGTTTTTTTTTCTGGTTGTGGGGCTTGCACTCTGGGCCTGGGCGCTGTCCCTCAGCTCTTCAGCTTAAGGCGAGTGCTCTACCACTTGAGCCACAGCGCCACTTCTGGTTTTCTAGTGGTTAATTGGAGATAAAAGTCTCATGGGGCTGGTTTTGAACCATGATCCTCAGATCCTGAGTAGCTAGGATTATAGGCGTAAGCCACTGGTGCACTGCTCCTAGCTCTTTTTGAGGCAGGGTCTTACTACATAGCACAGAATAGCCTCAGACTCATGATCTTCCTGCCTCTGCTCCCTCAGTGATTAGATTGCAGATCTCATGTCTGTAATCTCACCATGTCTGCCCCAGAACAGAGTTCTTACGAAATAAAGAAACAGAAAATGCTTGCAACTATCTCTCCTCTCTAAAACACAACCCTGGTAATGAGACCACGCCTGGAACCCTGGATGCCACCACTGTGCAGCCCCTGCAGTGGCGCTCAGAACCAGGAGGCGTGCCTGTCCCACCAGAAACACGGCTATACCCCAGCCATCCAAGAGCAAACAACACAGAGGCAGCAAGACGCTCACAACGGATAACCTGGAACCCCAAACGAGGCCTTTATATTTCACTCATTTATAACCAGTATTTTTTAAATTAATTTCTATTGTGTCAGTATGAGAGGTGGAGGTTTGAGTTCAGGGCCTGGGCACTGTCTCTTAATTTCTGCTCAAAGCTGTGTAATCAGTATTTTTAAAAAATGAGCTAGGAAAGAAGAGACAGTATCAGGGAGCACTCCCATAGGTGCTAAACTATTTAGGTACACAAATATCTGCATGTGCTCACCAGATAGGAGGCAAAACATGTATGAACAAACTGTAGTCCAATAGTTAGAAATAAACTCGCCTATTCATTATACCTCAGCATTTAACAATTGCCTGACATGCAAAAGAATGTTAACAGAACTTAATAGAAACAAGTGATTTTATTTTCATAGCTAAACACTCTTGTTTCATAAAATACTACAGGACTTTCCTTAGTAAGTCCTAATAAAATTGCTTGAAAAGGCACTCATGGATGACAACTTCTGAGACAGGGAACTTGTCACGACTGTTATGAACAGTGTGTGACCCTGCCCTCAATTCACATGCTAAAGCCCTGAAGAATCGCAACATTGCCCCAAGGTGATGTTTAGTGAGGTATGTGTGTGTGTGTGTGCACACGCGTGTGTGTGTGCATGTGTGTGATGTTTAGTGAGGTAGGTGTGTGTGTGTGTTCATGCTGGTAGTAGACTGGTACTAAGGACCTGGCTGCTGTCCCTTAGCTTTTTCACTCAAGGCTGGTACTCTACCATAAGCCACAGCTTCACTTTTCTGGTGGTTAACTGAAGATAAAGAATCTCACTGACTTCTGTGTGGCTGGCTTTGAATAGGGATCCTCAAATCTTAGCCTCCTGCGTAGCTAGGATTATAGGCGTGAGCCACCAATGCCCGAGTATGGTACAGCCTCTTTCCGTGGTAAGTTTTAGATGAGGTCAGAGGGCAAGCACCCACAATAGGATGGGTAGTTCTGTCCTTAGAAAAAGAGGAAGAGAGACCAGTAAACGAGAACTCCATCTCAATCAGTAAGATGGGCAAGGTACACCAGTATTTTGTAATCCCAGTTTTGTATGAGTCTATAGGTAAGAGATCTGAGGTTGGCCCTGGGCAAAAGTGAGAAACCTACCTGAAAAACAACTGAAAGCACAAAAGTGTGGGAGAATATGGGTTAAGTGGTAGAGGCCTACCTACCTAGCAAACACAAGGCCCTGGGTTCAAACCGCAGTATAAAAAGCAAACCAGTCAGCAAGCTGGGCTCTGTGGCTCACAAATAAAATCCCTATACTCAAGGGGCAGAGACCACAGTTCACAGTCAGCTCTGGCAAAAAGTCAGCAAGACTCCATCTTAACCAAACTCAGCAGTGGACGCGCACCACCCCAGCTATCAGAAGCACAGGCAGGAGGACTGTGGTCTGAGGCCAGCCCTGAGGGGAAACATGGGACTATGTGAAACTTCACAAAAAGGGGAGAAAGGTAAGAGGAGGGAGGGGGAAGGAAGAGAGAACTGGGAGAGAGGAGGAGAAGGGGAGAGTGGGGGAGGAAGGGAAAGAAGGAGGGAGGGAAGGAAAGAGGGAGGGTGGGAACACTAAGTACACATAGCTCACATCAGGAACTTAATCTGTCAACTCCCTGACCTCCAGAACCAGGGGGAGTCCACGCCTGCTCTCTGAGTCTCCCATCAGTGCTATGTTGTTACAGTAGCCTGGAAATAAGGATTTCAGAGGTGGCAACTAATGTGTCAAGACTAACACTCAGGCTTCATTATGTTGCCAACTGAGTCCTCACATTGAATTTCTTTCTTTCTTTTTTTTTTGGGGGGGGGACCAGTTGTGGAGCTTGAACTCTGGGCCTGGGCGCTGTCCCTCAGCTCTTCAGCTCAAGGTTAGCGCTCTACCACTTGAGCCACAGCGCCACTTCCGGCTTTTTTCTTTTTGCTTATGTGGTGCTGAGGAATCAAACCCAGGGCCTCAGGCATGAAGGCAAGCGCTCTACCACTGAGCCACCTTCCCAGCCCTACGTCCTCACATTGAAAACACACTAAGTGAAGAAGCTGGTCAACAAGGGCCACATGTGGTGACTCCATTGCCAGACAGACAACTCCAGACAGACTCAAGGCAGATTCCTGGCTGCTGGCTCTTAAAGGCATTATCGAGGGGGGTTTGGGGCAATGAAAATGTTCTAAAGTTTGTGTGGCAGGGGATGCACAACTCTGTAAAGATACTCTGGCACACTTTAAATGAATTGTATGCTCTGTGAATTTCATCTCAATGAAGCCATTCAAAAATATTTTGTACTGAAGATAGTTTACGCCTCCTGTTAAATTAGAATCTATTTGTTTCCAGTTCCTGAATATCCATCTTCTATTAAGGAGAAAACTGAGAGAGTTTTACACAATTATCCCCCAGGCCCAGGTGAGTTACCTGTAGCTCTTGGTACAGTCTTTTTAACTCCACCGCTGCTGGTCCTGTCAACTTGCCATTATAAGACTGGAACCCATTTAGTTTTCCCTTCTTTAAATCTTCCAGTTGCTGGCTAAGCTGATCAACTCTCAAAATTGCAGTTTGTACCTCCTGCTTCTTCTCCTGGAACATGGCACTGAACCTTTCTATTTCAGCAGCTGTAATTGTCCACAAAGAAAAGAAGTCATTTAATGGATCTTCACTTGTACACACGGTATTCAATTCTGTTCCTATTTCACGCTGATTAAAGCGTAGGCATAATCCCATATACTCTTCCTCTCCCTTTCCCTTTCAGTGCTACAGCTAGAACCCAGGGTCTGACACACACTGGCAAGTGAGTACCCTATCCAGCAAGAAACACATTTCAACAAGCATCTAGAACATACAGTATTACTCCATACAGAGCAACAATTATTTCTCCAATAGTTACTGAACATTCCTTAGAGCAATCAGTCCCAAAGCCAGTTTAGCTAAGCCATTCTGAAGAGGTGCTAACCGAACTCATTAAAAGACCCAGTCCACTGTTTGCCTTACCTCATTTAATGCATAGGTAAAACCCAAGCTACTCAGTGACAACAGAGACTGTCGATGAGGGAAGCCTTAGCAGCCCAAGCAGCAAAAAGGGTCAGAAGGCTCAGGCTCCCCCCACTCCGTCTCGAGTGGTACTGAAACTGCATTATGTGCCCCTATGAATATACACACTTAGGATGTGTTCATCAAAATATTCCAAAATGTCGGGGCTGAGACTATGGCTTAGTGGTAGAGTGCTTGCCTAGCATATGCATGATGCCTTGGGTTCAATTCCTCAGTACCGTATACATAGAAAAAGCCGCAAGTGGGCTGGGAAGGTGGCTCAGTGGTAGAGCACTTGCCTTGCATGCATGAGGCCCTGGGTTGGATTCCTCATTACCACATACATAGAAAAAGCTGCAAGTGGAGCCGGGCACCGGTGACTCACGCCTGTAATCCTAGCTACTCAGGAGGCTGAGATCTGAGGATCTTGGTTCAAAGCCAGCCCGGGCAGGAAAGTCCGAGAGACTCTTATCTCCAATAAACCATTAGAAAACCAGAAGTGGCGCTGTGGCTCAAGTGATAGAGCGCTCACCTTGAGCTGAAGAGCGCAGGGACAGCGCCCAAGCCCAGAGTTCAAGCCCCATGACCGACAAAAAAAAGAAAAAGCTGCAAGTGGCTCAAGTGGTGTATGAATGCTAGCCTTGAGCAAAAGAAGCTCAGGGACAGTACCCAGGCCCTGAGTTCAAGCCCCAGGACTGGTAAAAAAAAATTTTTAAATGTTTAAGGTGGCAGAAACACTACCCTGATTTGATCAATGCATGTTATAATATGCATCAAATTATCACACTGTACCCTGTAAATATATACAATTAAAATTATATAAAAAAATCAGGAAATTGATGTTAACTGGAACAAAATCTAATTGAGGGCTTCACTGGCTTTACGTAAGTTTTTTTTTTCCTCCCAGGGGTTGGTGGGATGTACAGTTTTTTTAAAAAAAGTCACTGCCATTATAACCAACTCTGTCCTCTTAGATGCAATGAAGTTTTAGTGCACTTTGTTGCAAAATTCCATGTGACTTTGTAACAAACTGCCAGGTAGCCGGCTGTCTAAAGCATCTGGGGGCGGCACACAGTAGCACACAGGCAGTCAAACAGGGTGGACCACGGCCGCAGCGGCTGCAACACGTACACAGATTGCCATTCATGATTTTGCTGTAGTCCACTTGTCCTCTCATGGCACGAATTTTCTTCAGCTTGTTCTCCTGTGCTTCAACTCGCTCTTTCAATTTCTGAAGCTTCTCATTTTCAGAAATAGTTTGTTGTTGGCGTCGCTCCTGTTGCTTTAGAAAATGCAAACGCTGTTCCTGACAAAGAGGGAAAAACTTTTCAAACTGAAATTTACAACTACCTTTGTACTTCAGAACAGAGATGTGTATGCACACTATTACCGATCTTGAATAACACTAGAACAACCTTGCACCTATCGGTCCACACAAGGCATACACATGCGTGTGGCATGGCAAGTCTGGGGATCCTTGAAGTGCCCTCACCGCCACACTCATCTGCTCTGCACAGCTCACCGTGGGAACCTCCACAGCTACGATCTCTGCACTTAGCACAGCTGCCAAGTGCAGCCAGCTCTGTTTCCTGCTGTTAGAACACACTTCCTCCCACTAAAAAGCACTTCCAAGATTTCTTTCTTAAAGAAAAATATCTTTAAGTAGCTGTACAAAGGGGTTTCTTTCTATTTGTTAATGAGTACAATGCATCTTGATCAATGTCATCCTTTTCGTAATTCTCCTCCGTCTCTCCAACCCCCGCACCCCCTCAAGTTCCCTGGTTCCATTTCACATACATCAATTGAATATTATGACTATTCTTCCCACCCTCCTCCCCTTGACCTCACCCCTCCCGACAGCACAAGTTCCTGCTTCCTGGTGTTCACTGAACTCAAAGGAGTTACACCATTGGAATCTTCCACGCCATATGCCATAGTTAATATGTTTGTGCACAAATGCATAGGACTTTGTAAATTTGCATATATATATTTATAATATAGCTGTGTCCTCTCCATATGAGATAAAACAGGAATCCTTTGTGTCTCTAAGCTAACTTCAGTTAATAAGGTTTCTTATTCAACTTCCTAAATGAGCACCAACAGAATATTATACACAAGGAAAAAGTGTGAAAGATTTAAATGTCCATTTTTAACTGACATGAGAAATCAGATAGTTTGTTCCCTTTAAGACTATTTTTTCAAAAACGAAACATTTTAGAACACAAAATCTTAAAATAAAAACGCGAAATCCTGCTTCTATTATTAATATAAAACATACCTGGAAGATAACAGTCAACATTAAATATGGTTCCATATGGATTCATAAAATATACCTACCCAGCTGGGTGCTGGGTGCTGTAATCCTAGCTACTCAGGAGACAGATCTAAGGATCGTGGTTCAAAGCCATCCTGGGCAGGAAAGTCCATGAGACTCTAATTAACCATCAGAAAACCAGAAGTGGTGCTGTGGCTCAGGCAGTAATGTGCTAGCCTTGAGCAAAAGGAGCTCAGGGACAGCATCCAGGCCCAGAGTTCAAGCCCCATGACCAACCAAAAAAACAAAACAAAAACAAAAACTACTCAGGAAACTCATGTATGATGAAGTCAATATCACACATGATACTTTAAGGGCAAGGGTGTGCTCAAACACTTCAGGCTTAACATTAAAAAAATTCACATTACTGAAAATATCTATAAAGTTTTTTTTGCTTTTTGGGTTTTTTTTGGTTGGTTATGGGGCTTGAACTCTTGGCCTGGGTGCTGTCCCTGAGGTCTTAAGCTCAAGGCAAGTGCTCTAACCTTTGAGCCACAGCACCACTTCTGGTTTTCTGGTGCTTAATTGGAGATAAGAGTCTCAAAGACTTTCCTACCCGGGCTGACTTTGCACTGCAATCCTTAGATCTCAGCCTCCTGAGTAGCTAGGATTACAAGCATGAGCCATTGGCTCCCAGCTATCTGTGAAGATGTTTTTTAGCAGTAATATTTTTGGACCAATATTTGAAAAGAAAACAAACAGAATTAGAATTTTTTCCCAGTCCTGGAGCTTGAACTCAGGGCCTAGGCACTGTCCCTGAGCTTCTTTTTCTCATAGTGCTCCACTACTCTGAGCCACAGCTCCACTTCTGGCTTTTTCTTTTTATATGGTACTGAGGAACAAATCCAGGGCTTCATGCATGCTAGGCAAGTACTTTACCACTAAGCCACATTCCTAGCCCCAGAAAATTTTCTTTTAGTTGGTCATGGGGCTTAAAACTCAGGGCCTGGGCGCTGTCACGGAGTTTTTTTGCTCAAGGCTAACACTCTACTACCACTTTGAGTCATTGCTCCACTTTTGGTTTCCTGCCTAGGCTGGCTTTGAACTATGATTCTCAGATCTGTTTCCTGAGTAGCTGGGATTATAGACGTGAGCCTGGCAGAAATCTTTATTACATATACTGTGTATATTTCATCTTAAGAGTATATTAATATTTACTAATCTTAAGAATTAAAAAATGTTATGTCCAATAAACTTTATGAGACTTTTATAAATAAGTCAACTAAAATATTTCATAAAAGCAGCTAATACAATGAACTACACAGTCATTCGATAAATGAGAAAACTGGATTAGCAATTTGGTCCAAAAGGAAATCTCTCTGCAGAAGAGAGCAGTAAGAATTAGGTTGGAAATGATTAGCAGTTCTCTTCCAAGCTGGTTTTGAACATTTTAGGATCATTCACAACATGAATCGTTTTCAGCAGGCATGGGTTAATAGGTCTGATTTTTTTTAGTCTATCAAGTATGCCTAAACCATAATTTGGAAAAATTCCAAATCCTACTTTACAGTTTCAACTACAAGTGTGCACGGTGTGTAGGATGAGTGCTGACTGCTTGCACTGTAATCACGCTAACGTGTTTAGCACAGTAGGACGCACGAAAGCCTGGTAGCCAGCTGTCATCCCCAGGGTCCCTGCCCAGGGTCAGGGACTGCTGCTTTCCTCCAGGACACTCACACCAAACACACGGCAGAGGAGGCAGCCAGGGAACAGAGAAGTAACAGAAGATCTTCTGAGATTTTCTTTACAATTGGGAAAGTGCCAATATTTTCTCTCCCCCCCTCCCCCTCTCCCCCCCATGTGTGTGTGTGTGTGTGTTCTTGCTCTGATGCCTGGCTAACATCCTGACGCTACAGGAGGGGTGACACAGAGGGAATGAGCACTGAGTACTTCACTGGCATGGCTCTATCTGGAGAGATCACGCAATCTCAAAGCACAGCTGGAAAACACAGGACTGAAGCAACCTGCCTGTGCTATTATGACTTACCTTGGCAACCAACATTTGCTGCTGATTTTCAATTTGTTGCTGTTGCCTGGCTGCCATGTCTTGGAGCTCTGAGAGGGTAAGTTCCACACGCGGATTCCCAACCTATAGAGAACAAAAGTACTCATCGTATCTGTGTTCATCAGGGTAGCCATCTTCCTCTAGGTTGGCACTCACAAATGTCTGGATTTCAGACAGGATCCCTAGAACTTAGAAGAACACAAATTAGGTTATTTTCCCATAAAACATTTTTAAAGTGTTGACCACTTATGAAGTGTAAGTAACAGGTTTCAGTCAGGTGCTGGTGGCTCATACCTGTAATCCTAGTAACTCTGGAAACTGAGATGGTTGGGAATCATGGTTCAAGGCCAGCCCAGGCAGAAATAAAGGTTGTGAAACACCATCTCAACACAGGGCTGGATGCAGTGGCCTGTGCTGTCATCCTAACTGCTGGGAAGTCCAACACAGGTAAAGTGAGCAGGGAAAGGGACAAAACAAAAACAGGCTTCACTTTTTTTCTAAATAACCCTTTCCTTTTTATTTCATTTCTTTCTTTGTTTTTGGCAGTACTGAGGTTTGAACTCAGAGCCTGTACTTGCTAGACAAGTGCTCTACCTTCAGAGCTGTGGTCCTCTATAAACTTCAGGTATTATAATTAATATGGGGCTCAGATTTATGTAAACATTGAAAATGTGTATTATAACTGGTATTCTTTTGCCTGGAAGCTAGGTGTATTTGAGCAAATGGGGATGTTACTAGTTAAGGATATACAACCAAACACAACCAAGGACATAGAGGGGATTCCCAAGACAAGTATCCCACTGCCAACTGTTCTGGGGGAAACTAAAATCCCTGCCAGATTCTAAAATACAACAACTCCATTAAATATCTAATACACCCTACGGGGGGAAAATGGCCTGTTATCTGAAAGAATCATGTGTGTGAAATAACTGTGAAGAGGAGTGCACCTGGCTATCTCCCACCTCCGTGGCCATGGGCTGAACTACATGCTTTATGCCCATCAAACAGGTGCTATGACACTCAATTTCATATGTGTATGTGGGTGGAGGGTGGCTTGAACTTAGTGACTTATGTTCTTGCTTGGTTTTTTAACTGAAGGTTGGTGCTCTATCATTTGAGCCACAGCTCCACTTGTGGTGGTTAACTGAAGAGAAGAGTCTCAAGGGCTTTTCTGTCTGGGCTAGTTCTGAACCATGATCCTTGGATCTTAGCCTCCTGAGCAGCTAGGATTATAGGCATGAGCCACCAGCATTTGGCTCCATTTCTTCTTGCAGGGCAGTTTGGGGTCTGACCTCAGGGATTCACGCCTGCTAGGCTTCGGCAACACCTCCAGCCCTCTTGCTCTCGTTATTTTTGGGACAGGGTCTTGCTTTTTGCCAGATTGGCCTGAACCACATCTTTCTATTTTATGCTTCCCACTACAACCAGGTAGCAAGTCATGCACCATCAACCTGACTACTTTCTGTTGAGATGGCGTCTTGAAATGTTTACCCAAGCTGGGCTGACAGGCATACCCAGCTACTAGTTACGATGTTTTTTGTTTTTGTTTTTTTTTTGAGCTCTTCAGCTCAAGGCAAGCGCTCTACCACTTGAGCCACAGCACCACTTCTGGTTTTCTGAGTGGTTAATTGGAGATAAAATTTATTGGAGATAAGAGTATCATGGACTTTCCTGCCTGGGGTTGGCTTTGAACTGCGATCCTCAGATCTTAACCTCCTTCTGAGTAGCTAGGATTACAGGCATAGGCCACTGGTGCCCAGCTTTTAAGATAGATTCTTGAAAACTTTTTTTTTTTTTTTTGCCTGGGCTGGCTCTGAACTGCAATCTTCCCAATTTTAGTCTCCTGAGTAGCTATGACTACAGACATGAGCCACCCAGCACCCAGCCCAGCACCTCTGTCTCACAGATGGAACAGCTTATGTGAGGCAGAACACAGATACAGAGTCAACTGTACAGGTTGTACACTCTCCGGCACAAGCCACACTTCTGGTGTGCTGTATGTGTTGTACACTCTCCGGCACAAGCCACACTTCTGGTGTGCTGGCTGGTTTCAAGCACCAAGCTCCATGTTCTTCAAGTCTTCATGCTGGGAATGTGAGCTCCTCTGGGGGAGGCAAAGGAATATGCCAAGAGGTGGCTCATAAAAGCAGCAGAGCTCTCTTCTAATGACTCTTGGCTCTTTTGAAGCCTTTGGGTGTAACCATGGATACTTCCAGTCCCTCTGCACCTCTTCCTCCTTTGTTTTCTATATGCCCTCAGAACCCCTTCACTTCTGTCACCCTTAAAATTCTTACACTTTTAAGTCAGTTGCAATCCCTACTCCTCTAGCTCCATGGCTTACTCAACTTTTATGGTATTTGAGCATGATCTCAGCTGTAGGAAAAGAGAACCAACATTCCTTCATCAGTCTTACTTTGAACCACTGTTTAAAGATTTTAAGGTATCTAAGTAGAGCCAGTCTCTCTTAAGCTTCCTAGTTATGGATGCTTCCACTAGAAAGAAATTGGCTTCTTCTACCAAAAACAGAAAAGGTCCGGGGCTGGGAAGTGCCTCAGTGGTAGAGTGCTTGCCCTGCATAAGTGAGGCCTTGGGTTCGATTCCTCAGCACCACATAAGCAGAAAAAGCCAGAAGTGGCACTGTGGCTCAAGTAGTAGGGTGCTAGCCTTGAGCTGAAGAGTTGAGGGATGGCGCCCAGGCCCAGGCCCAGAGTTCAGGCCCCAGGACTGACAAAAAAAAAAAAAAGAAAAGAAAAAGAAAAAAGGTCTGGCAGTACAGTATAAATGGCCAAAGGACTGTTTCTATCTTAATACTTATGAAGGATTACTAATTTCCACCTATTACAATTTTGCAATCACTGCAACAAACAGTATTTCTTCTTTCCTTTTTTTCTTGTAATTGTTATGTATTTATGATTCCTCCTTCACTTTGGGGCAAGAGTGTCATAAGAATGACCACAGATTGCACAAGTAGCATCCTGGTGATCTGGTATTCAGTGCACAGTGTACTGAGGAAGTATTCCTCTCCACATGCACAGTAGTAGGCAGATGTCAGTCCCTGGTGGGCAGAAAACATCATGTCTATGCATACTGCTGCCGAGACTAACTGGAGTCAGTCTCTGGCGCAGCTGGCCAGAGAAGAACTGTGATCACATGGCATCACGTCCTTGGTGGAGTCCAGATATGATCTAGCTCCTGCAGCATGGCTCCTGGACTGCAGATGCACTAGAACCTCTCTCCAAAGGTACTTCCAGTGAGGGCTGCTTCCAAGTTGCCTTCATCCCTGAGCTCTGGATTCCAGACACACAGTTACCTTACCGAAGTGCCAGGTTTACCTTCTGCCTGACACTGACATCACCCAATCCCAGCCTGCGCAGAGTGGTAAAGGCCTCGCTCTAGTCCGTGTGATCACTCCTCTGGTCACTCCACTTCTCCAACCCCTATAGATCTACTATGGCAATGGGAAAATAAGAGATTCTCTTCTCAGCCAGGAACTGGTGGCTCATACCTGCACTCTTACTCAGGAGTCTCAGCTCTGAGGATTTTGAAGCCAGACCAGGCAGACAAATCCCTCAGACTCTTACCTCCAATTAAACCAACAAAAAGCTGGCAGTGGAGGTGTGACTCAAGTGGTAGTGTCACTCTTGAACATAAAAAGTTAAGCAAGAGTGCCAGACCCTGAGTTTGAACCCAATACTGGTACCTACAAGGAAGAAAATGATTTTCTTCGCTAACGTGTATCAGTACTACTGGAGCAAAACTCTCTACCAGTTAGTTACCTAACACCAGGCTTTGTGCCTGTGAGATGTATCAACAACAGGCAACTGTCAGATGCCTCTAATTATAAGCTCATATAAAGCACAAACACATTTTAAGTTTTTGAGTCAGCATCTCCTCCTGAGAGGTTTGGTGATTTCTCCTGTGTCTAGCCCCACTACATATGAGCCTGACTTCTCTCTATGTGAAGCATGCCTCCTCCTCGCTATTTCAGCTCTGCCCCAGGTATCTCCTTACCATCTCACTAACAAATTGTTTCTGGCTCCTATCCCTCTAACCATGACCTCTAAGTCCTGTCTGCCCACAGTGGCCATGAGCAGTAATGCTTTGATGTGCTGAGGAGCAAGGCAACCTGAAAACAGAGGGCAGGACCAAGGTGCTCCACACACAAGCGTCAACGTGTCAGGGGAATAATCGCTTGGTGGTACTCAGTAACACAACACTGTGACAATTCATTTAACTTCTAGATGCCAGATATAATCCTAGGTTCTGAACTCACAGTAGTTTCCATATTTTCCCACTGTGACTCCCCTGTTATAATGCAAGAGAAGATGCCCACACAGGACATGATTACATCCCTCATCTACTCAACTCTGAGCATCAGAGACTGGGCTCCTGTTTTATTTTCATTGAGAACCTTTCCCAGGGTGGCAATGAGGATATGCTCACATGCTCTTGTGTACGTGTACCACTCGAGCTGTTACATGGGAAGCCCTCGTGAACAGATACAAGTAGTCGTTTAACTGTGCCCTCAGCCACCCTGGGTCCAAGGACGATGGGGACTGTCAGGCTGAACAAAAGGTATTTCATAAAGCCTCCCCAGTCTACACAATGAGTCCAAATGGGAAGCAAACACTTCTGTATACTACCATTCCAGGCCTCAAAGAAATCCCTCCAAAAATATTATCCCACAATACCCCACACAGAGCTGGACGCTGGTGGCTCACGGCTGTCATCCTAGCTACTCAGGAGGCTGAGATCTGAGGATCACAGTTCAAAGCCAGCCTGGGTAGGAAACTCCATGAGACTCTCCTCTCCAATGAACCACTAGAAAACTGGAAGTGGTGCTGTGGCTCAAGTGGTAGAGTGCTAGCCTTGAGCTGAAGAACTAAGGGACAGCACTCAGGCACAGAGTTGAAGCCCCATGACCGAAAAAAAAAAAAATACCCTACATGGACACAAATGAAATTTGATCTCATTTTTATGGCTGTTTAAGATTAACAACATCAAAAATATATGCATATATTTTATCCTTTTAAGATATGAAAGGTCAGCCGGGTGCTGGTGGCTCACGCCTGTAAGCCTTGCTACTCAGGAGGCTGAGATCTGAGAATCATTGTTCAAAGCCAGCCCAGGCAGGAAAGTCTGTAGGATTCTTTATCTCCAATAAACTATTCAGAAAAAGCTGGAAGTGGCACTGTGGCTCCAATGGTAGAGCGCTAGCTTTGAGCAAAGGCAGCCCAGGGACAGTGCCCAGGCCCTTAGTTCAAGCCCCAGGACCAGGGGCTGGGAAGGTGGCTCAGTGGTAGAGTGCTTGCCTTGTATGCATGAGGCCCTGGTTCGATTCCTCAGTACCACATAAGCAGAAAAAGCCAGAAGTGGTGTTATGGTTCAAGTGGTAGTGTGCTAGCCTTGAGCTGAAGAGCTGAGGAACAGTGCTCAGGCCCAGAGTTCAGGCCCCATGACCAACAGAAAAAAAAAAAAAAAGAAAAAGAAGAAGTTTTGTTACTTGTTACTCAATTTCTCCTGTTTGTTCAAATCCTCTTGGAATTTGTCCAGTTTTCTAAGCATCTATTGTATCCTTTATTTCATTAACCATTTTTACCATTGTTTTACTGAGCTACTGTTTGGACTTTCTTCTTTTTCACTCAATTGAGTCCTTTATTGTGGTGTTACTGGTTTTTGAGGAAGATGTGTCCTTGTTGATTTATGAATTTCGTGATCTTTTCTTGGGATTTATGCATTTGGATCCAGGATTTGCTGGAATTTTAATCTCCTGTATCTTCAGTTGGTGGCTCCTTGCAGCTTCATCAAGATGGGGTAATGGCTCAGGAGAGATGTATGGATTGGCAGGATGGGTTTTAATTAATGGACAGTCCACTTAAGTGCTTAAGACACTGGATTTGTGATTCTTTAACACTCAAGGTAAGGAAGCTTGGTTTCATAGACTATTGCAGATGGTAAACTGTAGCCTTGTGTTTGTGGTAAGTTCTAATGAAGACCAGAGACTGCTCTAATATTTTTGGATGGATATATTCAACTTCTAAATTTTTCAAACAAATGGTAACCTTTTAAGAAGATACTGTTTAAAAAATGGTATATTGACAAGTCAAGAAAATGTACTAGGACCAGATTCACCAAAGGCTGGAGGCTTATTCTCCATGTAAATCTCACATTTCCAAGTCATGACTTGGAAAACTACCAAAGTAAAAAATATTAGAAATCCAGGCTACTAGAACCAGATTTTTGTAGATATTAAAAACAGCTGCAGGGGCTGGGAATGTGGCTTAGTGTTAGAGTGCTTGAGTAGAATGCATGAAGCCCTGGGTTCAATTCCTCAGTACCACATACACAGAAAAAGCCAGAAGTGGTTCTGTGGCTCAAGTGGTAGAGTGCTAGCCTTGAGCAAAAGAAGCTCAGGAATAGTACTAGGCCTTGAGTTCAGCTACTATCAGCCAGGTGCCACTAATCCCAGCCTTTCAGGAGGCTGCGATCTGAGGACTGTGGTTCAAAGCCAGTCCAGGCAAGAAAGTCTGTGAGACTCTTTTTTTTTTTTTTTTTTTCGGTCGGGGGCTTGAACTCTGGGCCTGGGCGCTGTCCCTCAGCTCTTCAGCTCAAGACAAGCGCTCTACCACTTGAGCTACAGCGCCACTTCTGGTTTTCTGGTGGTTTATTGGAGATAGGAGTCTCACCTGCCCGGGCTGGCTTTGAACCGTGATCCTCAGATCTCAGCCTCCTGAGTAGCTAGGATTACAGGCGTGAGCCACCAGCGCCCGGCTGTGAAACTCTTATCTCCAATTAACCACCAGAAAACAGGAAGTGGAGCTGTTTTTCAAAGTGGTAGAGTGCTAGCTAGCCTTGAGCAAAAAAGCTCAGGGACTGCCTCACCATCACCACCACCACCTCCAACAACAACAATAGAATGGATCTGAATCCCTATTGGGTATGAACTCAAAATAGATCATAGACCTAAATATAGAAAACTCAGGAGGCAGGACCCCCAATTTTGGCAACAGAGTAGGCATAAGGAATAAAACAGAAACTGAACTTAGGCAGGCTGGCTAAGCAAACAGGACAAAATGCTTCCAGAACACCTAAGTAAAACTTGCCTTTCCCTTGCTGACTGGACTGTGTATTACCCTCTGTTTTAAATTATATCTGTGTGTCTTCCTAGAAAATCATGGAACCTGGGAACTCCAACACAGCAATGTACAAAGTGAGAATCAAGCTGCCACAGATTAGCCTGACTTCTTGACCTGCAATTTTCAGAGCATAACTTGCTCATCCTCTTACCTCAGCCGCTGGTAATAGGCATGAATCATACCATCTTGGCATCCTGCCCTACTCTTCCAATCCACACACCCTTCCTCCCTCACAGCTCTCTATGATGTCTTGTTAGTGGTCTTAGCCCACAGGCAGAAGCTTAGCGTGTTATTACCCTATATTCAGGATATACACAAAAACGGTTTTGGAGAAGTATGTCTTTTAACATATTACTTTAAAGTGCATAAAAATGTGCTTTGTAGACAATAAAAGTACCCTACAAATAATGCATTACTAGGCTTAAAAGGCAGTCCGTAAGCTATAAAATACAGCAGCGTCTTTGATGTATTACTTATAGCTGGCACAAACTTATTCCTTTAGGTTAGGTCTCATATCTTCCTTTAATTATAAGCTCACATAAAGAGCACAAATGCATTTTAAATGTTTGATTCAGGTTTTAGTTTTGTTGCTCTTAAAATAACACAGTATCTCCCTGCTAACATAACTTTATCATGGAAACAAAAATTACAGACCTGTCACATCCAAACTAGCCATCTCCCTTTACGATATCATCGGAATCCATTCCTTCTGAGTCCCCTCTATAGCATAGATACACACACACTGCAGGGTGCCAGTGGCTCAAGCCTGTAATCCCAGATACTCAGGAGATTTGAGGATCACAGTTTGAAGCCAGCCCTGCAGGAAAGTTCATGAGACTCTTGTCACCAATTAACCACCAAAAAAGCCAGAAGTGGCACTGTCCCTCAATAGCCTTGGGCCGGGGCGGGGCAGGGGAGGGGGGAGCTCAGGGTCAGCACCTAGGCCCTGGGTTCAAGACTGAGGGGGGGACGGGAGGCCTCATACACTTCACACCTCACTTCAACACACTGCCTATTTAATACATTTATGTCATCAGCCTTCAAATACAGGTCACTATAAATCTTAGCACTCAAAATTCCACTAGAGGGCCAGGTAAAAAAAAGAGTGGGGAGAGAAAGGGGTTAGGGGAGGGGGAGAGACAGAGAGCTGGAGATGGAGAGAGAAAGAGACAGATTTACATTTGTGGCAAGCCTTCCTAACCCCCAAATCAAAACTTTTCAAGCATCAATTTGATTTTTGGATTAGGATGCTGACCAGTAAAGTCCAAGCAAACATTCCAATATCTGAAACATTCTGAAAACTGAAATACTTCTAAGTCAAGCATTTTACATAAGGATATTAAATCCCTCCAAATAACCTTTTACAAATAAGTCACAGTCCAAACTTGTTAGATCCTCAAAGGCAATTAAAATTCATTTTAGTTCATTTACCATCACTTACCCCATTTTCAGTGCGTTTTTCTCCGGGTACACTCATTACACTTCTTTGAGCTCTCTGTTCTTGGGTCTGACGACTACCTAAAGAGATGAAAGGACTAAGCTTACTAAGTCTCCATTTCTTCATTCATTCAAATATTAGCACACACAATAGCAGGCTGAGAAATTAAAAACTGAGAACAGCTGGAAAATGTTTCGCATTTTCCAAAATTTTGAAATCTTTTCTTTTTATAGTCTATCTCTTGAAATTGACTTTAAAATGGCAGTGATAGTAAATTTTATGTCCTATATATTTAACATAGTTAAAAATAACTTTTTGGGGCTGGGAAGGTGGCTCAGTGGTAGAGCGCTTGCCTTGCATGCCTGAGCTGAGGCCCTGGGTTCGATCCCTCAGCACCACATAAGCAAAAAGAAAAAACCCAGAAGTGGCGTTGTGGCTCAAGTGGTAGAGTGCTAGCCTTGAACTGAAGAGCTGAGGGACAGTGCCCAGGCCTAGAGTTCAGGCCCCACGACCGGACCAAAAAAAAAAAAAATAACAATAACTTTTTGTAGCAGGGTGCCGGTGGCTCATGCCTGTAATCCTAGCTACAGAGGAGACTGAGATCTGAGGAATGAGGTTCAAAGCCAGCCTGGGCAGAAAAGTCCATGAGACTCTTATCTACAATTAACCACCAGAAAACCATCAGAAGTGGCACTTTAGCTCAAGAGCACTTGAGCTAAAGAGCTGAGGGACAGGGCACAGGCCCAGAGTTCAAGCCCGCCACACACAAAAAAATCTTTTCTTTAAAAAAGCCACTAATTTAATCTGGAAATCTCTGTTTATCTTGTCATATTCCTTAAGAAATAATCCTGTCATATTCTCAGACAAAGTAAAGTGTGGTGAGGGCTTCACAGCAGGTGGCTCTGCAGAGCCAGCGCTCTCAGAGGTGCTGCAGGCCTGCTCCTTCTCTTTCCACCTGGCTTGTAGCTGGTACCATGGAGACAGCCATCCCCAGGCCTGCTTTACAGCACATGAAATACATGACCTAAAGGACCAAGGATCTAATCAATGACAGGGAGGGAAGGAAGCAGTCAGGGAGGGAAAGAGGAAAGAAGGAGACATTTTGTTCTATTTTTTTCCTATTACTTTGAAAAGTTTGAAGAAAACTTGTATTATGGATGTACTACTTCATTTTAAACCATGCATTCCCACCAAGGGTGACAGGGCCTCAAAAAGACACAAGTTGATTCTTAAGAGGTTAAATAAAAACCCTTATGGTTTATGTACAAAGCAAAGATAGATAGTACATAAACATGCATAAGGCGTACTTGGTTGGGGAAGGAATGATATAAAAAAATGCAGTGTCCAAAATGTCTTATTACAGAGGCATTTTAAAAAAATTTATGGACCTATCACATCTAACAGTTGTCAGGCCACGTTAAATTCTTATTCTTCAGCATTTTTTAACGAACAAGGTATTCAGTTAATTTTTTTGTTTTGCTGAAACAGGGTCTCAATATATAATCCAGGCTGGCCTTGAACTCACTATATAGCATAATTGGCCTCATACCTTTTCAGCAGTAGGATTAACAGTAGTTCAATCACTATATCTTGTAAGAAGCAAACTACCAAGAAGTTAGAATACTATTAGAATAGAGCATTAAAATTATACAAAATGCAACTTAATGATCTTGCACTTCAGAGTCAGAAAATACAAACTAAAAAGATAACGTTAAGTGAGCACTTGATGCTCTAAGGCCTTTCTAAGCCCTTCAAAGTGTATCTCATTGTCCCTCAACACAACTGTGCATCTTGTAGATGAGGAAATTGAGGTACATGGAAGTGAGGTTCACCAAGGTCCTACCCTCAGTGAATGGCAGGTTCAGAATGAACCTATGTGACCCCTCTTGTAAGCCTATCCCCAGGTCCAGGTTCAGGTTCTTTGCAGTCAATGAAGTTATTTCATTGTTCGAGGTTACTGCTTCCTAGATATAAAAGTAGCTGTCCTCTGCACGCTGCTGGCTTTTGAAGGAGTGTGGCTCCTTGCCTCTACAACAGGGGGAACTGTTTCCACACAGTTGTCCCTACGTTTCTCATGGAAGGAGTAAGGCTGATCCTTACAGGTCCTATGTCCTAGGACCAAACGTAGTTCCTTTTCTGTGAACTGTGTTTGTATTTTCCTACCACGCTTCTTTTTATAGTCAATTTTTAGGAAATTTTACACAAAAAGAAAGCAACCATCTGCAGTATGAGCTTTCCTTACTATTTCTCATTACATAAACTGTCCTTTTGTTGTTGTTGTTGTTCATGGGTCTTGATCTTAGGGCCCACATACTGTCCCTGAGCTCTTTTCCTCAAGGCTACAGCACCACTTTCCGGTTTTCTGGTGGTTAATTAGAGAAAAGAATCTCACAGACTTTCCTGCCCCAGCTGCCTCTGAACATTGATCAACAGATCTTAGCCTTCTTTGTAGCTAGGATTACAGGTGTGAGTCACCAGTGCCTAGCATGAACTCCCTTTTGACTTTGGTTAGGATGTTTATGTTCATTCACATAGACTTTGTTTCATTTTAAATAATTCATCAGTCTTCCATTTTATGGCTTAATATTATTCTGAAAGGCCTGGCCCACTCTGGAAAAGTTTTAAAAACATTTCCCACAGTTTCTTTTCTAACAGTTTCATACTTAAATTTCTTTGAAAATCTGGTAGTTTCCAAAAACAACCAATCCTTTTATAAAGTAAGTCCTTTATTTGTGTATCTAACCAACTCAGGGACAAGAGAAGGAAATAAAGGCTGATGCCTATAGGTTGTGACACAACCTAGCCTGCAGTAAGAGAAGTCAAGCATGCAATGACCTACTACTCGGAATAAAGAGAAGAAACATGTGAATGACCTTGGCATTTACTACAAATTTTCTTAATTTAGCTTGCATGCCAAAGGTTAACAAATGGAGAAGAAAGATTCTCTACCTTGTTCATTGCTCTCAGCTGGGGAGTCTTCATGCCGAAGAAAAAATTTCACTTCTTCCCTGCGGGGCCCCCACTTCTGCAGGTGATCATACATCATGTGGTCAAAGGGTATTGGGCGCTCTAGGAAAAAGACCATATACTGCTCAGAACAAACAAACAACCTAACCCAAGACAAAAATAAACTTGAATAAATGTACATATGCACACACATGTATGTAATATTAGAATTCAAGGACACTCCAAGCACTGAATTTTAACTTTAATGTACAAAGTAGGAATATGAATGGAAATAATTAGAAAACACATAAATAAAAGAAGTATAAATAAAAGTAATTTTGTGTCCAATGTGGTGCTGAGGCAGGAGGATTGGGAGTTATAGGCTAGCCTGGGAGATATATATGATATATATATCATATATATTATATAGTTATATGTAATATATATGATATATATATCATATATATTATATAGTTATATACAATATATGTATATTATATAGTTATATGTAATATATATGATATATATATCATATATATTATATAGTTATATACTATATATATAAAACCCTGCTTCAAGAAAACAAAAACACAAGTAATTTGGTAGCATTAATTAGGAGCAATAAAGCCATGCATTTAAAGATACTTATCATACACCTCACATCCATGGCTCAGACCTGTAATCTTAGCTACTCCAGAAGCTAAGATTTGAGGATCAGGGTTTGAAGCCAGCCCAGGTAGGAAAGTCTATGTGAATCTTGCCTCCAATTAAATACCAAAAGATAAAATAAAAAATAAAATAAATAAAAGCTGTGGCTCAAGTGATAGAGCACTAGCCTTGAACAAAAAATCTCAGGAGACAGTGGCCAAGCCAAGTTTAAACTCTAGGACCAGCTTGTCCCCCATACCCCCCATTAAAACCCGAAGCCAGTTACTTAACACAAAGAGGCATATTTCCCATTCTTTTTTTTTTTTTTTTTTTTTGGGTCCAGTCGTGGGGCCTGAACTCTGGGCCTGGGCGCTGTCCCTCAGCTCTTCAGTTCAAGGCTAGCGCTCTACCACTTGAGCCACAGCACCACTTCTGGCTTTTTTCTTTTTGCTTATGTGGTGCTAAGGAATCGAACCCAGGGCCTCATGCATGCAAGGCACGTGCTCTACCACTGAGCCACCTTCCCAGCCCATATTTCCCATTCTTTAAAGAAATGAAACAAATTGGCCATACCATCATTCATTAAAATGTCACAAATGGGTCTGGGAAGGTGGCTCAGTGGTAGAGTGCTTGCCTTGCATGCATGAGGCCCTGGGTTGCACCACATAAGCAAAAAGAAAAAAGCCGCAAGTGGCCCTGTGGCTCAAGTGGTAGAGCGCTAGCCTTGAGCTGAAGAGCTGAGGGACAGCCCCCAGGCCCAGAGTTCAGGCCCCATGACCAGACCCCCCCCCCAAAAAAAAGAGGTAACACATTTAAATGAGATCCTCATCGCTATAATTGGTGTCCTTGCAAGATGAAGAGAAAGGCGAGGACACTGGGAGATAACAGCAGCTATAAGCCCAGGACAGAACCCCAGGAGAAACCAAAGGAGCTAGCATCTGGACTGCAGAGTTGTAGTTTCTAGACTTATGCAGAAAAAATTTCGTTGGTTAAGCTACTCACTCTAGGTTACTCTGTTATGGAAAATTTGGCAAACTAATACATAGATCCACAAAGAAATATTCCTTTGCTGTTGTTGTTAGTTATGGGGCTTGAACTCTGGGCCTGGGTGCTGTCCCTAAGCTCAAGGCAAGTGCTCTATCACTTTAAGGCTCAGCACCATTTCCAGTTTTCTGATGCTAAATTGGAAGTAAGAATCTCATGGACTTTTCTGACTGGGCTGGCTTTGAACTGTGATCCTCAGATCTCAGCCTCCTGAGTAGCTAGGATTATAGGCATGAGCCACCAGTGCCCAACTAAGAAATATTCTTTACTCAGAAGTATTGATCAACACTGGATTTTAATTTCTATTGCATATACTAACATACCATGAGCTACAGATGCAGTAGTTTGTTTTTTTTTTTTTTTTGGGTCCGGTTGTGGGGCCTGAACTCTGGGCCTGGGCACTGTCCCTCAGTTCTTCAGCTCAAGGCTAGCGCTCTACCATTAGAGCCACAGCGCCACTTCTGGGTTTTTTCTTTTTGCTTATGTGGTGCTGAGGAATCGAACCCAGGGTCTCTTGCATGCAAGGCAAGTGCTCTACCACTGAGCCACCTTCCCTGCCCCCAGATGCAGTAGTTTTTATGGAAACACTCTGTAAGACCTAAAACCACTTGGAAGGTTTCCAGGGTAAAAAGACTGAGAAGGGTTGTTACAAAATCTTCCTCTTCCCTTTGAATTGTACCTACTAGAAAACCTCTTTAATTCCTCATCTGAATCACTGCCTTAAATATTTACTAAAAGTCTATTAAGAGCACTATGCTGGGGCTGGGAAGGTGGCTCAGTGGTGCCTTGCATGCATGAGGCCCTGGGTTCGATTCCTCAGCACCACATAAGCAGAGAAAGCCGGAAGTGGCGCTGTGGCTCAAGTGGTAAAGCACTACCCTTGAGCTGCAGAGCTCAGGGACAGTGCCCAAGCCCAGAGTTCAGGCCCCACGACCAACCAAAAAAAAAAAAGAGAGAGAGAGCACTATGCTGGACACTGGAGATATGACAGATAACAAACAGACAGGTTCCTACCCTTAGGAATGTTAGTCCAACAAGAGAGATGAAAGCTGCTATACTCTTTGGTAAATACCATGGCAGTACTGGCAAACAGGGCAAGGAACAACCTGTTACCATGATGTAAGAAAGGGTGGCCAGGCACTGGTGACTCACATCTGTCATCCTAGCTACTCAGGAGGCTGAAATCTGAGAACTGAGGTCAAAGTCAGTCAGGGAAGGAAAGTCCATGAGATTCTTATCTCTAACCAGCAAAATGCCAGAAGTGAGTAAAAATGCTTAGCCTTGAGTAAAAATGCTTAGCAACAGTACGCAGACTCTGAGTTCAAGCACCAGGACTAGCACAGAGACAAGTAAAAACAGCAAAAGTGCTAGGAGTTTAAGGGACAAAAGTAGAATTTCAACCAGCTTCTAACATTGGTTCCCCCAGGAAACATTAATAACATTAGTTAATTACTAACTTTCCTGTTTTCCTATAGCTGTCATAAGGCTAGTAACTGATGACCTGTATTCTTGAGAATTCAGTAAGAACCTGATGCCTGTCAGTCAGGTTTTAGTCAATGTGTCTTTAGTGTCTTTACTCTGACTTCCAAGGATAACAAATATATGACTCTGAAATAATTGTAAGTCATAGCTTATTAAGGGACTGGTATCTAGAATATATGAAAAACTCTTACAACTCAACAACAAAAATATAATCAATCTAACTAAAAAAATGGACAAAGGACCTGAACAGATATTTATTCAAAGAAGATATACATATGTAAAGATGTTCTACATCATTACTTATTAGGGAAACACAAACCAAATCCACAATGAGATACTACTTCATGTACAGTAGGACGGCTAAAATCTAAAAGACATTATCAACTGTTGGCAAGAGAAATGGGAACCCTTATCCTGCTGCTGGGAATGAAAACTGGTAGACCTGCTTTAGAAAACAACCTGACAGTCCTTCAAAAGGTCAAAGAATTAGTATACAACCTAGCAATTCTACTTACTCCAAAGAATATATGTAAGAGATATGAAAATATATAGTCCCCATAAAAATGTGTACCTAGGGCTGGGAACGTGGTTTATGGTAGAGTGCTTGCCTAGCCTGCATGAAGCCCCGCGTTCGATTCCTCAGTAACCACATACACAGAAAAACCAAAAGTGGCACTGTGGCTTAAGTGGTAGAGTGCTAGCCTTGAGCACAGTGTCCAGGCACTGAGTTCAAACTCAGGACTGGGGGAAAAAAAATGTGTACATAAAAGTTCACAGCAGCAGCAGTCCTAGTAACCAAACATGAAAACAACTCCATCAACTGATGGATAAATAAAATATAGTACATCTATATAAGGAAATATTATCCAGCAACAAACTAAAAGAAGCCAGTCAAAATAAGGACTATGGCCAGGTAACAGTGGCTTACCCCTGTAATCCTAGTACAGTAGGCTGAAATTTGAGGAATGTGGTTCTAAGCCATCCCAGGCAGAAAAGTCCCTATGAGACTCTTATCTCCAATTAACCACTCAAAAAACAAAAGGGGCTCTATGTCTCAACTGGTAGAGTGCTAGCCTTGAACATAAAAGGCTCAGGGACATCACCCAGACCCTGAGTTCAAGCACCACATCCAACAACAACAACAACATAAAAGGGACTACATACTACTATATGAGTCCATTTATATGAAATATATAGAACAGTTAAATCCACAGAGACAGAGGCTGATTAATGGTTACCTATGGATCAAACAGCTGAGGGGAAGGGAGTCTCAAATAGGGATGGCATTCAGGAAAACGATCTAGAATTGGCTGTGATGGTGGCTGTACAATTCTGATTATACTAAGGCCACTAAATTGTATACTTTTAAGTCAATGCATTGTGTGGTTTGTGGATTGTTTATTTGGAAGAAGACAGGAATGACTTTTTAAAAACTAAGAGCATTTTAAGCCTTTCCATTGGGAGCCTAGGGATGTGGCTTAAGTGGCAGAGCACCTGTCTCACAAGCCTAATGCCCTGATTTCAAAGTCTATTAACAGCAAAAACAAAACAGTTCCCATTTGGATACCTATTTAATTATCACCTCAAACTCAACATGTTTCAATTGATTTATTTTCTTACTATCCAATAGAGATCCATAAAAGCCTGGCTACTACCATGTGTATTTTCTCTAAGCACAATTTAAAATCTATACACACTTCCTTTTACATGCCAACCAAAGCCTACATCTCTGGTGCTGAAAGCCCAGCATGAGCTCGACTAGTCTCGGCGCTGCTGCCTGCCTCCTGTCCACCCCATGCCTGTAGCTGTCTTACCAGCACATTGGGTTTGATTTTCCCTCCTTTTCCTTCATTCTCATAACCTCTCTTACTTGGAAAACCCTATCCTATCTAAATTCAACCCATTCTTTTTTTTTTTTTTTTTTGGTCGTGGGGCTTGAACTCTGGGCCTGGGGGCTGTCCCTCAGCTCTTCAACTCAAGGCAAGCGCTCTACCACTTGAGCTACAGCGCCACTTCCAGTTTTGAGTAGTTTATTGGAGATAAGAGTCTGATGGACTTTTCTGCCTGGGCTGGCTTTGAACCATGATACTCAGATCTCAGCCTCCTCAGTAGCTAGGATTACAGGCGTGAGCCACCAGTGCCCGGCCAACCCATTCTTTAGAGTATAATTTTTGCAATTTACTGTACTTGGTAATTATCTTACCTCCAATAATGTCCTCTGCCTTGCAGGCTGAAAAAAGCATTATGAGCCAAGATTTTATACTTCTCAGTATAATATTTCTAATGGGAGACTTGCTATTTTATGGGGTTTTGCATAAGGGGGAACATAACATTTCTGCCTTCATGATGTCAGAAGAGGAAAACATTGTTGCTGAACAGGGGCTGGTATGTAACTCAGTGATAAGGGTGTGCATCTAGCATGGATGAGGCCCTGGGTTCTATCCTTAGCATTGAAAAACCAAAACAATCTAAAGCAATTAAAAAAAAAGTTGCTGGTCAACTCAACACAAGTTAGGTAAAACACACAAAGGGCTCAGACTCGGAGCTTTCATATATTAAGCGGTGACAAGAATTGGATGCTGGTGGCTCATACCTGTAATCCTAGCTATTTAGGAAGCTAAGTTCTAAGGATCACAGTTCAAAGCTATCCCAAGGAAAGAAAGTCCATGAGACTAATCTCTAAACCAAAAGCTCAGAAGTAAAGCTATCGTTCACGTGGTAGAGATACCTTGAGCACAAAAGCTCAGGGACAGCACCCAGGCCCTCAGTTCAAGCCCCAGGACTGGCACCTATACATAGGAAAAATAATTGAATCTGCTTCTCCTGCTTATCTCTTTTCTTTTTTTTTTGGTCGGTTGTGGGGCTTGCACTCTGGGCCTGGGCACTGTCCCTCAGCTCAAGGCAAGTGCTCTACTGCTTGAGCTACAGAGCCACTTCCGGTTTTCTGGTGGTTTATTGGAGATAAAAGTCTCCTGGACTTTCCTGCCCTGGCTGGCTTTGAACCTCAATCCTCAGATCTCAGCCTCCTGAGTAGTGAGGATTACAGACATGATGAGCCACTGGCGCCTGGTCACCCTGCTTATCTTTTTTTTTTTTTTTTGTCGGTCATGGGGCTTGAACTCTGGGCCTAGGCGCTGTCCCTCAGCTCTTCAGCTCAAGGCAAGCGCTCTACCACTTGAGCTACAGCGCCACTTCCGGTTTTCTGGTGGTTTATTGGAGATAGGAGTCTCACGGTCTCTCCTGCCCGGGCTGGCTTTGAACCTCGATCCTCAGATCTCAGCCTCCTGAGTAGCTAGGATTACAGGCGTGAGCCACCAGCGCCCGGCCACCCTGCTTATCTTACATGGCTATAGTTGGAGTGAAATCACATATTTCATTTTACAAATGCTACTTTGTAAAATCCTATCCTTATGTAATAGAAATTTTCATTTTAATTACTCAATTCCTCATTACCAAAAGAATTAAGAACCAGAAAGCATTGTTTTCATTTGATAAGTGCTGAATTTTTGTACTTACTCATCTTTACAGAACTTAATACATACCATTTCCCCTCCATACTTCAGCTAAATGACAACTGCCTTCTCCAGGTTCCTTACAAAACTCTACCACATCTCGACAGGTTGTTTCTGGTGTTATAGGAACTTCTGTTAATATCTGCTCATTGTTGCTCAAGAACACGGTTAATATCATCTGTGAAAGAAAAAATTAAAATGACAGTTTAGATCCCTGAACATAAAGAGATTACTCTATAATCTTCACATGTTCCCTCTACCATCACCCTTCCCAAATGTCCGATTGATTCTTAAGTTATGTGAAAAATAAGGGAAAATCAAGTCATAAAAATTTTAAAGGAAGTAATTTTATTTTTAAAAAATCATGGCCAAATGTTATACAGCCTGAAAACCACATCTAACTAGTGGGTAAATAGATTATTAGGACAAACTGATATCCCCAAATCACATACAATTCCTTGAAACAATGACAAATGGTGAACAAAGTGCTTCAAAGTCAAGCCGGGGAAAGACGACATAGTAAATGATGTTTGGGCAGTGAAACACTCACTTAGAAAAAACTGGATTCCTACCATAAATTACATACTGTCAAAATTCCTAACAGATCAACTGTTTAGATATAAATCACAAAACCATAAAAATTATAGAAAACCTAGGTTATTTCTGGAAGGTGGCTCAGTGGTAGAGCGCTTGCCTTGCATGCATGAGGCCCTGGGTTCGATTCCTCAGCTCCACATAAGCAGAATAAAAAGAGCCGGAAGTGGCGCTGTGGCTCAAGTGGTAGAGCGCTAGCCTTGAGCTGAAGAACTGAGGGACAGCGCCCAGGCCCAGAGTTCAGAAAAAAAAATTATAGAAAACCTAGGTTATTTCCTTTTATAACCTTGGAACAAAGAAGTCCTTTATAACTCAAAAACCAGTATCACACCAGCTTCTTGTGGCTCACACCTGTAAATCGTATAGGTACTTGGGCTGAGAATGGAAAATTACAGTTTCAGGTTGAGAATAGGAAGATCACAGTTCAAAGCCAGCCCAGGCAGAAAACTTTTAAGATCCCTTTTTAACCAGCAGCTGGGCATGGTAGCATACCTGTCATCCTAAGCAATGTGAGAAGATTAGATTGTGAGGACTGAGGCTCCAGAATTAACATAAGCAAAAAAGTCCACAAGACTTCATCTCAATCAACAGACGAAAACTGGACACAGGTGCATGCCTGTCAGCCCAGGTATGAGAGAAACCTTAAAACGGTCAGCTCACAGTCTAGATACATACCCTGGCTGAGAAGGAGACCCTATCTCAAAATAACCAGCACAAAAAAGGAATAGAAGTATGGCTTGATAGGAGGGCACTTGCCTAGCCCTGATTTCACAAGCCAGTACCACCAAAATAAATCTCTAAAAAACAGCATCACAAAATACATTGATATATTCAAGTATATAAATGTAACAATCGAGTATATGTGTGCTGGGCTGGGGCGTGAATTTAGGGCCTAGGTGGTGTCCCTCAGTTTTTGTGCTTGAGGCTATTGTGCTACTACTTGAGCCACAGCTCCATTTCTGGCTTTTTGGTGGTTAATTGGAATCTCATACTTTCTTCCCTGGGATAGTTTAGAAGTGTGAGCCTTAGAACGTAGCTTCCAGAGTAGCTTTTTTTTTTTTTTTAAACAAAACAGCAAGAAGTTGGTTAAATACTGAATCCAATCCCCAGTTCTGGGGGGGGGGGGCGCGAGGAGAAGACAAACGTGAAAATAGTTAAAGCTCTTATTACAAACAAATGGCTAATCACAATGCATAAAAAGTTCCAGAATTGCTAACAAAAATACTAAAAATCCAATTCATTTTAAAAAAGCTAGCTGAGGAAATAAATATGTAGCAGTAAATCAAATGACCCGAATCACAAAATAATGGATGAGAAAGTAAAAAAATGTCTGATTTAAAAAAAAAATCTCCAGCTGGGAAGGTGGCTCAGTGGTAGACTGCTTGCCTTGCATGCATGAGGCCCTGGGTTCGATTCCTCAGCACCACATAAGCAAAAAAAAGAAAAAAGTGGCGCTGTGGCTCAAGTGGTAGAGCGCTAGATTTGAACTGAAGAGCTGAGGGACAGTGCCCAGGCCCAGAGTTCAGGCCCCATGACCGGACCCCCCAAAAAAAATCTCAGCCAGGTGCTGGTGGCTTATGCCTATAATCCTAGCTACTCAGAAGGATGAAATCTGGGGGTCATGGTTCAAAGTCAGCCCAGGCAGTAAAGTACCTGAGATTCATTTTTTTCTTTTTTATTTTCTGGTTGTGGAGCTTGAACTCTGGGCCTAGGCACTATGAGCTCTTCAGCTCAAGGCTAGCACTCTACCACTTGAGCCATAGCACCCACTTCCAGCTTTTTCTGTGTGTGTGGTGCTGAGGAATCAGGGCCTCAGGCATGCAAGGCAAGCGCTCTACCACTGAGCCACCTTCCCAGCCCTGTACCTGAGATTCTTACTGGAAGTGGTGCTGTGGCTCAAAAGTAGAGCACTAGCCTTGAGCAACAAAGCTCAGGGATAGTGGCCAGGCCCTGAATTCAAACACTATGACCAACCAAAACAACAACAACAAACTCAGAATGACCGAAGATTCTAAAACATCATACCAAAGGTGATTTTTAAAAACTATGCCTTAATAAAGCACAATTTAAACTAAAGGTTTTCTTTAATCAGGAAGCACACAAGTATTACTTCAGAAATTATCAGAAACAAAACAACCTCACCAAATTCTCCTCTCTCTTTAAAAATCTCAGCTGTCAACTAGTGTAACTCTAGTTATGTTTTTTCTCAGAATGCCCTCATGGCCTGCATTTTCAACTTAGTATGGTTGAGACAATGTTTAAATGTTCAGGAACAGCTTGGATCTGGTTTCCTTCTCCTCCCTCTTTCTTCAGTCTCCCCTCATGCCACCCCTCCTCCTCCACCGTCAGCTCATGTCCTGGGACACAAGTAAAGTCATTCCTTCCTCCCCACACTCCACTTGTAGCCCTCAGGACACCCCACTCCTAAAAATCAGTCTTTCCCCAGTATTATCTCTGGCAAATGTAAACAAGCAGAGACTTTTCTTGAGTCAAATGTCATTTTCATGAGTGATCCCAGCAGAGAATCTCGTGGGGGGTTAGATTTCCATGAAAAAACAGAAAACAGCCAACAAACAGGGCCAACCACAGACTCCCAACCTTGAAGGCCCCAGTCTCTTCACACTGGACCTACCCCTCAGCTCTGAACCCCAATCCATCCTGTTTGTAAATTCCCATTCACTCTGCAAAAGCAGCTCACAGTGGATGATTCAACAAAATCTTCCTTGACCTCTTCTCTCCAGGGTAGCTACAAGTTCCCTCCTTCATCTAGTCATTCTTCCCCTGTTATGACTTCAATGAGCACTACTGAGACTCCCTCCCTCATTGAGGATAGGCTAGGCCTTCTAGGCAATTAAGCTGCTGAAATTTTGGTTTCCTGTTGTCTAGTCAGTACCTGGCATCTGATAGACTCAATAATGACACAAACAAGATAGAACCCCCATCATGCCCTAGAACTGAGAAGATGCATATCATCAAAGCACAGCACACCTAGTCTGTTCAATAAACGAACATTATCCCTCTTTCATAAACACCTCTCCCACTTCACCCCGTCCTGGAAAAACAGAAAGCAGCATCCAGGAACTCAGAAATCAACACTGTATTAGTGAACAACTAGGCTCACAGCACTGTCTTTGCTTTAAGCCTCACATTCCCTCACTAAGAAGAAACATACACTACAGAGAGCAGCTCTTTTCCTCTGACCTTGGTGGTTTTCTCAAATGATTACTACACTCTGGGAAGTAAGGAGGACTCTCCCCCACCTTTATTCCCTTCCAGTTTCAGGGCTTGAACTCAGTGCTTCAAACTCTTATTCAGGTTGCTTGTTCATGGCTGGTGCTCTACCCTCTAACACTTGAACCATGCCTACAGTTCAGCATTTTGATGGTTAACTGGAAATAGAGTCTCTGGAACATTTCTGCCTGGCTAGCTTCAAACCATAATCTTGTGACCTCAGCCTTCTGACTATGTATCTAGGATTACAGGCATGAGCTACCAGCCACACAACTATCTCTAAAAAATTAAGGGGGTGGAGAGGAGTTGGGAAGGTGGGGAGGAAAGGGATGGTAGGGGAAAAACAAAGGAGGGGATAACAATGCTTGATAGGAAATGGACTCATTATGTTGCTCACATAACTGTCACCTCTCTGTACAGTATCTTTACAATAAAAAATATTTAAAAACAAAACAGAGAGGAGGAGCCAGGCACAGATGATTCACACCTATAATGCTAGCTACTCAGGAAGCTGAAATCTAGATCACAGTTCAAAGCCAGCCTACAGACTCTTTTTTGTGGTCAGTGGTGGGACTTGAACTCTGGGCCTGGGCACTATCCCTCAGCTCTTCAACTCAAAGCTAGTGCTCTACCACTTGAGCCACAGCACCACTTCTGGTTTTCTGAATGGTTTATTGGAGATAAGTCTCAGACTTTCCTGCCTAGGCTGGCTTTAAACTGCGATCCTCAGATCTCAGCCTCCCGAGTAACTAGGATTACAGGCATGAGCCACTGGTGCTTTGCCCATGACACTCTTATCTTCAATTAACAAGCAGAAAACTGGAAGTGGTGCTGTGGCCCAAAAAGGTAGAACACCAACCTTGAGCAAACAAAACAAAACAAAACTCAGGGACAGTGCCTAGACCCTGGGTTCAACCACAACTGACAAAAAAAAAAAAGGGGGGGTACTAAGGAGGAGTTGGGCTAACTAGGGTGAGAGCATGTATAAAAATAGAACAATAGGGCTGGGAGGGTGGCTCAATGGTAGAGTACTTGCCTCTATGCATGAGGCCCTAGGTTCAATTCCTCAGCACCACATAAGCAGAAAAAGCTGGAAATGGTGCTGTGGCTCAAGTGGTAGAGCATTTGCCTTGAGCTGAAGAGCTGAGGGACAGCGCCCAGGCCCAGAGTTCAACCCCCACAACCAACCAAAAAAAAGAAAAAGAAAGTCTGCTGAAATTATGCTAGGAAGAGGGAGAGTGTGGTAAGGGAGAGTGATGTGGGAAACGCACTGGAATACATTATGTAAGGGCATGGAATGTCACAATGAAGTCCTCCCTTGTATAGATTAGTATATGCTAATAAAAATTGCAAAAGAAGCCAGGCACTGGTGGCTCACGCCTGTAATCCTAGCTACTCAGGAGGCTGAGATCTAAGGATCATGGTTCAAGCCATCCTGAGCAAGAAAGTCTGTGAAACTCTTATCTCCAATAAACCACCAGAAAACCAAGAGTGGCGCTGTAGCTCAAGTGGTAGAGTCTGCTGGCCTTGAGCTGAAGAGCTGAGGGACAGCGCCCAGGCCCAGAGTTCAAGCCCCACTACCTACAAAAAAAAAAAAAAAAAAGCCAAAGAATTGAGAAACTGGCACAATTCTTTAACACGAATTTTTAATTTTTTATTGTGATTAAGTGGTTACATAAATTTCAGATTTCATAGTCTTGTGAGATAGTGATACTTAAAGTCCCAAACATATTCTAACCTTCATGGGGTAAACTGTCTTTACTGTGGTCTATAAGGTTTATGAATACTGTGAGCTTTGACAATAGTTTTTTCTTCCGCATCGGGTGATATGTACGTCTCTCTCCTCTTGCTTAGTGTCAGCTAGCTGTTCTCTCTTTCCCTCTCATTCTCTCCCTCCCATCGCTGCCATTGAGTTGCTTAGTTGGTTTTGATCCATGTCCAGTGCAGCTGTTGGGTACCACTGTTGTATGTTTTCCCATTTCCCTCTGTTTCTGTATCCACCTCCTATAAACATACGAATTTTACAGTTGTAATGGCAAACATTTTCCAATGAAATTTCATAGCCGGTGGTTTTTAAGAATTACTAATGGAGCTGGGAATGTGGCTCAGTGGTAGAGTGCTTGCCTAGCATGCATGAAGCCCTGGGTTCGATTCTTCAGTAGCACATAAACAAAAAAGGCTAGAAGTGGTGCGATGGCTCAAGTGGTAGAGAGCTAGCCTTGAGCACAGAGAGGCTCAGGGACGGTGCCCAGGCCCTGAGTTCAAGCCTGGGAAGTGGAAAAAAAATTTACTAATATCTTGTTCCAAGCCATGCTTTTTTTCCCCTTAAATATTTCTTTATTGAGATTATGTGACTATATAAATTTCACAATACTGTGGCATAGTTATACTTAGCTAAAGTCACAAACACCTTTTAATCTTCATGATAGTCATCATTATCTTCTTTTTTTTGGGGGGTCCAGTCGTGGGGCCTGAACTCTGGGCCTGGGCGCTGTCCCTCAGCTCTTCAGCTCAAGGCTAGCGCTCTACCACTTGAGCCACAGCGCCACTTCTGGCTTTCTTTTTGCTTATGTGGTGCTGGGGAATCGAACCCAGGGCCTCAGGCATGCAAGGCAAGCGCTCTACCACTGAGCCACCTTCCCAGCCCAGTCATCATTATCTTAATCTACATTGCCAAGCTATGCTTTTTAAAATAGAATTATGTCCAGCTACTAATATTCACCAAGAACCAAGAGAGTGCAAATGACCTCAGTTCATGGTCTTTTCTTTTTCATTCCTTCCTATCTTATGATTTTTGGAGATAGGGTCTCCCTACATACCCGGGTTGGCTGTAAGCTTTCTATCTCTCTACCTTGTATTCTGATGATGTCTGGGATTACAAATTTGCACCAGTGTTGGTTTCTTTAGACCTTTTCTATCTCTTTATCTCTTAATTTTCTGGCTGCTAGGGCTCTTAAGTACTGGTCACAGGATTACATAGTCATTGCCTCTGAAAGAGAGATTCATGCACATGGAATGCATAAAGCAGTACCAGGACTGTGCTCACTTACTCTGAAAATGGAATCCTTTCAAACACATTTCTTTCAAACATACTTATTTCAGAATAAAGGATGGATTGGTGTTATTTCTGGACTGTTTTGAATTATCAAGACTTTTCAGCTCATTAATGCACTCGATCTAATAAGAAGGAGAGAAGAGGCAGAGCCAGCAGGGTTACAAATCTGACTGTTTATTTATGAAAGGTAAGAACTCAAACTGCTTATCCTGAAGTCACTAAAATACTACTTCAAAATTTTATATTCTATTTTATAGTCTCTAGTAATCTGTTTTTTCTAATTTTAGCAACACTTATTTTCCTAATAGCTATCATTTAAGGTTAATTTCATTATAACTGTGACAGATTTAAAAAGCTTTCAAGCCAGATACCAGTGGCTCATGTCTATAATGACAGCAATTTAAGAGGCTGAGATCTGAGAATCAAGGTTCAAAGCAAATTCAAGGAGACAAATCCAAGAAACTTTTACCTCCAATTAACCAGCAAAAAGCCAGAAAGAGATGATGGTACACAAAAAACAAACAAACAAACAAAAAAAAACCTGAGGGTTTAAGGCCTGTAGTTCAAGCCACAACCAGCACACAACACAAACAATATTTTCAAGATACATTAGCTATTGTTGACATGAATGATACACATTTTCCTAAAATATCAGCAAACATAAAGGCTGAGAAGGCAAGTGCCTGTTCGTGTCATTCCTGCTTGAAAAGACTGAACACATCTCCAAATCCTCTTTATGAACATTTTACCATCTTTGAAATTAACAGGTCTCATAATTGATAGCATGTTATTCGTCCATGAGCAATATTCCACTGCATGAGTACTACATTTTATGTTACTCAGTGGATGGTTGCCTGATATTGGAGGTTGAAATACAGACTAACTGCAAATTGGCATATCATTTCCTCTTGTGATGACGGAAATGTTCTAAAATTAGATTGTGGTGATTATACAACTTTGCAAATGTACTAAATTATATTTTACAAACCATTTCTCAGAAAAACTTTTAATTTGCTTTCTTTGCTGTTTTGACTTTTTTTTTTTTTAAGATGACAGGTCTGTGTGCCAGTTTGTCTTTGAACCTGTGATCCTAACTCAGCTTCCTGAGTGCTAGGAAGATAAGATCTACACTGCCACATTTGGTTTTGAAAAGCTGTTTTGTTTTGTTTAAAATGGGATCTCTGTAAGACTTCCAGAAAAGGAAATAAGAAACTATGTAGTATAAACAACCCTAGAAGGAGAAATCCAAATTCTCTCCTTAATTGGGCCACTGATTTTGCTGTGACCGGCTGGACTCTGGGTCATGGTTTCTCAGCAGGAGTGCCTAGGTAGTAAGGATACTCCTTAGGACAAGCAACCCCTCATCTATCTATACAACCTACCTCTAGCTCTTAGTGGGAAAAAATATTTCAAAAGTACACTGCAGATAAAGGACTTGTAAAACAATTTCTTAAAACTAGTAAGAATACTGGGTGCCGGTGGCTAATGCCTGTAATCCTAGCTACTAGGAAGTTGAAATCTGAGGACTGCAGTTCAAAGCAAACTGGGCAGGAAAGTTTGTGAGACTCTTCTCTCTAATTAACCACCAGAAAACTGGAAGTGGCACTGTGGGTCAAAGTGGTAGAGCACTAGCCTTAAGCAAAAGAGCTCAGGGACAATGCCTAGGCCTGGAGTTCAAACTCCATGACCAACAAAACAAACAAAACAAAAACTTAATAAGAAGATCTATAAATTCAATGCAATATCTATCCAAATCCCAGACAGAATGTTTAAAAGAACAACTAAGTTGTTTCCATTTGATTTATGCTTCAAATATACTACTTGATTTAAAACCCTTTTGTGGGGGCTGGGAAGGTGGCTCAGTGGTAGAGTGCATAAGGCCCTGGGTTCAATTCCTCAGCACCACATACGCAGAAAAAGCCGGAAGCGGCGCTGTGGCTCAAGTGGTAAAGCACTGACCTTGAGCTGAAGAGCTGAGGGACAGTGCCCAGGCCCAGAGTTCAAGCCCCACAACCAGCAAAAAAACAACTCCTAACAACTGTCTCCAAGGCCCTGAGTGACCTGAAATATCCACATTCATACTGTTCAGATATGACCCAATTACACTGACCTTTGCACCCACTGTCCATAGACTGCTCTGCTCAACTACTTATAAGGCTGAATAACCCTCTTCTTAATGGTTCCTTATCAGAAAAGTTCTCCCTAACAACCTATCAAAAATGGCCCCTTTCTTTATCATTCTCTTTCCTCTTACCTATTACACTCCCTACCACCTGACTTCTGCTATGTATTTCCCCTCCTGGAAAGCAGGAATTCTAGGCTAGTCTCTGGCTACACTGTTAGTGCCTGGAACAGTACCTGACATACAGTATGTACCCAGTAAACAACTCCATGAAAAATGCCTTTCTGCAGTACGGTTTTGTTCTTTTTTCAGTCTTGAGGGGTAGTTGCTTATCTGCCTTTTCATCTTCAAAATTTCTATTTTATTCCTCTAATCAATGAGACCACATCAGAGAGAAGAAAAAATCCTGAATATTAGTTATGGAATGTGAGTGTGAAAAGCAGACTAACAAAACAAGTATGGACACTTGGCAGATTTCACATCAAGAAATACAATGGAGGGGTCAGAGGCATGGCTCAGTTGGTAAAGCATGAGGTACTGAGTGTAAGTTCTGGTCTTGGCCTCCCCCACCCCCACAAAAAGGAATACAAGAGCCTTCCTTTTCCCACAGGTGGCGCTGTACGGTAACAGGGGAGTACCCCACCCCACCTCCCATAGCCGGCGCAGGTGGAGAGAACTAAAGAAGAGCGGAATTTAGTAAGAACATAGTAAACTTAGTGCCTATGACTAGGATGTGTATTGCGTTGAAAGGAAATAGAATTGATCTTAGGAGAATGAAGAAATGAGAAGCAGACTGGCGGGGGAGGAAGGGGCATGGCACAAGTGTAGAGACAGCTCAGCAAATATGAGGCTTGGGGTTTAACCCCCAGTACCACAAAAGACAAATAAATGAGAAGCATAGATTTTGGAGGCACGGTGGCTCAGGTGGTAGAGTGCCAGCCAAGGGGTGAAAGCAAGCATCAGCTAGTGAGTTCAATTCCTGGTCTTGGACAAAAAATAGCTCAGTGGTAGAGCGCTTGCCTTGCATGCCTGAGGCCCTGGGTTCGATTCCTCAGCACCACATAAGCAAAAAGCAAAAAAAAAAGCCGGAAGTGGCACTGTGGCTCAAGTGGTAGAGCGCTAGCCTTGAGCTGAAGAGCTGAGGGACAGCGCCCAGGCCCAGAGTTCAGGCCCCACG
>NW_012267218.1:1444239-1470800 GCF_000151885.1 Dipodomys ordii | reverse complement strand
GTAGCTGGGATTACAGGCGTGAGCCACAGGCGCCTAGCCTGAGTAGCTAGGATTACAGGACTGAGGCACCAGTACCCAGCAAAAAAAAAAAAAAAATTTAAAGAATATACTCCAAGCAGGGGACTGGTGGCTCATGCCTGTGACCCTAGCTACTCAGGAGTCTGAGATTTGAGGATAGTGGTCTGAAGCCAGCCAGGGCAGAAAAGTCCACGAGACACTTATATCCAATAAACTACTCAGAAAAAGTTGGTAGTGGCTCAGTGGTTCAAGTGGTAGAGTGCCAGCCTTGAGCACAAAGAGGCTATGGGACAGTGCCCAGGCCCAAACCCCAGGATCAGAAAAAAATATATATATATATTATTCTAGCATATGAAAATTTCCTCTCGTCCCTGGTAAAGATGGAAGTTACTGGTAAAGTCTGATTATAATTCCTAGGACTGTAATGCTGACATTTATCCTTCTGTCACCTCATTCACTTGGTCTTTTGGTATTTAAAAACATCTACTTTGAGAGAATCATCTAAAAACATGTTAGAATATCACCATTAGGAGACTTTCCATAATGCCTACTGCATATGACTACAGAATATGGAGTAGATATAGCCGGGCAAACCTGATCTACTGACTGATATTCAAAGACTTCGAGTATAAAACAGATAGTATGGATTCTTTTTTTTTTTTGGGGGGGGGGTCCGGTGGTAGGGTCTGAACTCTGGGCCTGGGCGCTGTCCCTCAGCTCTTCAGCTCAAGGGGAGCGCTCTATCACTTGAGCCACAGTGCCACTTCTGGCTTTTTCTGCTTATGTGGTGCTGAGGAATCAAACCCAGGGCCTCAAGCATGCAAGGTAAGCACTCTATCACTGCGCCACCTTCCCAGCCCCGGTAGTATGGATTCTGACACATCTGCTCGTTGATGTTGTCAATCGCTGCCTGAAATGACAGTTTACTGACACCATCCACATGAATGTCACAGAAACAAAACCCACCCTGTTCTGTGTGATCAAACCACAAACTATTACCAACCATCAGTGTAGCAGGACCAGTTTGTTTTTTAATGGGCAGAACAATAATAATGCTGCATTAAGAGAATGATTAAAAAGATTGTTGGGTGCTGGTAACTCAGGCCTATAATAATCCTACTCAGGAGGCTGAGTAGGTTCAACATTAGAAGCCAGCCAGGGCAGCAGAAAAGTCCTTGAGACTTTTATCTCCTATTCACTAACAGAGAGTGGGGACTGGAGGTGTAGCTCAAGGGATAGCCTCCACCTGGCTTTCCATGTGAGGGTAGAAGGCCTGACTTCAAACCCTACAACATGCATGGGGTAGAAGGCATGAATAAAAAGACATACCTCAGATTGGGAGAAAATATTTCAAAAGTACACAGTTGACAAATCAATTATTAATAAATTAAACTATAAATGTAAAATCATTTCTTAAAATTCAATAAGAAGACCTATAAATTCAACGTAATACCTGTTAAAATCCCAATGTCATTCTTTTTTTTTTTTGGGTCCGGTCGTGGGGCCTGAACTCGGCCTGGGCACTGTCCCTCAGCTCTTCAGCTCAAGGCTAGCGCTCTACCACTTGAGCCACAGCGCCACTTCCGGCTTTTTTTTCTGCTTATGTGGTGCTGAGGAATCTAACCCAGGGCCTCATGCATGCGAGGCAAGCACTCTACCACTGAGCCAACTTCCCAGCCCCCCAATGTCATTCTTTACTGAGATAGAAAACAATCCAAAAACTTGTATAGAACCATAAAAGGCCCCAAATAGCCAAAAGCAAATCTGGGCAACAGACAAACAAAAAAAAAAAACACTGGAGGTATCACAATTCCAAACTTCAAATTTTCCTACAGAGTTAGAGTAACAAAAACAGCTTGGTACTGGCACAAAAATAGTCCTGAAGACCAATGGAATAGATTAGACGACCTGGGGGAGAGGGGAACAAACAATCCCAAACACCTACAGCCATCTCATATTTAACAAAGAAGCAAAAAAAAAATGTTAGAAAAAGACAGCCTCTGTAGAAATGGTGTTGGTAAAACTGGACACCCAAAAGGAAGTACTGAACCTGGATCCCCAGCCCTGGCTCCTTATACTAAAACCAACTCAAAGTGGATCAAAGACCTTAATGCAAGAATTGAAACCCTGAAACTACTACAGGAAGGAGTACAAGAAACCTTAGAACTTACTGGTGCAGGCAGGACTGACTAGAGTTTCAAGGGCTGGCAAATTGGAAAGAGAATGGACAAATGGGACTGCATCAAGTTAAGACATTTCTGCACACCAAAGGACACAGTTACTAAACTAAGAAGACAGTCTACAGAATGGGAGAGAGTTACCAGCTATTCATCTGACTAGGGCCTAGAAAGCTGAAACCAGAAGCAAAAGAGACAAAGCATCTTGTATCTGCCCCTCCCCTAGCCCTTTTGAGTTTTGATCTTGCCCTGACCCTGGGGAAAGAACTTGTACTAGGGACCTGATTAGGAATTAACAACCAAATAGAATGCTGTGAGATTTGACCAATAAAAATGTCACCTCCCAAAACACCTAATTATAATAAGAGCAACCAATCAGAGTACAGCGCAAGGTGTAAGAGACCCTAGATTCAGAACTACCAAGACAGACAGAGAGAACATAACTATGGACAGACAGAACAGCAGAGGCCTTCAACTGAGGCTTTTCTTCTGATCTACCCTGAATAAAGTTCTTCACACTAACCCTCCATTTTCTAGACTTCATTTGTCAAATTCTCTACACAAGAACCCCAGAAGGCACAGCAGCAGAGAAGGCTACAAGTGGCAGAGTACTATCCTTAAGCAAAAGGGAGCTCAGGAACAGTGCCCAGGTCCAGAGTTCAAGTCCCAGGACTGGTGAGAGAGAAAGAGAGAGACACAGACACAGAGACACAGAGAGACACAGAGAAAGAGGGAGAGAATGAAATGCTGGGCACCAGAAACTCACAGTGTGAACTATTTGGAAGGCTGAGTTCTGAGGATCACAATTTGAATTGAACTGGGGAAAGCAAATCCATTAGATTCTCATCTCTGATTAGCCACTAAAAAGCAGGAAATGGAGTTGTGGTTCAACTGGCAGAGCATGAGCTTTGAGGAAAAAAAAAAAAACAACAAACCAATTCAGGGACAGAGTCCCGGGATTGGCATCAGGAAAGAAAAAAAAGGAATGAAGTTACAACATAGATGCACCTTAGAAGCATTCCGCTAGGTCAGATACGAAAGGCAATACAGGAGTGATTCCATTTCATAGAAATGCCAAGAATAGATACATCCAAGGGGCTACATTTTTTTTTTTTGGCAGTGGAGCCTGGGACTAGGCGCTGTCCCTGAGCTCTTCAGGTCAAGGCTAGTATTCTACCACTTGAGCCACAGCCCCATTTCCAGTTTTCCGGTGGTTAATTGGAGATAAGAGTCTCACGGGCTGACTGGCTTTGAACTTCGACCCTCACATCTCAACCTCCTGAGTAGCTACAATTACAGGTGCAAGCCTTTGGTGCCCAGCTGGTACAGGACTACTTTTGGGGGTGACAAAAATATCATACAAGTACAGCAGGATAGTTGCACAACTATATGAATATACCAAAGATCACTGAATCATACACAATGGAAGTATGTATTTTATGGTATATAAATTATATTATCAATATAACTTTTAAAAATATATCTAGCCATGCCAATTACTCTTTATAATCAGAAAAACATTTTTCTTGTGAAAATAAACATATTAAAAATGACAGCTAGCTAAATATGGTAGCATATACCTGCACCCTCCGCACACAGAAGGCTGAAGAGAATTTTTTTATTTTATTTTATTTTTTTTTGTTGGTCGTGGGGCTTGAACTCTGGGCTTGGGCGCTGCCCTTGTGCTCTTCAGCTCAAGGCAAGCGCTCTACCGCTTGAGCCACAGCACCATTTCCGGTTTGCTAGCAGTTTATTGGAGATAAGAGTCTCATGAACTTTTCTGCCTGCGCTGGCTTTGAACTGCAATCCTCAGATCTCAGCCTCCTGAGTAGCGAGGATTACAGGCGTGAGCCACCAGTGCCCGGCTGAGGCAAGAGAATTTTGAGTTTGAGGCTAGCCTGGGTCACATAACAAGACTCTTAAATAATGACCTTAATTTGTGTATTTCTTTATATATCTATTTCATTTTCTCTGGTAATAAACATGCACAACCACATCAAACTTATTTTCTCTTGTCTATAAATACAAAAATTCACTATTAATCCTTTTATCAGAAGTCAAACAGGGCTGAAAACAAAGGTGATTAGCAAAATAATGTCTCCAAAGAACACTTCCTATAATCATGTGTGGGGCTGAGAAGGTGGCTCAGTGGTAGAGTGCTTGCCTCGCATGCATGAGGCCCTGGGTTTGAGTCTTCAGCACCACAAAAACAGCAAAAAAGGCAGGAAGTGGCGCTGTGGCTCCAGTGGTAGCGTGCTAGCCTTGAGCTGAAGAGCTGAGGGACAGCGTCCAGGCCCGGAGTTCAAGCCCCACGATTTACCAAAAAAAAAAAAAAAAAATCACTCATATAATCATGTGTATAAATACACTAAAATCAAAATAAAATTTCCAAAGGAAAAGTCCCAACTACCTTATGTCCTCACAAATAACCTGTCCATTTTCTCTCCAATAGGAGCTGGCTTCTGCGAAGCCATGGAGCTGTTTTGAGTTTGTTTCTGACTGAGTTACTGTTCTCAGGACGTCTCTCATCATTAGAAAACTAAGCAAAAGGAAAATGAGGAAAACAAAGTGCCAGTGTTTGGAGTCTATCTATGCCATTTACAAAGGAAATACTCTTGCAATGTCTCAACCAGGCACTAGTGACAGAACCTTGGTAAGACTCCTCATTGAAACAAGACAGACTGCCATGGTTACAGCAGAGTGACATGGAATAAAGTTTCACCTCGTTACATGAGTTCAGTGTCAGCACTATTTATCAGCAACTGCAACCAGGACAGAGAAATCCCTATCAACGTGAAGACTGGACAGAAACTTACTAATTTCATTTACAAAGCTTTGTCTAAGCTTGGTCACCAACTTTAAAAAGTGAAACTAAAAGTTTTAAATGTTCATGAAGTTATTTGAGTTTGGAGTAAACACATATCTACAAGTTCTCCCTCTCTCCCCACAAAAATCTATTAGCATTGATTTTGTAGAAAGTGCTTAGCCGGGCACTGGTGGTTCACACTTGTAATCCTAGCTACTCAAGAGGCTGAGATCCAATGATCACAGTTAGAAACCAGGTAGGGCAGGAAAGTGCAGGAGATTCTTCGGTTCAATTACCCACCCAAAAGACAGAGTTGGAGCTGTGGACCAAGTGGTAGAGTGCTACCTTTGAGTCAAAAAAGCTCATGGACAGCATTCAGGCCTTGAGTTCAAGCCCCAGGTCTGGCACTCACCCCCCAAAAATATGCAAAATGAGAATATTTATAACACTATATCCAATAAATTAACTTTTGTCACTTATTAATAGTAAAAAAATCATTATTTTTATTATTTATTGTTTATTGAAAGACTCCGGGCTTAGGGTACTTAACTTTCCCAAATGACTGTAGGTCAGGTACTATATGATTCTGTTTTGTACAGATTGTCCAAGATCACAAGAGGCAAGGCCAGACAACAGAACCTAACTCGAGAGTCTGCTCTAAAGCTCAGGTTTCAGCTTGCATAGATGCAGAACAGACAGAACATAAATACTTCACCAATACTTTAAAACAAAACCAGTCAAGTTCATCTTGATGAAGCTGTAGAAAATACACTTTATCCAAAAGCTATCAAGAACATAGCATCAAAGGTTTTTTTGTTTTTGGTTGGCCATGGGGCTTGAACTCTGGGTCTGGGTGCTGTCCTCAGGTCTTCAGCTCAAGGCAGCACTCTACCACTTGAGCGATAGCACCACTTCCAGTTTTCTGAGTGGTTTATTGCAGATAATAGTCTCCCGGACTTTCCTGCCTAAGCTGGCTTTGAACCATGATCCTCAGATCTCAGCCTCTGGAGTAGCTAGGATTATAGATGCCACTCGTGCCTGGCAGCTTCAAACTATTTTAAATATAATGTTCTTTTATGAAAGAATTCCTATGTTTAATGCGCATGTGCCTTTGAAAAATCAAACATCCAAGCTGGGCACTGGTGGCTCATGCCTGTAATCCTAGCTACTAAGGAGGCTGAGATCTGAGGATTGTGGTTCAGGAAAAGTCTCTTATCTCCAATAAACCACTCAGAAAACTGGAAGTGGCACTGTGGCTCAGAAGTGGCGCTGTGGCTCAAGTGGTAGAGCGCTAGCCTTGAGCTGAAGAGCTGAGGGACAGCACCCAGGCCCAGAGTTCAAGCCCAATGACAAAAAAAAAAATCAAATCAAACATCCTAATGTGACTATAAAAGAGTAAATAAGCAATATTCATTATAAAATCTAAAGATGTATGTACTCAGAATCCTAGATTTGCCCAAAAATGAGAAGTAAGGCCTTCCCTGAATTCACCTCTACAGGTAGACTCTGACCTGGGTCCAGGATCTAAGTCTGCTTAGGTACCTGAGGCTCTTATAAAACCTCACAATCTGGGGCTGGGAATGTGGCTTAGTGGTAGAGTGCTTGCCTAGCATGCATGAAGTCCTGGGTTTGATTCCTCAGTACCACATACACAGAAAAAGCCAGAAGTAGTGCTGAGGCTCAAGTGTTAGAGTGCTAGCCTTGAGCAAAAGAAGTACCTAGGCCCTGAGTTCAAGCCCCACAACCTCTCCCCCCATACACAAACACAAACCTCACAATCTGCAGAAATTCATCATCATTCCTTTTGAAAAGAAAATTATGTATTCCACAACTCAGTAAATATTAGGCTATATATGTTTTTGTATTATTACATGGCCATAATTTCTACTTTCCCAAGAAGCATGATGTATTATGAGAGGTTGATTTCTGAATGTTGATAATCATGTGTTTTACAAAGGGTAAAGAACAAACCTTTTCTCAGCACTTACAAGACAATCATATGCCAACCATTTAGTCCTTACTGTGACCTCAGAGCCATCAAACTGGTAGGCTTTCTGCCTTTTTAAAGTTTTTTTGGTGCTGGAGATGGAACCCAGGACATTGCACTTGCTAGGCAAGCACTTTGCCACTGACCTACATCCCCAAACTGATTTGCTTTCAACATGACAATTGTTCCCTGGGGCTCATGCTGATTTTACACTGCCTATCCCTCTAGCCAGGGTGGCTAGATGGGAAATGTTCTTCAATCCACAAGCATTCTGAAAGTCTGTATTATGGGCTGGAGACAGCACTGAAGAGGCAAACAAGGTTTTACCCTTGTGCAGGTTTACTACAAATGGAGGAAAGACACAAAGTGAATAGGTAAAAAACAAGACAGGGAGAGTGGATAGAGATATATGCTACAGAGTATACATACAGTAGGCAAAAGAGATGAGCAATGGGGGCAGAGTTAATTTTAAATAAGATGGTGAGAAAAAGCCTTCCAAGAGAAGGTGATAGCATAAGCCACGGCAAGGGCTTGAATGAAGAGCAGTCAGGGGAAGAGAAGGCAAGAAAAAGGCTTGACAAGACTTCATAATGAGCCCAGCTTCAGCAGAGCACAGAAGCCAAGGGGAAAAGGGAAGAAGGTGGGAGGTAAACTAACTAGTAGATACATATTTACTGATTAGTAGTGTGTTTATGGAATTACTTTTGGAGTATTTTGACACAGGGATTTCCAAGTTCACTCTGGCATATCTGTAAATAAAGGAAACAAGTACAAAACATGAAAACCTCTCGGGTTAATGCAAGAATCAAGGAGAGATAGCAACAGAAGGAAGCCGGGTAGGCTGTGAAGAAGGCTCTCTGAATTCAGATGTGGATTATTGAAGAAAGAGGGCGTGGTCTGAAACTAAGATGCTACACACCTGCTCACACAGTCCCCAACGCTGTGCCATTCCTGCTCCATCTGAAGTTCAAGTTGTTCACTCTTCCAGCCTCCTTCCAATAAAACCTCTCTTTTCCAAGGTTATAAAACAAGAATTGGCCAGAGGCCATTAGCTCAGGCCTGTAATCCTAACTACTGAAGAAGCTGAAATCTGGAGGATTATAGTTCAAAGCCAACCTGGACAGAACAGTCCATGAGGAAAAAAATCCATTAGACGTCATCTCATAGATAGCCAGCCAAGCAAGAGAGTGCGCACACACACGCACACATGCGTGCACACCCACACAGTTGATTTATGCCATTTTCATCCTAAAAGAACTTTACTACTACCATCATTAGCACTTTATGAAGAGAAACTTGAGGTATCAAAAAGGGTTCAGTACCCTGTAGTACTGTGCCAGGTACCACAGCTACTCTTTTGAAAGAGTTCAATGGTGAGCACAAGGATCACTGGCTCAAAAGGCTAAACAGCATCAGAGGTCCTGCCTAGCTGTCCCAAGCCCTAACAGTCACAGCACTTAACAAGAAGAGGGGTGGGGAGAAGAGGGTAGCAAAATCCTGGCTATAGCCCAGCAACTCCCAAGGCAGGCCCGAAAGGCAGGAGTGTACTATTATGGGGAACGCCCTTCCTTTTCCACCACCCCACCAGGTCAAGGCCTCAGTTCCCAGCCCTGTTCAGCAAACAGAGAAATCCGCTCTACCAAGCTGAAAGCTTTCACTATTTCCAGGCTGGAGAGAGACTATGGGGCTAAGGATGACAGACCACCTTTCCTTTTGCCTTTTGTCCTTTTTACACATCACAAAGAAGTTTCCTTTCTAGCTCAGAAGCTGGGATTGGCTGGGCACCTAGATGTTCTCCCAGAATCCATATTTTAACATAAAAATGAAATTTTTGTCCCCTACAGTAACTTCCATAGCAATCTTATTAAAACAGAAGCAAGGGGCTGGGAAGGTAGCTCAGTGGTAGAGTGCTTGCCTTGCATGCATGAGGCCCTGGGTTCGATTCCTCAGCACCACATAAACAGAAAAAGCCAGGAGTGGCCCTGTGGCTCAAGTAGTAGAGCACTAGCCTTGAGCTAAAGAGCTGAGGAACAGTGACCAGGCCCACAACTGACCAAAAAAATAAAATAAAAAATAAATAAAACAGAAGGACTGGGAAGGTGGCTCAGTGGTAGAGCACTTGCCTTGCATGCATGAGGCCCTGGGTTCGATTCCTCATAAGCAAAAAGAAAAAAGCTGGAAGTGGTGCTGTGGCTTAAGTGGTAGAGCGCTAGCCTTGAGCTGAAGAGCTGAGGGACAGCGCCCAGGCCCAGAGTTCAGGCCCCATGACTGGACCCCCCCCAAATAAATAAAAAATAAAACAGAAGCAAATCTGAGGCTCTACCACACAAGTATCTTAATTTTTTTCAACAGTCAAGTTTTGGAAGGAAAGAAGAAAACATTATTTTGGTAATCTGAGTTCATGATCAAGTAAGTGATTTCTTGCCTCTTAATCTTTTTAAAGTATTCAATCAATTAAAAGGGATATGCTCATAACTTCAAATCTACACTGTCAAAAAGATCAGCCATAAAATCTTAAAGCTAGACTAAAACCTAACCTAATCAACACTATTTCCCCACTTTATATATGAGGGAACAGAAGCCATACATTAATAGACTTTACTAGTAAGACCATCAACACTGGAAATCCAGGTCTCTAGATTCTTAGCCCAGCATGCAACCTCCCTCTCAGCATTTATTTGATATTATTATATTAATTTACTACTAAATACCAAGGTCTGTGAAATACCTAGCATAAAGCCTGACATACAATGTCCTCTCAAATCTAATCTCCTTCCTCTCTTTGTGGTACTGCGGTCATCCCCCACCCCCAATCCTGCATTCTTCAACAATGGTAGAAATGAACTGAAACTGTCACAATGGAGAATCATGGAACAACATAGACTTAGGAGTACACCATAACATCTAAATGAATAAAAGGTAGCTAATCATAATGAAGACCAAAATATGCTTTTAAAATCTAAGAAGACTCATAAAAACCAATGGGATCCTAGAATATATAAGCTAAGTAACAACATTTTATTAAAAATAAACAAGTCCAAGCTGGGTGCTGGTGGCTCATGCCTATAATCCTAGCTACTCAAGAAGCTGAAATCTAAGGATCACTGTTTGAAGCTAGCTCAGAAAGCAAAGTCTATGAGACTGTTACCTCCAACTAAAACCAAAAAGTGAAAAGTGGGGCTGTGGTTCACGCAGCACACTACTAGCCTCGAGCAAAGAACTCAAGGACAGCACTCAGGCTCCAAGTTCAAGCTCCAAAGTGGCACCAAAAAATATAAAATAAATAAATAAATTTAGCCAAGTACCAGTGGCTCATGCCTATAATCCTGGCCTTGAGCACAGAAGCTCAGGGACAGGACTCAGGCCCTAATTTAAGGTCCAGGATTGGCACAAAATAATAAATAAATAAATGTCCAAAGCACTTGGCTCGGATATAATTGAGATGATCAAATACAAGCCAGGAGCTGGTGCCTGCAATCCTAGCTATCCAGGAGGCTGAAGAGATGTGCTTCAAAACCAGCCTAAACAGAAAAGTCCTTAGCCAACTCCAAAATAACCACCAAAAAGCTGAGCTGGAAGCATGGCTCGAATGCCAGCCAAGCAAGCAAGCTGAGCAAGTACAAGGTACTGAGTTCAAACACCAATACAGAAAGAAGGAAGAAGGGAGGGAGTACAATGCTAAAGAAAATTAAAAAATGATTTTTTTCTTAAAAGAATTACCAGGACAAACCTGGTGCTGGTGGTTCATGCCTGTAATACTAGCTATTCAGGAGGCTGAGATCTGAGGATCACGGTTCAAAGCCATCTCAGGCAGGAAAGTCTGTGAGACTCTTATCTCCAATTAACCACCAGAAAACCCGAAATGGTGCTATAGCTCAAGTAGTAGAGCACTAGCCTTGACCTGAAGAGCTCAGGGACAGTGCCCAGGCCCAGAGTTCAAGCCCCACATCCAACAACAACAACAAAAAAAGAATTACCAGGGCAGATTTTTAGGATAGCACATTTTAAATTGAACTTCCTTTGCACATCTGGATATATGCTCACCTAATATAAATTATGCCTATAAAAAATGACTTCGTATGATCCACAACAAAAAGCTTCTAAGAGATGAGCATCACAAAACCCAAGTCTAAAAGCAAACACCAAAGCCCCATTTCTTTTCATGAAGATTAACTACCCACTTCACCAGAAAAGGAATGGTAAATCTTAGGAGCCTCACCAATGCCTGCTCACAAAATCCTTGCCCAGATTCCCTGATGCAACAGGAACAAGAAATAAAAGAGTCCTGCAAGGAAGTGAGGACGGTAATGTCAACCCTGTCAAATGGAAAGATGGGTTTTGGCACTTCACTTTGGATCAAAATCTAAACCCAGAGATAATTCCAGAAGTCTGCTACACAGGATGCTGCCATGACCAATGCCAGGCAGGCTCAATTGGGCAGGCCACTCTCTTTCCTCCCTCCAAGATAAAATGGGGTTTTTGATGTCATTCCCAAAAAGAACTGGCAGGTAGGGTGGTGAGAGAGAGACAGGCAGATATAAAAAGTCTTCTATATAGACTTTCTAATACCAACCAAGCTCTGGCCTCTTTCATATGAAGGACCAGGTTCTAAACAGTCAGAAATCAACTGACTGTCAAACTCCAGCAACCCATTTCAGTCATCAAGGACTAGCAGTCCTCCTCCTCCACTGACACCCCCAACAGTAACTACTGAACCAGTCCCAATCTGCTGGCTTCTCCTGTGTGCCAGATCTACTGCTGAGCACTCTCCATGAGAAATGTGTTCCAGTCTTGCCAGAAATCTTAGGAAGGAGACTGTCAAAGAATGGTAAACGTGACAAGCTGGGCACTGGTGGCTCACACCTGTAATCCTAGCTACTCAGAAGGCTGAATCCTCAAAGTGAGCTCCAGCAGGAATGTCCTGGAGACTCTTCTCTCCAATTAACCTCCAGGAAAGTGGAAGTGGCACTGTAATTTCAAGTGGTAGAGCGCTAGCCTTGAGCTAAAGAGTTGAGGGACAGTGCCCAGGCCTAGAGTTCAAGTCCCAGGACCCACAAAAAGGAAGGAAGGAAGGAAGGAGAAAAGTAAATGTGGCAAGACATGTAATTTTAAAGTGTCCAACATAGAGGGAATTTTTTACAAGTTTTCCATGACCCACGCTTTATGGTTAGTAAATATCCTTTGTATGACCCACGCTCTATAGTTAGTAAATGTCTTAGTAAATGTAGTTTCAGACCTTTTCACACTACAAAATGTTTCTTTTCCTCCTTGTGTTTTTTTTTCATGAGGCTGCATTTGAACTCATGGCCTTGAGCAGTCCTTCTACCCCAGTCACATCCCAAGTCCAAATTCAACTACTTTCAACTAACAGAAGCAAGTTGTTACTTTGAATGGAACCCAGGACCTTGCACATGCCAGGCAGGCACCCTTCCGCTGGGCTAAACCCCCAGCCCCCAAGTTGTTACTTTTTTAAATTGCAGGTTGATTCCACTCCTGGGGCCTTTACCCAGAGCATCACAAGTCAGGATATGGTAAAGATACCTGCACACCATGTTCATTGCTGCACTATTTAGCCAACTTACAGAAACAGCCTAGATGCCCTACAACAGATGAGTATATGAAGAAAATGTTGTTCTTATACACAATGGAATTTTACTCATCCATTAAAAAGAATGAGATTATGTCATTAGTAAGGAAATGGATGGACCTAGAACAAATTATGTTAAGTAAGCCAAGCTCAGAGACAAATGGCACATGTTTCTCTCAATGCGGAAACTAGAACTAAAATACACCAGGGCATGATATAGGACTCACATTCACACATGAACAGTGAGGCTAGAGGAAGATACCCTTAAGAGAGGAACTCAAGCTATAATATCCTGCACATTTAAAATATTATTTACTGAAACCAAGTCCAGGAAATGGAAACATAGGTTTTTGTTGCTTGTGGTGGTATTGTTTTTGCATCTTTTTTTGTTTTGTTTGTTCTTTTTTCAGTCTTTTGGGAACAAGGGGAAAATATAGAAATTCAGGGAGAAGGGCTGGGAAGGTGGCTCAGTGGTAGAGTGCTTGCCTTGCATGCATGAGGCCCTGGGTTCCATTCCTCAGCACCACATAAGCAGAAAAAGCTGGAGGTGGCACTGTGGCTAGAGCGCTAGCCTTGAGCTGAAGAGCTGAGGGTCAACGCCCAGGCCCAGAGTTCAGGCCCCACAACCGGACCAAAAAAAAAAAATCTAAGCTACAGCACTACTGTAGATTTAATGAGATAGAACTTTATTTTGATGAAAGCCTAACTAGGATAACAGGGAAATTGAGAGGTTATATGTAAGTATACATTTACTATACTCGCGTGTCTATACACAAATATTAAAACTATGCCATATTTTCTGTGTTCATGCTTGAATCTAGAGAATGTATAATGTATATGGAGGAATAATTGTACCAAGCTTTAATTTTTGTGTTTGAAATTTTGATTCAAATATTGTAATACTTGAAAAAAAACAATGCTACTCTGTATATAGCATAAATTGGATGCATTAACAGGATCGCTCATTCATTCATTTACATAAATTTTACTAAGCCCAACTTGGTCCAAGGCCAGACCCTGGGCAACCCCACCCTCTCAAAACTCAAAACACCAGATTCCAGGAAATTACAGGGAGGAGCAGGCTGTGAGATTCCTCAGTCGAGCTGCTTGTTGCAGACTTCCCTAAGGAAGCAACAAGTAGGCTGGGTAGGAATGGGTGTTGGCAGACTGTGCCTTTAAGGGAGAGTAGACCCGATAGAAGGGCCAAGTGGTAAATGGCCTGACTACATGGCCCTGTTATGTACAGCAGTCTAGACAAACACTGAACAGCCTGCTTCCCCCTGCCCCAGGAGACACAGGCAAGAGCTCTTCTCCACTGTGTTCCAGCTGCTCAACAGTCATGTTTTTACTGATTTTATTTTTTATTTACTGATTTTATTTTTTGCTACTTTTGTTTACCAAAAAAACGATATGAAACTCAAAATAATTCAGTGTAATATAGTGGTTGCAAGAAAAAAAAATTAGAACTAGAGGCTCTCCCCAGACACAGGAGAACTAATAAAAGTATTTCAGCGAGAATGAGTGGCTTAATTATAGCAGTACTAGCAACGAAATGTTGATTAAAATCATCCCTTCAAAATTTTCATATTTTTAATTATAATCCTAAATCCTTTAATCATTAATTACACTACTGTGTTTGGCAGGCAGACTCACATATTGCAGCAAACATGAAAATTAGTTACCCAAAGACATCAATTTGGAAGCATCCTCATTTTTAAAAAAAGTAACATTTTTATAAAGACACCTATTTTTTTCTTGGTTTGTTTCACTTTGCATTGCTTTGCTGTAATGAAGATTGAACCTAAGACCTTGCTTGAACTATATCCCTCATCTTTTTTTTCTGTTTGTTTTGTTATATAGGGTCTTACTACCTGTTTCCAGGCTGACTCAAACTCTGTTCTTCTGTTTACACTTCTACTTGCTGGGATTACAGGTATGCTTCACTATAAGTACCTATCTGGAATTATGCATTCTCCAAAGCAAGAATGTCTGCCACGTACAGAATCAAAACCATATAACATTCTGAGTTTAGCTCATGTACAGTGCTTACCATATACCATGTCTTCTTATAAATTCTTTCTAAAGTAACAATGCACTTAATCCAGACAAGGGGTGCAGCTTAAGTGATAGTGTCTGCCTAGCAAGTACAAGGCTCTGAGTTCAAACCCCAACACCACCAAAAAAAGAATTACCCTAACCACTTTAAGCACCATATCCAACTTGGCAGGAAATATTATGATCTTCACTTTACAAACAAGGAAACAAACAGAAATTAAGTCACTTACTCAGTATCATATTGCTAGAAAATTAAGAGTTGGGATTCAAATCTGCAGACTAACTCCAGTCTATGTTCCTTCATTATGGCACAATACTGCCTCTTAAGAATTTTAAAAACACCAGGTGCTGGTGGCTCATTCCTGTAATCCTAGCTACTAAGGAAGCTGAGATCCAATGATGGTGGTTTTAAGCTAGCCCAGGCAGGAAAAATCTGCAAGACTTTTATGTCCAATTAACCACCAGAAAAACAGAAGTGGAGCTGTGGTTCAAAATGGTATAGTGCTAGCCTTGTGCAAAAGAGCTCAGAGACAGCTCCCAGGCCTGAGTTCAAGCCCCACAACCAATCAAAAAAAAAATTTTTTTTAAACATCAAATCAAACTGTTAGGAGGCATGGTTCAAAGTACTGTGAGTACAAAAAGCCAAGTTGAGATCCTAAGTTTAAGACCCAGTACTGGCACTAAAAACAAACCCTCAAAACAATTAATTTCATGTGTATATTTTCACCCTTTCGGGGGGAAGGGGAGATTTGTGCTTGCACTCTACTACCTGAGCCACAGCTCCAGTATCATTTTTAAATTTCTGCCTGTAAGTCCTGGGAGGAAAAATGTTTTTGTGCCTCTTCTGGGGCTTGAATTCAGGGCCTGGGCACTGTCCCTGAAATTTTTTTGCTCAAGGTTAGGCTCGATCTCTTGAGCCACTACTCTACTTCTGGCTTTTTGGGTTAACTGGAGTTAAGAGTCCAATGGACTTTCCTGCCCAGGATAACTTTAACCACAATCCTCAGATCTCAGCCTCCTGAATAGCTAGGATTATAAGTGTGAACCACTGGCACCTGACTCATAGAAATTTTTTAATTGCATTTGTGGCTCCAATTACCTTTGCACTACACATAGTTCTCTAACAAGCACCCAGCAGCTGTCTACATCATTACAGGTATTTACGCCTTCTGATGACTCAGGCATCAGAAAGAACTTTTAACTATGCCCTATGTGCGATCTGTAATTGTGATGCCTGGGGTGCTGGCAGGTCAGGCTGACTCCTCCTCCCCAGACCTCAGACCACAGTCTCTGGGCAAGACTGAATCTGTATGACTTCCAGCCTGAGACAGAGCTCTCCAGCTGTCTGTCTGCTCACAGCTACCTACCTTGGAGCCACTTGTGCACAGCACCCAAATCTAAGCAGCTTGGTAAACGTGAGCTGTGTGACACTTCACAACCAAGGCCCCCTGACAAGATCAAGGTAGCTTCAAAGATTTGCAACAGTAGTTTGAGTTTAAGAAGACAAGAGTTCTGAAGATGGATGGTGGTAGCAACTGCAGAGTGAATGTACTAGACAAAGGCCACCGAACTGTACAATTAAATGTATAGTTAATTCATCATATAAATTTTAAACCAGTTTCATAGTACCTCAGGACCAAACCAATTCCAACTCTGACGCAGCACACAGCTGGCACTCAGAGCCCACCTTAACCTGGTTTCCTCCCTCGGGCCTTCCCGCCTCCTCTGGCCTCTTGCTGCTGGCCTCTCCTCGCAATGACACCACGCCAGTTCAGACTTCTGCGTTCTGCCCAGTCAACTTTTCTACCTACTATCCTTTCCTCATTACCTCCACCCTCTCTTCCTCAGCCTTTATGCTCTATTGTGATTTCTGAGACAGAGTCTCACTATATAGCCCAACGTGGCCTTAAACTGGTGATCTTCTTGCCCCAACCTCTTCTTTATCCTTCTCTGTACTACTCAGTGTCACCTCCTCTGAAACTTCCCTGACATCCCAAAGTCATGAAGAACCTTCTCACCACATACTCTGCTGCACCAGGTACTCTGAGCCACTTTAGATCTTTCCAATGATATTTTCTGTTTACATCTCATTCCATGAGCTCATTAAGAGTAGGGAGAGACCCAACATATAATTAATGCATCCTAAATACTTGTTGAGCTCATTTAGTAAACAAGTACTTCCTGAATGTCTACCAGGGGCCTGCAATGTCCTTAGCACAGGAACACTGCAAAGGAAAAACAAAGCTCTGCTTCCAGAGTGTTCAAATAAATGCTAGGCAGGTACGGCGCTGTGAAGCTCAGCCCAGTGCTGGTGGCTCATACCTGTAATCCTAGCTACTCTGAAAAGTCACAGTTCAAAGCCAGTCTAAGCAGAAAAGTCCATGAGACTATCTCCACTCAAAACACCAAACAGCCAGAAGTGTTGTAGAAACTCAAGTGGTCGGGTGCTAACCTCGAGCTAAAAAAATCTCAGGGAGGGTGCCAAGACCCTGAATTCAAGCTCTACTACCAGCACTCACCCCCAAAAAAGAAAAGAACAGGCACCAGTGACTCACTCCTAGCTACTCAGAAGGCTGCGATCTGAGGATCATGCTTCAGCCAGCCCGGGCAGGAGAGTCCTGAAACTCTTATCTCCAAACCACCAGAAAACCAGAAGTGGTGCTATAGTTCAAGTGGTAGAGTGCTAGGTTTGAGCTGAAGAGCTGAGGGACAGTGCAAGAAAGAAAGAAAGAGGGAGGGAGGGAGGGAGGGAGGGAGGGAAAAACTAAAGCACAGTAAGGGGAGGAGTGTTTCCTAGAGGCGGTATTGGAGGTACTATCTAGGTGTTGTTTTTTTTTTGTACTTTTTTATTGTAAAAATGCCGTACAGAGGGGTTACAGTTACACGAGCAAGGTAGTGGGTACATTTCCTGTTCTATCTAGGTATTTGCCAGTTACATTCTAGCTTCCCTCAACAGAAAGTTGGTAAGTACAAGAAAGACCTTTTTCTGACTGAATCCTATCCTGCCATGAAGGCATAGGACTACACAAAGAAATGTAAGAGCAAATGCTTATTGAGTGCTTATTAGGTATACTAACACTCAATGCTCAAAGCACTTGACAAACTTCCTAACACCATTATGAGATACACAGTCATTAATTAATTTCAAAGACACAAGAAGTTACATCATACATACAAGGTCTCACAGAGCAGCTGGTGAAAACAAAGTTGGAAGACCTCCTCCAGTCCGGGCTGGCTAATAACTAATATGCCACGTGGTTTCACATTTGTATTTCCTGCTCAGAAGCAGGAGGATGCCCAGTTCAAGGCCAGCCTGGGTTGTTTGTCAAGTTCCAAGTGAGCCTGGGCTACACAGTGAGACCCTGTCTCAAAAAGTCAGGAAAGAAAAATTGTATTTCCCAACACAAAGTGTTCTTTGTTCCTAGCATTATTTTACCCTGTAATCCTAAAGTTACCAAACTTTACTCCATCTTCCTTTACATCTTAGCCAAACTCCCTTCTTTTTAATTCTATCACAAAAACCTCTGTCTAAGGTGGGCGCCGGTGACTCACACCTGTAATCCTAGCTACTCAGAAGGCTGAGATCTGAGGATCATGGTTCAAAGCCAGCCTGGGCAGGAAAGTCCGTGAGACTCTTATCTCCATTAGAAAACCGAAAGTGGTGCTGTAGCTCAAGAGGTAGAGAACAATGGGCTGGGAAGGTGGCTCAGTGGTAGAGTGTTTGCCTTGCATGCATGAGGCCCTGGGTTCAATTCCTCAGCACCACATAAGCAAAAAGAAAAAAGCCAGAAGTAGCGCTGTGGCTCAAGTGGTAGAGTGCTAGCATTGAGCTGAAGAGCTGAGGGACAGCGCCCAGGCCCAGAGTTCAGGACCCACGACTGGACCCAAAAAAAAATTTAAAAAAAAAAAGAGATAGAGCACTCACCTTGAGCTGAAGAGTGCAGGAACAGCACCCAGGCCCGGAGTTCAAGCCCATGACCAAAAACAAACAAAAACAAAACAAACAAAAAAAAACCCACCTCTGTCTACTCTTTGGTCATTTGTGATGCTAACTCTTGTTTATATGTATTATTTCGGGAATGTCATTATGTAGAACGTATGCAGTCAGGATAGTGGGGCAAGCATCTGATGCCAGCACTCAAGAGGTAGAGGCAAGGGGATGGCAAGTTCCAGGCCAGCTTGGGCTCAATTATGAGACTGTCTCAAGTAGATCAAAACAAAACAGAACACGGGGGGGGGGGGGGCCGTGACAGCTGAGTACTCAGGAGTTTAAGATCTGAGAACTAAGGATCAGACAAATCTGAAAGACTTTTTTTTGGTGCCAGTAATATGCCAGGGTACTGCACCAACAAATACCCAAGACTTACCTACAATTAACCAGCAAAAAGTCTAAAGTAGAGGCATGGTTCAATTGGTAGAACAACAATTTTGAACAAAAAAGTCAAGTGAAGCCAAGAGACTGGGAGTTCAAGACAAGGTTCCCTCCTTCCAAACAAAAAACAAAAAAACAAAAACCCTAGAAAGTGTCCCTCAAACTACCTTTGTATATATTCAGGAGGCTGAGACCTGAGGATTGTAGTATTCCAATTTCCCAGTAAGATAGGACAGCACTCAGTCAATCTGCCTACAAGCTTTTATTGCCACACGGCATCCGTCTCCAGCTCGCAGGGCTTCGGAGAACAGCCCCGTTTCCTTTTCATGGGGAATATATATATATATATATATTTTTTTTTTTTTTTTTGTCGGTCATGAGGCCTGAACTCTGGGCCTGGGCGCTGTCCCTCAGCTCTTCAGCTCAAGGCGAGTGCTCTACCACTTGAGCCACAGCGTCACTTTTGGTTTTCTGATGGTCTATTGGAGATAAGAGTCTCATGGACTTTCCTGCCCAGCGTGGCTGTGAACTGTAATCCTCAGATCTCAGTCTCCTGAGTAGCTAGGATTACAAGTGTGAGCCACTGGCGCCCAGCTCATGGGGGATTTTTATAGGAAGGGGTTTCACATAGGTGATGTTTGCCAAAGCAAGCAAGCAAGGCTACAGAAGCAAAATATAAGCCTTGAGTCACAAGAGCATAGGCAAAACATAATCTTGACTTGGTCAGCCTGACCAATGCTATTGATACTATTGATACTTGATTACAAAAAGTCAAAACATATCCTTGGATTACAGAAGTCAAAAGACAACCTTAGGTAGTAGGGGCAAACTTCTGACTGACACAGTAGTTCAGTTTTACCCATAGTAACTCTCAAGGCTGTCTGTGGTTTTTAGCAAAGTTCATGATAAACTGCAAAGTTGTCAGCCTGGGAAGCCTGAGAGAGGGAGAGATGTTCTTGTGCTTTTTAGCAAGGTTGGAAAGGGGCTGGTCGGTCTTAGCCTGGAGTTCTTCTTTACCAAAAGGTTTTTGCCCTTTATCAATAATTTTGTTCTGATTTCACATTTTTGTTCCCATGGATATTTTCTTTTCCAAGGGAAAGGGGCTCAGGGAACAGAGTAGTTTTCTGCAGCAGGAGGTACTGAGGCTAGACAATAGAAGGAACTTTCTGCCATTGAATAGTAACTCAGATACCTTGATTTTTGGTGGGGATCATCACAAGAATCATGATTCAAAGCCAGCCAGGGCAGGAAGTGAGGCTGTGGATCAAGTGGTAGCACACCAGTCTTGAGCAAAAAAGCTAAGGGATGGCATCTAGGCCCTGAGTTCAAGTTCCAGGACCCTCCTCCAACAAAAGTGCACAAAGAGCCCAGCACCAATGGTTCACACTTGTAATCCTAACTACTCAGAAAGCTGATCTGAGGATCAAGGTTCAAAGCCAGCTGGGGCAGGGAAGTCCATGAAACTTTCATCTCCAAAAACTCTGGAAGTGGGTCTGGGAAGTTGGCTCAGTGGTAGAGTGCTTGCCTTGCATGCCTGAGGCCCTGGGTTCGATTCCTCAGCACCACATAAGCAAAAGAAAAAAGCCGGAAGTGGTGCTGTGGCTTAAGTGGTGGAGCGCTAGCCTTGAGCTGAAGAGCTGAGGAACAGCACCCAGGCCCAGAGTTCAGGCCCCACGACCGGACCCAAAAAAAACCAAACAAACAAACAAATAAAAACGCTGGAAGTGAAACTGTGGCTCAAGTGGTAAAATGTCAATCTTGAGCAAAAAAAGCTAAGGGCCAGTGCCTAGGCCATGAGTTCAAGCTCCAGTGCCAGCACCAAAAAAAGAAGAAAAAGTACACACAGAACTCTACCTGGTGCTTGTGGACAGCCACTGTCCAGGGGAGCGAGGAGCAAGCCTGTTAACACAAGGTGACGTGAGGAGCACGGGAATGCTCTGACGACAGCCCCATGTACAAGAACAGCATTAAAAACTACCAAGTGCAAAGCAAAAATTCTTGTTAATGTGATTTAGTTACTTACTTTCAGATTTTTTTTGGGGGGTCCGGCCGTGGGGCCTGAACTCTGGGCCTGGGCGCTGTCCCTCAGCTCTTCAGCTCAAGGCTAGCGCTCTACCACTTGAGCCACAGCGCCACTTCTGGCTCTTTTTCTTTTTGCTTATGTGGTGCTGGGGAATGGAACCCAGGGCCTCAGGCATGCAAGGCAAGCGCTCTACCCCTGAGCCACCTTCCCAGCCCTTACTTTCAGGTTTAAGAGGGACATCTTTCTAAATACAGCTGGCATCTCAAACTCGGTCTAAATAAAACTCAGTTTTTTCTTCATAGTCCTTTAAAACTATTCCTTCTCAGTCATTTTCTATCTTAAAGGAAAGCCCAGCCACTGAAGTAATAAATCTCCCTATCCTCAGCTCCAGCCACTGCACTCCCTTCCTTTTCCTCTCCTCACAGGCGTCCGCGCACACACACATTCACACGCGCACTGACACGCGCACGCTAACAGACCTGCCTGCCAACTGGGACGTCCTCTCTTCAGTTCAAGAAAAACCTGCACCAATCACGTCCTGACTGCTCTTTGTGTTTGTTTTCATCTCTTTCTCTACAGAACCTCTATCCTCCACTGGTTCTGGACTCATCTACCATACAAATTTGACTGAATCACTCCAGTCTCTAAAAACATCAATAGTCTGATTACTCACAGGATCAGGTCCAACTTTGTGCCAGCACACCTGCATGTTTGTATATGCATCCCCCTCAACACATTCGCAAAGGGATCCAACACTACTTTGCACATTATTTCTTCATTCAGCAAATACTTACTGGGTACCAAATATGTGCTAGTTGTTGAGTTAGACAGATAACAGATAAGAGCTCCTGATTTTAAGAAATTTATAGAACAAGACAATAAATTAATAAGTCACACACACACGCACGTACACAGTTTAAAACTTCAATTACAACTACAGACTGAGCATTCCCAATACAAAACATGAAGTCTAAAGTGCTCCACAAAATTTAAAACTTTCTTAATACAAGCATAAATTCACATGTGAAAAATTCCATACCTGATTTATGTGACATTTCAGTCAAAATTCAGAGGCACTAAAAATATCCCATAATATTTCCTTCAGATTCTGTGTCTAAGAGGTGTTTGAGGGCTGGGAAGTTGGCTTAGTGGTAGACTCCTGTACCACCAAAGAGCAAAAACAAAAAAACCCATAGGTATATGAAACACAAGTGAATTCTGTGTTTAAATGTGGGGCCCATCCCCCAAATAACTCTGTGTGTGTGCACATGCACACATGTAAATATCCCCTCCCCCCAAAAAAACAGCCTGAAATCTAAAACAACTTCTGATCAAAAGGATTTTGGATAAGGGACACTTAACCTATACTGCAAAAAAATACCTCAGGAGCTAGGAATGTGGCTTAGTGGTAGAGTGCTTGTCTAGCATGTATGAAGCCTGGGCTTGATTCCTCAGTACCACATAAGCAGAAAAAGCCAGAAATGGCTCTGTGGCTCAAATGGTAGGGCACTAATCTTAACTACAAAAGAGGCTCAGGGTCAGAGCCAAAGCCCTAAATTCAAGCCCCAGGACCGGCAAAAAAACAAACAAACAAAAAATAAAAACAAATAGGATATTCTGAAATTAGACAGTGGTAATGGTTATATAACCTATATATGTACACTAAAAACCACTGAATACATGATAAAGTTATTTTGTGGTATATGAATTACATTCTCTTCTACTTCCAAAAAGAAAAAATAAATAAAAAAGAGGAATACCAAGCACAGTGTCTCTAAATAGTGGGTTTGGCCAAAACAAAGATGGTAAAAGCTTTCCCCTGGAAAAAAAAAAAAAAACTTTTTACAAATAACATTTACTGAGCATTTACTACATGCCCAGCACCAGTCCTTTCATGGTAAGAGGCCAGGCAATCCTCCTATCAGTCTTTAAAGGTTACTACCATCCTCAGTTTAAGAACTGAGGGAGCCAGGCATCAGTGGCTCATGCCTGTAATCCTAGCTACTAAGGAGGCTGAGATCTGAGGATCACCGTTCAAAGCCAGCACTGGCAGGAAAGTCCAAGAGACTATTACACCTCCAATAAACCACTCAGAAAACCAGAAGTGGTGCTGTGGCTCAAGTGGTAGAGTGCTCACCTTGAGCTAAAGAGCTGAGGGACAGCACCCAGGCCCAGAGTTCAAGCCCCATGACCAACCCCCCAAAATAAAAAAAGAACTGCGAGGTCAATGACATAACTTCACCCAAAGTCAGAGCGCTGATAAATGGTGACACTGGGGTCCACTCTCTTACCTGCATCAGTGATCACCAAAGCACTGCCTACTGCTTGCAACTACATGAAAAGCAGGAAACTAACCAGCATCTCACTCCTTATAACTCAGCTCTCCCAAATTACCACCCTCTTCAGCTACGTCACAGCCTGTGAGGCTATTTAGGATCCAGTATACAGCGTCCTCTCCCTTGCCCCATTACTGTTCTGACCTCACCTCCTCAGCCTCTAATGCTGTTAGCTATACAGGTGCACCCATGTGGCTGGTGTGCTGGCACACTCCTGCCACAGGGTGGTTGCATCTGCTAAAACCATGACGAGGAAAATTGTGACATATGGCATAAGCCATAATTCTGCCAAACCTTCAGTTAATGTTTTCTGTAAACATACTAACAATGCCATTAACAAACTCCTGCACTGAACTGTACACTAACATTTCAAATGCTATTTATTAATTTTTCTGAAAATACCTCATTTTTCCAGGCCTTTTATTGTTCTTCATTATGTCATCATGAAGATTTTTATTTTACAAAATCTAGTAACAGCAGCTTTTGCTTACCAATTAGTATGAACAGTCATAAAGCTTCTTTGCAGTGAAATAAAGCAAAGCAATCAAGCCAAGAAAGTGTCACAAGAGAACCTGATTATCACCAGTCCCCAGGAAGGCTCTAGAAGCAGTTTGTGAAATAACTATGGCAACAGCACTTGAAGACACCCAAAGCCCTCCACAATTTTGCTGAGAAACTATTCTCCATCTGGGCAGACACACACTAAGATTCATGCTGACAACCATTACATAACTTCAACACAATAACCTAGTGATATTTTACGCTTCTGTCACACAAAAAAAGATCCTGATTGCTAAGCATGTATGTTGGTATCATGGTTCAAAGTAAGAAACTAAGAAAGGGAGATGGATTAATGTAAATGCTAGGTGAATAAGAAAAGGAGATGCATTTAATGTAAATGCAAGGAGATCTTTTAATATTTTCACTTGACAAGAAGCATAAATGGAAAAGGTTTTTGCCAAATTCAATTTTTACTCATAACCCTAGCAAGATGCTTTGACTACAGCAAACTCCTCAGTGCCTGTATAAAGACTCAGAGCAAAGGTAACCGAGTCAGATGTTTTGTTTTCTAGCTGTGATCCTAGCCAAGTTTCCTTACCTCATCTGTTTCAGTTCTCCACAGGGGGACACCATAAAGCCTGCAACACACTGTCTCTGCACATGAGAACAAATACACTTGCTGAGTACTCACTGTTACCAAATTGAATTGTAGGAAGTTAAGTAACCACAAAGCTTTCTGGCTGAACAGTAGCCTTAAAGAAGTTCATCTATTTAGACCATTTTTAAGTTCAGTAAAACCGTAACAAACTTTTATACTCTCATCTTTGATTCACTGAAGCTTTGCTTTTCACTGTAAATATCTCTGAGTAGTGGGGCACTGGTGACTCACAGTGTAATCCTAGCTACTCAGGAGGCTGAGATATGAGGACCAAGGCTAGAAGCCAAGCCAGTCAGGATTTGGTAGAAATAGAGCTATGGTACAAGTGGTAGAGAACTAGCCTTGTACATAAAAGCTCAGGGACAGCACCTAGGCACTGAGTTCAAGCCTCATGACCAGCACCAAATAAATAAATAATAAATAAAATCTTTTAGTAACCAAGGCTAGAAATGGATTACTTAACTGATATAGCTGCAATTTTTAAAGAAACTAGAATTTAAAAAATTGTCAGTCTTCAGTGTTCTATTTACCTAATGAAGTGCAAAGTCAAGCGTATCAAATGACTGAATTATTAATTGGCAATAGTATTAATCATTTACTGAGCTATACTATCTGTCCTATCTCCAAAGATTCTTGGGCAGAAGTTTGTCAAAAGGCTTCTAAAACCAGTCAGATTGCATCAACCTTTGATGTGGCCAATATGAATGTTAGAAACCCTCCTCAAAGTATCTGCGGCTAATCAACTACCATACCAACCACAAATGTGTGGAAATCACCAGAACCAATGCCAAATCCATTTTTCAGATGAGAAACTAAGGCCCAAATAGATTCTGTCCAAAGTTCACAGTTACTAATAAGTGAGAGCTACCATCCAAGTTTCCCTCCTTTCTATTCACTATTTGTCAACTCTATGACAGCTGATGTCTTAAAAATGGAAACGCTCTGATTTTTATATATAGTTTGTACATAGTTCAGAAGAAAAACCATTCACTTAAACACCTGAAGTAAATGTTTAATAAAATTTAAGTAGGGGCTGGGAAGGTGGCTCAGTGGTAGAGCACCTGCCTTGCATGCATGAGGCACCACATAAGCAAAAAGAAAAAAAAAGCTGGAAGTGGCGCTGTGGCTCAAGTGGTAGAGCACTATCCTTGAGCTGAAGAGCTGAGGGACAGCGCCCAGGCCCAGAGTTCAGGACCCACGACTGGACCCAAAAAAAAATTTAAAAAAAAAAAGAGATAGAGCACTCACCTTGAGCTGAAGAGTGCAGGAACAGCACCCAGGCCCGGAGTTCAAGCCCATGACCAAAAACAAACAAAAACAAAACAAACAAAAAAAAACCCACCTCTGTCTACTCTTTGGTCATTTGTGATGCTAACTCTTGTTTATATGTATTATTTCGGGAATGTCATTATGTAGAACGTATGCAGTCAGGATAGTGGGGCAAGCATCTGATGCCAGCACTCAAGAGGTAGAGGCAAGGGGATGGCAAGTTCCAGGCCAGCTTGGGCTCAATTATGAGACTGTCTCAAGTAGATCAAAACAAAACAGAACACGGGGGGGGGGGGGGCGTGACAGCTGAGTACTCAGGAGTTTAAGATCTGAGAACTAAGGATCAGACAAATCTGAAAGACTTTTTTTTGGTGCCAGTAATATGCCAGGGTACTGCACCAACAAATACCCAAGACTTACCTACAATTAACCAGCAAAAAGTCTAAAGTAGAGGCATGGTTCAATTGGTAGAACAACAATTTTGAACAAAAAAGTCAAGTGAAGCCAAGAGACTGGGAGTTCAAGACAAGGTTCCCTCCTTCCAAACAAAAAACAAAAAAACAAAAACCCTAGAAAGTGTCCCTCAAACTACCTTTGTATATATTCAGGAGGCTGAGACCTGAGGATTGTAGTATTCCAATTTCCCAGTAAGATAGGACAGCACTCAGTCAATCTGCCTACAAGCTTTTATTGCCACACGGCATCCGTCTCCAGCTCGCAGGGCTTCGGAGAACAGCCCCGTTTCCTTTTCATGGGGAATATATATATATAT
>NW_012267218.1:1440584-1444189 GCF_000151885.1 Dipodomys ordii | reverse complement strand
CATAAGCAAAAAGAAAAAAAAAGCTGGAAGTGGCGCTGTGGCTCAAGTGGTAGAGCACTATCCTTGAGCTGAAGAGCTGAGGGACAGCGCCCAGGTCCAGAGTTCAGGCCCCACAACCGGACCCAAAAAATAAAAATAAAAAATAAAATTTAAGTACTAGGGGCTGGGAAGGTGGCTCAGTGGTAGAGTGCTTCCCTTGCATGCATGGAGCCCTGGGTTCGATTCCTTAGCACCACATAAGCAGAAAGAAAGCCAGAAATGGCTCTATGGCTCTAGTGGTAGAGTGCTAGCCTTGAGCTAAAGAGATGAGGGACAGTGCCCAGGCCCACAGTTCAGGCCCCATGACTGACAAAAAATAAAATTAAGCCGGGCGCCGGTGGCTCATGCCTGTAATCCTAGCTACTCAGGAGGCTGAGATCTGAGGATCGAGGTTCAAAGCCAGCTCGGGCAAGAAAGTCCGTGAGACTCTTATCTCCAATAAACCACTAGGAAACCGGAAGTGGCCCTGTGGCTCAAGTGGTAGAGCGCTCGCCTTAGAGCACAGGGACAGCGCCCAAGCCCAGAGTTCAAGCCCCACAACTGACAAAATAATAATAATAATTAATAATAAAATTAAAGTACTGATCACAAATTAACATAACCCATACCCTGCAGTGAATATGCTGAAAGACTCCTGGATGGAAATGGGAACTAGTGAGTTTTACTGTATGCTACCAGTAGAAGTTAAGGTGTCCCACTGTAAACAGTACTGAATCCTACCACCAGACCACCTTCCTTACAAATAAAACACATCAGCTATACAGGACTTCCTGGTCTCAAGTCCTCATCCTTTTGGAAAGGAAAAAAAAAAAGACTATTTTTAGTCCCACTCCCCAGTTATGTTTCATCTCTTAACAAAGTTTTACCAACTACCAAATGTCCACTCTCTTTCAAATGAAAGCCAGTGGTTCATACCTGTAATCCTGAGGGCTGAGATCTGACAATCACAGTGTGAAGCTAGCCCAGGAAAAGAAGTCCAAGAGATTCTACCTCCAATTAATCAGCAAAATGCTAAACAGGAGGCATGGTTCAAGTGGCAGGGCACTCAATAGCTGAGCAAGCACACTGAGCAAGTTCAGAGCCCTGAGTTCAAATCCCAAACCAGCAAGAAAAAAAGAACCAGTGATTTTTGTATCAATTAATGTTAAAGTTACAATGTGGATATAGTGCATTAATGAAGATATTAAGATGAACATTGCGCTTTTTAGTGTAACTATGCAATTTTAAATTACAGTTGAAGCTTGTATTATATTTCTATCAGACAGTACTGCTTTATACAAACAAAACTATGATGTAGTGTTCCTCTGATGAGTCACCATTATGATAAATACATTATGATCAGTACAATAAAGCCAGAAAAATCTTATGAGCTTTGCATAGTTTAATATCAAGTAAAAAATAATGAAGCATGCTCTTAAATTTTATATTAAATTTACAACCATCTCCAACTGTGCTAATAGAGGAAGAGCTCAATCTGTATTTTTAGGAATCAAAAAGGAAATACAAATAAGAACCACAAAAGAGGCATTAAGAAATATACCATCTGTTTCTTACCTACATTTAAGAACAAAAACTTGTAAATACTTGATAAGAGAGATGTTAAAAATTATTTGATTATTTTGAGTAATTTGGCCAAATTTCCCCAATCGCTAGAAAAATAAATTTGAGAAAGAAACATACTGCAGTGGACTGGCGTTTCTAATCATGCAGACTAGAAGTAAAAATGTCTGAATTGCCACATGGAAGATGTATGCCATTTCTTAGCTGGGTACTTGTAATTAAACACCATGTAAAGATAAAACTGGCAAAATTTTGGTAGCTATCCTTCAACATTACTACAGCACAAACACATTGATCTCTACCACAGGATCTAACTAAAACTGCTTTCAAAATTCCAAAGTACCACCAGGTACCAGTGGCTCACGCCTGTCATCCTAGCCACTCAGGAAGCTGAGATCTGAGGATTGAAGTTCAAAGCCAGCCTGGTCAGGAAAGTCAGTGAGACTCTTATCTCCAATTATCCACCAGAAAACCGAAAATAGCACTGTGGCTCAAATGGTATAGCGCTAGCCTTGAGCTGAAGAGCTGAGGGACAGCGCCCAGGCCCAGAGTTCAAGTTCCATGACCTGCCAAAAAAAAAAAAAACAAACGAAGTACCACATGCCTTTTCCAAGATCCAGGCAGTGAAAATTAAGGAGGGAAGAGTTTCCAAATATCTTGTTGGGATTAAACTCAGAAACTGAAAATTCAAAGACACATTAGCAATAATAAAGACTTGCATGCACGTTGGATGGTTTGGGACACATCATACTATTTATTCCAGGCCAGCCTCAGGTATCTGTTTTATCCCTACTTTTTTTTTTTTTTTTGGTCAGTCATGGGGTCAGTCTGGGCCTGGGCGCTGTCCCTCAGCTCTTCAGTTCAAGGCTAGGTCTCTACCACTTGAGCCACAGCGCCACTTCCGGCTTTTTCTGCTTATGTGGTGCTGAGGAATCTAACCCAGGGCCTCATGCATGCAAGGCAAGCACTCTACCACTGAGCCACCTTCCCAGCCCCTTTTTATCCCTATTTTTAGAGGTATTCCAGGCTCAAGGATCTTGATTTGTTCAAGGTCATATTATCGAAAAAGTAGCGGAACCATTGACTCCAGATCTCCCTCCATTGCAAGACAATCTTTCTTTGAGACCAAGTTCAGAGTCTCTAAAAGACTAATGCCCACAAAAGATCTGAGCATCAACTAGGTCAAATCTTAAAACTCAGAAATGCCAGGGTTGGAGTCAGGTCAAAACAGGGTGAGGAGATTATCCAGACACAAGGAATTTCATGAAAAACGGTATCTGTGGGGGGTGGGGGGGTACAAAATCTAAATGTCCTTGGGCGCAGCGTAGCAGAACAACATTACTCAAGCAGTAAATGCAAAGAAACAGTACTTTCCCTCTGAAATGTGATCTTTCAACGTAGGAGCTGTAGGGAAAAAAAGGAAGGAAGGAAGGGAGGGAGGGAGGAAGGGTGGGAGGGAGTGAGGGAAGAAGGAAGAAAGGGAGGAAGGGAAAAGACAGTTGGTTGTTTCTTTACTGTAAATGAGAATTTTACTTTAAAAGGCACTCAGAAAATGAATCCATTCAACAGTCCCACATTTTTTCGTGTCACGATGTTTCCTTCACAAAAGGCAAATTCAAAGAATAAGAACGGAGCACCCACTGCTATGTGGATCACAGGTAAAGGACAAGATGGGGGGACCCCAATAGCCAGTCTCTTCCTAGCCGGAAGCATCACTGAGGCAGGACAAAGTGCCAACAGCACTGACGACCCCAATCAACCTTCAGGAAGCAAGGGGGGGGCATCGCACCATTAGGAACAAAATGCACCGCCGGGGTAGGACTCGGAAAAGGGGCTTCCCAAGATGGCTCTCAAAATCCATGCACGCAGGGAAGCCGAGGCCCGGCAGGAGACGCGGGGCTGCAGGCGTGGGAACCCCACACGGGGTGCCAGGCCGCCGGCCGCGACGATGCCCCGGAAAATCGACGCAGGGTCGCGGACGCGCCGCGGGACCTGCGCCGCGGGGC
>NW_012267218.1:1397752-1438944 GCF_000151885.1 Dipodomys ordii | reverse complement strand
GCACGCGGGTGAGGCCTGTGAGCGTGGGCTGGCCTCCAGTTGGGCAAACCTGCTCGGCACCACCCGACACTCGCTGGTGGGCTCGGATCTAGGCCGGCCAGGTCGCCGCCGTGCCTCGGTGCCGGTCCCATGGGGGGGGAGGGGGAGGCGCGCCCGATGTGGGGGCTCCCATGTGCTCCTTCCCTGCGGGGCCTGCGGGGCGCGGAGCCAGGATTTGCACCCACACGTCCCTGGGACTTTTCACCTTGCCACTCTGGCCAGGACATACATGGCCAGGGATGCCTCTCTTCTGGGAGCAGCGTTTGCAGGCACGCGGAAGGGTGAGACGTGAATGACCCTGGCTGGATTTTCAGAGGCCTGAGCTCAGTTTCCAGTTCTGCTTGTGGCTTCCTGAGAACTGCTTCCTTAGGCCTCAGGCCTCGCGCTCCACCCGAAACAGAAGGCTGGGTTCTGCGCTCTCCAAGGGGCCTTCTGGCTGACATGAAGGTCGGCAATCTGATGGGGCAGATGCAGCCTGCGGCGCCCGCAGAGGCGTCCTCTGGGCAGGACGAGCCGCCCGACCACGAGAGTCAAGGACCTGCGGCTACCGACGGTGACAACTTCAGAGACACTTAGCTTTCCTGTGTCATACTCCAGGACAGTGCCCAGTTCAGACTGGCCAGGGGCTCCTCGGGGGAAGTCTTCCTCATCCTCTGCCTTCTTTGGGTCCCCATCTAGCATCTGTCCCATCACCATGGGCTGCCCAGGCATTCACAGCCCCCCTCTCCACCACACTGCCCTAGCCACCAGCATCCTCCACACATTCCTGCCTCCATCTTCCTGGAGCACGTACAGAATTGCTCGCAAGTGCTCGTGTGCATACCCCCAAAGCCCCGGTGTCTCACCAGCACACATTGACGGTCGCTGGGGGCCCAGCAGGAAATAGGTTAAGGGCAGGACACGGGCATTAGGGTAATGTAACATGTCCAGCTTGCTCAGAGATGCACCCCTAGCATCCCCTAGGAGAGGATCTGAACTGTGCTTTGAAACAAGTAGAGGGAAAGAGGGAGGCAGGCAGGAATAACGTGAGTGTCCGCAGGAAGTTCTCGAAACGTTGGCTCTGGAGGATAGGCCCGTGGGGATCTTGCACTTTCCTCTCTGCTTTGTATATTTCAAGTGTTGTATATTAAAATGATTAAACACTCTTCAAAGCACATAAAAGGGCCCCTGGGGAGAACATCAGTATGTATTTGTGTAATGAAATTCTGGAAGGATCCATGGAACATTACTAATGACTGTAGGTGGAAATGAGATCTACATAGATACAAGAGAAATTAGAGTGAGATTTCCCTACTATTTTTGAAAAAAATAAAGTTCATTTTTACAACAGTTTTAGATTTATGAAATAATTGCAAAGATACTGCAGATTTACTTCAACTTATGATGGGGTTGTAAGTCCCAATGCATTTATTGAAGGTGAAAATATTGTAAGTGGAGAATGCCATTAATACCCTTAACCTACCAAAGAGTAGGACTTAGCAGTACTCCACAGAGCTGTAGAGTGGTGGCTTGACTGGGTAGCTGAGGAGAGGTTGAAGCTCTCTTCTCTGCCCAGAATCACAGCAGGGCATTGGAATGAGTAGTGATAGTCCAGGAAAAGATCAAAGTTCAAAGTATGGTTTCTACTGAATTCCGATCACTTTCACATTATTGTAAAGTGAAAAGAAAAGAAAAGCAAGCAGAACCACTGTAATGTGGGTTTTTGGCAGTACTGAGCCTCAGGCTTGCTGGGCAGCTGCTCCAACCCTGAGATACATGTGCAGCCCCACGCCCCCCCCAACCCTGAGATACATGTGCAGCCCCACGCCCCCCCCCACTTGTTCTTTGGCAGCAGGGTCTTGCCTTTTACTTAGGCTCGCACCTGGACCATGAACCACAGGTTCTACATTTCCTGTCAGCTAGGATGCCACCATGTCCAGCTTCTTCCTTTGAGATGGAGTTATATGAACTTTTTTTGCCCAGGTTGGTCTTGAACCATGATTCTTCTGATGTCAGCCTCCCAAGTCACATGGATTACAGATGTGAGCACCCAGCACCTCTAGTTACATTGCGTTAGTGAAGTGCAATGGTTCCAACCCAATAAAGCAATATCAAAACATGGCTATCCAACATCCATACTTTCTTTGGGTCTCTCATTTTTATTGAGTGAGTTGGTCTGGGATGCCACCTCATATTTAGTCATCGTGTCTTCTCAGGCTCCTCTTGGCTGAGACAGTTTTTGGGTTTTTTAAATGACTTTGAGATTTTGAGGTTCTGTAATTGAACGTCCCCAGTGCAGCCATGTGATGTTTCTCTCCTGATTAGATTAGGGGTGGAGGTGTTTTGAAGGAAGGCCGCAGAGTGAACACCATTCCCCCAGCATGTCAAGAGCTACTCTCCACAGGAGCACTGCTGCTGATGTTGACTTTCATCTCTAGGTTGCTGTTCCATTTTCGGTTTGATTTTTTATTTTTAAGACAAAACATGAAGAACTTAAGACCTGCATCATTTACTAGGGCCTCCATAACAAAATACAGCAAAAAAGGGTTGCATAGACCACACAAGTGATGTTTTTATCACAGTTCTGGAAACTAGAAGTCCAAGATCAAGGTGCTGGTTGGATGGGCTTCCCCAGGTCTCTCTTTGTCTTGCAGATGGCTGCCCTTCCTGGCTCTTCTAGCGTCTTTTTTTATTTTTCTTGTGCATACACATCCCAGTTCTTCCTCCTTTTATTTTTTATTATTTTTTTATTTTATTTGTGAACATACTGTACAGAGGGGTTACAATTACATGGGCAGGATAATGCATACATTTCTTACCAAACATTCAAGCATTGCAGCCTCCTCCTTTGTTTACCCTTCACATCCCTTCCCAGCCTCCCCCCTCCCCCCCTCCCCAATCCTTCCCCCCCTCTTCCCCACACCAACGTTGTAAAGTTTTTGACATGACAACTTGTACTTCTCATTGTTGCAACAGGTCCACCTGAATCCTTAAACGACTTGTTTTTCCCCATCTCTTCCTCCTTTTAATAGGCAGCAGCCATATTGGGTTAGGGCCTGGCCATAAGACCTCATTGAACCGTAATTTCTTCCCTTAAATGCTATCTGGAAATGGAGTCGCATTGTGAGGTCTACTAAGGTTATAACGTCACATGCAAATTTTCTGGTGAATGAGGACATGCCATCCAGTCCGTAAGAAGACCTTTCCTCACCTGGCTGCAGTCCACCTTTTCCAGTTTGTCTCCCACACTCAAAACAGCTCACACCTAGACCTGGAAACCACAGCCGCTCAGATCCCCACCCTCCCCTCTTTTGAGTCCTCATTCATCCATGTCAGTCTTCTGGTTCCAGTGCAAATCCTTCTGCAGGTTTTCCCAGTTCCCCAGCGAGATCTGCCTCCCTGCCTGACTGCCTCCTCCCAGACTGCTCCCTGGCAGCCAGTTCCGCCAACGTGTCCACTGGGTTTCTCCTATGGGCCAGGCCCTAGAGACACAATCTTGAGCAGTGGAGCTGACTTCCTGTCCTCATGGAGCCCGTGCTCCATCATATATACGTCATGTATAACAGGTGTTTTGTGGGTTTATTTTTTGTCAGTCCTGAGGCTTGAACTCCAGGCCTGAGCACTGAGCTCTTTTGCTCAAGGCCAGTGCTCCACCACTGTGAGCCACAGCGCCACTTTTGGTTTTCTAGTGGTTTATTGGAGATAAGTGTCTCACGGACTTTCCTGCCTGGGCTGGCTTTGAACTGTGATCCTCAGATCTCAGCCTCTTGAGTAGCTAGGGTTACAGGTGTGAGCCACCAGAGCCTGGTGACAAATGTGTGTGTGTGTGTGTGTGTAAAATATTATCATTAAGGTGTTGTACAGGGGTCACCATTTCATACGTCAAGTAATGATTGTACATTTATTTGGGGGGACAATGTCACCCCTTCCTTCGCTTTCCCTGCAAATGTCTTTTTAAACTGATAAAGTTGCACACAGCATGACAGCTGTTTTGCCGATAGAAGGGGCTCTGAGTTGGGACCTGGATTCGGGGGAGGCAGCCTTGTGGTGCCTCAGAGGAGGAGGAGAGCCAGAAAGAAGGCTGCTTGGTGAGCGGCCTGCCATGGGGGTGGGGGGTCCCTTAGGAGGACTGAAATGGGGGGGAGAAGGTATCCCATTTGGGGTGTGGTTTGAACAGTGGGACTTGGAGAGAGGAAAGGGAAGGACTCGGGGTGGTGCCGGCTTCTTCTTTGGACTGGAGTCCAGGGTTAGGGGGTGGGTGTCCGTTCAGAGGTTGCTTCAGTGTAGACATTGGCTTTGATCCTCCAGGAAGGGGGAGCGCCCCCCCCACACACACACCGTGTCTCCTCCATCCACCAATGCCCGCAGCCTTCCAGCCCTCACCTCTGGCTTCCAACCTGTCTCCCTCCACCAGAGAGGTGTTCTCAAGAGGAAAGCAAACCTGGCCACTCTGGGCTGCAATCTGTGCACCTCTCCAAATGGGCAGGGGTAGTGAGCCCCCTGGAGGCTGCACACCTCCCTCCCTCACCCCACAGGCCCTCCATCTCACCTGTGTCAAACCACCCCAACTCCCACCGGCCCAGGGGGGACCCCTCCCCCCAGGTGTGGGGTTGGGCAAGGGGACAATGGAAACCAGAGACTCGCTTTTGTTGCCCGCACTCCCTGGGGAAACCTGTTTCCACCACCTTTGGCTACCAACCAGCCAGAGTTCCGCCCCTTTTGGTTATCAAGGTTAGAAACGCTGGCACTCGCACGCCCTGTGGCCCTGTGATCTTGCCGGTCTGGAGCATTCTTGTGCAGGATTGTGCCTGTGTATCCTCCCCAGGTTCCAGCCCGGCACACGGGAGGTGGAGCACACTGCTGCACCACCAAGGAAACCGGCTGAACACCCAACCCACGGGTCCAGGCCTCCGTGGCGGCTCGGTGTGCCTGTCCACACCACACACCAGGAGACAGGTCCTGAGTCTCAGGCCTCAGAGAGGGGTCTCGGGAGCCCCGGCCTGTCCTCAGGCAGCTTGGGTCGCCCCAGGACGGAGGTGGGGTCTTCAAGTCCAGAATGCAGCTGGTGTCCGGCAGCCTGGTCCCGTCCTGCCGGCCTGCGAGGCCAGCATGCAAGGTGTTCTCCGGAGCCCCTCGCCAGAGGCGACCAGGCCACCACCAGCAGACTGCCGGGAGCGTCCCAGGCGCAGCTCCACCCCTGGGGGTGCGGCTTCCCTTCGGGGGTTCACTGGGTGCATGCACGCACATAGCCAGCACACGCACAGGCACGCTCTGGCTGAGATCTCACATGTGCTTAGAGCCTCTGGGATCTAAATTGCACTCTCCCCTCCTCTTCGGATCCGTCCGGAGTCCTTATGTGGAGGAAAGGGTCAGTGCTAGGCCCGAACACACCATCCATCCATCCATCCATCCATCCATCCATCCATCCATCCATCCATCCATCCATCCATTTGTTCAGGAGGCTTGCCATGCCCAGTTTTGTGTCCTGCCTTTGGCTTCTACCCCAAGAATCTACCACACAACTCTTTCTGCTTTTCCCTAACATTCTTCTCGCCTGTCACCTGCAGCTGTACGGGGCTGTATGGGTCCCCTAACCCCTGCTCTCTGCCTCACCTCTGGATTCCTGTCATTCATGACCCTGTCAGGGTCCCGGGGGGGGGGGGAATCTGAGGGAAACAGATGGCTTCCTCAAATCAAAGAAATTCTGGGAGGGTTATTTACAAAGGAGGTCACTTAAAGAACAGGGAGGGTGTAAGGCCTGGGCCCCAGTGGGTTGTGAAGTGGGGGACTGTTAGCCCAGGAGAGGGAGGGAAGAGGCAGAGAGAACCCAGCAAATGGAAGAGGAGAGTTGCCAAGAGCAGGCCTGACCTCACAGCAATGGTGGTTGGTCCGTGGCTGTACCAGGTCAGGTGGTCCACAGAGAGAAAGCAGATAGATTTTCTGACCTCACTCTCCTGCTTTGCTCTGGCCTGCAGGAGCCTTCACTGGGCACAGCTTCCCCGCCTTGTGGGACAGCAGGGAGAAAGAGTCAACCTCCAGACACAGGGCTGGTGGGAGACACCGGCGACTGCTTTCCTTCTTTGTAGGGGATTTCTGTAGGCTGAGATCCCCTCAGTAAAGGCCAGAGCCAGAATCTTTTGGTTTATAATAACAATTGCATTTTATTTTATTTTTATTTATTTTTCGGTCAGTTGTGGGGCCTGAACTCTGGGCCTGGGCGCTGTCCCTCAGCTCTTCAGCTCAAGGTGAACGCTCTACCACTTGAGCCACAGCACCACTTCCAGCTTTTTCTACTTATATGGTGCTGAGGAATCGAACCCAGGGCCTCATGCATGCAGGGCAAGCACTCAACCACTGAGCCACCTTCCCAGACTGCATTTTATTTTATTTTATTTTGCCAGTCCTGGGGCTTGAACTCAGGGCCTGGGTGCTGTCCCTGAGCTTCTTATTGCTCAAGGCTAGCAATCTACCACTTGAACCACAGTGCCACTTCTGGCTTTTTCTGTGTATGTGGTACTGAGGAATGAAACCCAAGGCTTCATGTGTGCTAGGCGAGCACTCTACCACTGAGCCACCTTCCCAGCCTCAGTCATTGCATTTTAATGAGGCTAAAAATATATCACTCTTGCTAAGACTACTGTGGTCCTGTGAATGCCCTGCATGTTAGGGGACAGGGAGGAGAGAGGGACAGGTGTCCTTCGGGGACATGCCCCAGACCAAACCCACCTTGTTGTTGACTGTATATACTGATTCATACATTGAAGTCCTACCGCCACAGGGCGATAGCATTTGGGGTGGACCCCTCGGAAGGTGGTTGGGTCATGAGTACTCATGGGAGGGGTTACCGCCTTTATAAGAGGGGCTGAAAACAGAGGGCTTAACCCTCTTGTCAAGTGAAGACTCATTGGAAAGGTACTGTCTGTGAACTAGAACGCACGACTTTCTAGACTGCAGAACTATAAGAAACAAATGTCTGCCAGGCAGAGAGGCTCACACCTATAATCCTAGCTAGTCAGGAGGCTGAGATGGAAGCCAGCCTGGGCAGGAAGTCAATGAGAGCTTATCTCCATTAGTCACCAAAAAAGGCCAGAAGTAGGACTGTGGCTCTAGTGGTAGAGTGTTATCCTTGAGCAAAAAAGCTCAGGGACAGAACCCAGGCCTTGAGTTCAACACACACACAGACACACACACATACACAGACACACAGACATACACACACACAGAGAGACACACACACACATACACAGACACACACACACACACATACACAGACACATACACAGACACACACACACACACACACACACACTGCCTCCTCAGCAGAAAAGCTGCAAGCACTGCTCCTTGAAAACCACCACTATCCATTTGGTAGTACCTGAGGGTCTGGTGAGGCCAGGGCCCCGCTGGTGACCTCGCAAAGACCGCCAGGAGTGGCGAGGCTCCTCTGCCCTCCTTCTCTTCCATAACACGTAATACCTTCCAATATAGTGTTTTACTTACTTGATTGATTGTTGGTTATGAGGCTTGAACTCAGGGATTGGGTACTGTCCCTGAGCTCTTTTTGCTCAAGACTAGTGCTCTACTACTTTGAGCCATAGCTTCACTTCCAGTTTTCTAGTGGTTAATTGGAAATAATCATCTCTTGACTTTCCTGCCCAGGGTTGGCTTTGAACTGCAATCCTCAAATCTCAGCCTCCTGAGTAGCTAGGATTACAGGTGTGAGCCACCGGCACTCGGCTTTACCCATACATTTATTATATGTATTGGTTATTGCCTTTGGCTCTATTAGCATGTAACTCCCATGGAGTAAGGATGTCTGGATCCTGAGTACTTAAGAATGGTACCCATGGGCTGGGAAGGTGGCTCAGTGGTAGAGCGCTTGCTTTGCATGCCTAGGCCTTAGCACCACATAAGCAAAAAGAAAAAAAAGTCGGAAGTGGCGCTGTGGCTCAAATGGTAGAGTGCTCGCCTTGAGCTGAAGAGCTGAGGGACAGCGCCCAGGCCCTGAGTTCAGGCCCCACGACCGGACCAAAAAAAAAAAAAGAAAGAAAAGAATGGTACCCAGCAGTAAGTGTGACGAAGATAAAAAGTGGTGGAAAGATGAATAGAATTCTGGAAGTCCCTGGGGGAGGGTTACCTCTGACACTGGCTGTTCACCTGCTTAGGGGACCGTCCCTCCCTTGGCTGGGTCCTCACCGCCGCTCATGTCACCAAACAGCACCCAGCTGCCGTGAGCACTGCCCAGTAGCACGGCTGTTTCTGAGCCTCGGTTCACCCATTCTGGGTGTCTTGCTGGTTTCCAGGGTCTTCCCCACCCCCGGCCCCAGCCTACCTGTAACCCCGTGAATGTGAACCCAAGAGCCCATCTCTACTGCCTGTCCTCTCGGCCCACCTGCAATTCTCTAGCCTGTTCACTACAGGGGGAAAAGCAGTGTGTGTGTGTGTGTGTGTGTGTGTGTGTGTGTGTGTGTGTGTGTGTGTGTGTGTGTGTTTGTGTGTGCCAGTTCTGGGGCTTGGACTCGGGGCCTGGATTCTGTCCCTTCCCTTTCTCACTCTACCACACTCCACTTCTGGCTTTTTGCTGGTTAATTGGAGATAAGAGTTACACAGACTTTACTGCCTGGACTGCCTTCAAACCACTATTCTCATACCTCAGCTTCCTGAATAGCTAGGATTACAGGTATCAGCTACCAAAGCCTTTCTCCCTCCCTCCGTCCCTCTCTTCCTTCTTCCCTTCATTTCTCCCTCTCTCCCTTCCTCTCACCTTCCCTCTCTCTCTTTCTTTCTCTTCTCTTGTGTGTGTGTGTGTGTGTGTGTGTGTGTGTGTGTGTGTGTGGTGTATGCTGGGCTCAATCTCAGGGCCTGATGATCTCTACCACAGGAGCCGCGTCCCCAGTTAGGGCAGATGTTAAACCAGTGACCACCAGTCCTGCTCTGTCCACTCTGGCTGATCACCTGCTTTCTTTTAGACTAGTCTTAGCTCCCAGTCCTGAGGACAGTGTCCTCAGGAAGTGCATCACAGAAAATCCTTCCTGAAGCTTCTCTGACCTTGTAGGTCAGACTCTCGCCTGTCCTGTCCAGGTGTGTGTCCCACCGCCTCCGAGTGCCCTTTAATTGATTTTTTAGGAATGCTGCCATTTAGCCTCGAGGTTGAAAAGGTGGCTGTGTGGCTCTCGGGAGTTATGAGAAGAGATCTCTCCCTTGCCCGTCCCTTGGACCCTGTGCATGGAAAGTCTCCACTTCGTTCCCAGGAAGAGATGGACGATTTGAGCCCTAGGCCAAGTTTCAAATCCAGTGGTGTCTGTGTGCACACACATGGTTTTATGGGCTCGGCTCAGGGTCCGCTCGGCATTCACGACCCGGATGGTGACGGCACTGTGTGATGGTGACAGCTTTTGCTCAGGGCATCTGTCCCCTTGGGTCGCCTGCTACTGAATTCAGACTATGTCACTTCAGCCAAGTCTGCGGCTGAACTTTGTTCATCTGTAAAGTAGGATAGGAATGGTCCTCCCTGGAGGATTTTTGTCAGAATACAGAGAGAGGTGGCTGGGCCTGGCCAGCAGGGAGAACCTGTGGGCTTCTGCCGGTGCCCTGTCCACCCTGACCAGTGTGCGCATCGCTGCCCAGTCTCCCCGCCCGCCCGCCCGCCTCATTTATTCACCGGTCTGCAGGCCTGACCTTGAGACGTCCCCACAGCCGAATGTCGCCACCGCCCTCCAGGCCGCATTCTCCTCCCACACAGACACAGGCAGGGAGGGGGCGGTCTGTGCCCCGCCAGCCCCAAGAAGGCTAAAGAACCTGGCTCTGTGGTCCTGCGGTGGCCTGAGAGGCTTCTGAAGTTCTAGCAGCTCCTTTGAAGCCCACTAGGAGGACGCCTGGCAGGGAGCAGCCCTCTGCCCCAGCCTGTCTCCCCTCCCCCCTCAGTGGCAAGAGGGGTGGTGCGGTCGAGCCCAGAGTGCGGGCTTTGCACAGGGTGACTTGGTCCGTGCTCCAGACCTATGCACACATGTGTATGTACACACGTGGCCTGCTTGCACACACTGGTATAGCTCACAGGGCGTGACTCACTTCAGACAACCTCCTAGTTACTTCTAATGTTCTGTCTGTGTGTGTGCGCCTGCGCATGCGCGTGGCACTTTGGCCTGGGCACTGTCCCTGAGCATTCTTGCTCAAGGCTAGTGCTTTACCACTTGAGCCACAGCTCCACTTCCAGTTGTTTTGTTGTTGTTTTTGTTTTTCTCTGGAAGGGGGAGGGCTTGGTTGTTTATTGGAGTCTTGGATTTTCCTGCCCAGGCTGGCTTTGAACTGCAGTCTTCAGATCTCAGCCTCCTGAGTAGCTAGGCTTACAGGCGTGAGCCACTGCTGCCAGGCTGTTCTGTTTTGTTTTGTTTTGTTTTCAACGCTGGTGAAACTGGTTTCTTCTTGAGGTAAACATTTCCAGGCTCTCCACCCCCAAGAAGGAAGCCCGTGCCTCGGGCCCAGCCTGGAAAGGAAGCCCTGATTTATAGTAATTAATGCTGCTGCCTGTGCAGCTATTTTTACTAGTATCATTGTTGTTTTAATGAGGGCCCTGGTTACAAAGTCCCAGATGCAAAATACAAACCTAATAAAGGACTTACATCCAAAACCTGTAAAGAACATTTGTAACTCAATAGTAAGACAAACGACCCAATTTAAAAAATGAGTAAAAACCTTGAAGCTACTTCAGCAGAGATTTGAGTGAGGGAGAAACAGACAAGGCATCCACGCACTGTCGCCGCGGTCGGGCAGCAGAGGCTGGAGTGAGTCAGAAGCGAGGATACCGTGGGCTGGAGAGGAGACGCAACACCTGTTCTCAGCCGCGGGACACTGTGGGGAGGCAAAGCTGTGAGCGCCTTCAGAAAACAGTTGGGTGCTTTTCCTACGTGTGTGTGTGTGTGTGTGTGTGTGTGTGTGTACAGTTCCAGTCCTGGCCACCTTCCCGGCCCCCTTTATTTCATACTAAGGTTTGAGCTCAGGCCTCAGGCTTGCTACACAGACACCGCACAGTCTCAGCCACGTCCATCTCGAGCTCTTGTGACTGTAGGTATTTTTCATAGAGGGTCTCGTCTTTGGCCAGCCTCAAACCTGGATCCTCCTAGCTGTGCTTCCCTAGTCACTGGGATTATAGGTGCATACTGTCACAGCTGGTTTATCTGTTGAAATGGGATCTCACCAACTTTTTGCCAAGCTGGTCTTAAAGAAGATTCTCCTGATGTCCGACTTGAGTAGCTGGGATTACAGGTGTGAACCATCAAGCCCAGCCCACCATTTACCCTTACAATAAAAATATGTTCACACACAGACCTATCTGTATATGTTCAGGAAAGCTTTACCATAAAACCCCCAAACTGGAAACAACCCAATGTGGATCCAGCTAGTGAGGGCCGAACATCTGCGGAGCACAGCAAACTGCTATAGAAAAATGGACATCAAGAACCACCATGCTGGGGCTGGGAAGGTGGCTCCGTGGTAGAGAGCTCGCCTGGCATGCCTGAGGTTCCATTCCTCAGCACCACACAAAACAAAAAGAAAAAGAGCCGGGAGTGGCGCTGTGGCTCAAGTGGTAGAGCGCTAGCCTTGAGCTGAAGAGCTGAGGGACAGTGCCCAGGCCCAGAGCTCAGGCCCCACGACCACCCAGAGTTCAGGCCCCACCACCAGACCCCCCCAAAAAAACCCAAAAACCAACCAACCAACAAACAAACAAACAAAAAGAACCACCATGTTAGCCGGGCGCTGGTGGTCCATATCTATCATCTCAGCTTCTCTGGAGACTGGAAAACCTGGAAGTGCTCTGTTCAAAGCCAGCCTGGGCAGATAAACCCCAGAGACTCTCATTTCTAAGTAAATAACAAAAAGCCAGAAGTGGAGGCATGGATCAAGTAGTAGAGCACCAAAAAAAAAAAACAAGAGAAAGTGCAAGGTTCTGAGTTCAAGTCCCAGTACTAGCGCACGCACATAGCCACGCCAAGTGAAAAGCCAGACACAAGGCAGCACACAGCGATCCAGCCCCTGCTTCCCATGCACCACGCCTAGGAGGCGCCCCTCTGTGCCCTGGTTAGAAGGCGATCAGACGCTTGCCCGGTCACCCACACGCCACACCGCGGCTCTGTTGGCCTGGGGGTGACAGTCACCTTCACGTCCCACCTGAGATGCCCCAGACTTGTGTCTTGCCCCCCGGTGACGGTGGTGGATGAGCTGGGGGCTGGGACGGGGCCATCTGTCCACCAGCAGTGGCACAGCCGGCGGACAGAGCCAGGAAGCGAGAGGTCATAACCCGGCGGGTGCAGCCGGAGGCCCCTGAATTTGATTTACAAATATACATTTACAGATCAAAATATTGCCGGGCACCGGTGCTCACACCTGTCATCCTAGCTACTCGGGAGGCTGAGATCTGAGGATCTTGGTTCAAAGCCAGCCCGGGCAGGAAAGTCCATGAGATTCTTGTCTCCAATTAACTACTAAAAAGAGCTGGAAGTGGTGGTGGCTCAAATGGCAGAGCACCAACCTTGAGAGGAAAAGGTTAAGGAAGAGCTCTAGGCCCTGAGTTCAAGCCTAGTACCAGCACACACACACAATTAGGATTATGGAGCTACAGCCACCAAATCCAAGCCCTAGGTGCACCCTTTGAAAATGGGACCCCGCCTGCCTTCACCACCTAAAGCATTCCTTTTGCCCTTTGCCCTTTGCCCCTTGCTTGTATTGACCTGGGGAGGGGGGTCCAGGTGGCATTCTATGTATTTCCCTTTTGCCCTTCCCCCTGGAACAGCTGCTGCATGACACAGACATCTCCCCAGGACCCAGGACAGCACTTGGTGCTCTACCGATACCCTGCATGAGGGCCAGGCCTGTGGCCAGTGTCTGTCATCCCTGCTGCTCCAGAGGTACACATCGGAAGGATCTCTGGCCAAAAAGTGAGCAACTTCCCCTCTCCACTAATAAGCCTGGTGTAGTAGCAGGAATCTCCACCCAGCTGTATAAGGAGGCCGAGGGGGAGGGGATGAGGTCTGTGCTCCTCCTGGCTCTGTCCCTGTGAACTTGCTGCGTGTCTCTGCTGGGCTGCGGAGTCTGGGGAGACACCAGCCCTGCAGCCCTGCGCGGCTCTGCGCTGGCTCCCTCCCCCACCTCTTGGATGGCTTGTTTGCTCTGGCTGGGGGCCAGGCTGCTTTCCCTGCCCTTCCTTCCCCACTTGGTAAACCTCCCCCACTACAGTTGTCACCCCCACTCTTCAGGTGAATAAAAAGTGTCGGAGAGGCTGGGAAATTTGCCTAAGGCCATAGGACTGCTCAGTGCCAAGGTGGGGACTTGAACCTGGGCCGCTGACCAGAGCCTGAGGTTCCGTGCCCTGGCTGGGTGGGGCCTGTGGAGAGCATGGGCCCTGCAGAGCATTGCCGCGCCCCCTGCACACAGGCCTGTGAGTGAGCCCAGGGCCCCCACACGCTTTGAGGGCTGTGGATGGGAACTTGGAAAGCACTCCTTCATTTCCCTGAGCCTTCAGAACCCCTGCCTGCCTCCCTCCTTCCAGAGGACGCAGCCTGGAGGCCCTGCGGGCCCAGGACAGGGGTCGGTCACAGACCTTGTCTAACACCCAGGCCACAGTCCCAGCAGTCCTCAGAGCCTGAGGAGACCTGCAGGGCCCAGGAGATCACAAGACTCCCAGCAGCCTTTGCAAGCAACAGGGTGGGCTGTGGCTGGAGGGGAGGGAGGGGAGGGAGGGGAGGGCTGGGGGGGTGCTGCGTGGTCTCAGGGGAACACTCCTCTGGGAAGCTCCCCAGCCACCTCACACTTCTGAAATACTGCTCTTCAGAGCAGTGCCGCTGGCACTGGCGCAGGGGCTGGCCTGCTGTCACCGGCCCTTAGGGACGCTCTTTATCCGCCCGGGCAGCAAGGTTCCCTGGGTTCGGGGCCTGTGTGTGCAGTTCTGTGGTCTCCTGGTGCAGGGTCGGCAGAGCTGCCTGCTTGGGGGGGGGTGGCGGGCACTGAAGATGCGGTCAGGCTGAGGCCTGGGGCTGTGGCTGGGGGCCAGCTGGCCCACAAAGAGCCATCCACCTGCAGCCGTCACAACCCACGGCTCCCTCCTCAGAGGGTCTCGGGCTGCACGAGGCCAGGCAGCAGGACCTTATGCCCAACTGCTGCTTTCCTGGTCCCCTGGTCAGATATCTACAGGAGGTCATGGTCAGGGAGGGAGCCCGTGCTGCCGCAGCCCTCGGGCTGGCCCTGTCCCCCACCCCATTCCCCCAGCCTTTGCCCCTGTTTTGTTGCTTGCCCAGCTTTTTTTTTTTTTTTGGTTAGTTGTGGGGCTCGAACTCTGGGCCTGGGTGCTGTCCCTCAGCTCTTCAGCACAAGGTGAGCACTCTACCGCTTGAGCCACAGTGCCATTTGTGGTTTTCTGGTTGTTTATTGGAGATAAGAGTCTCATGGACTTTCCTGCCCAGCCTGGCTTTGAACCGCCATCCTCAGATCTCAGCCTCCTGAGTAGCTGGGATGGCAGGCCTGAGCCACCGTGCCGGCTGCCCGTCTTCCCTAGTTAAAATCAGCGTGGCCTTCAAGGCAGCGCTCCTCCGCGAAGCTCAGGCTCAGCCTGGCCCACGTGTGTCCCGCTCCACACAGGGTGTGCATAGGGTGCTGGACGCCCCTCTCTTGCGTGGAGGAGTGGTCCAGGAGCTCCATTCTGAGCATCTGCAGGACGGGCTCTGGTCGTGGCGGCCCACAGCACCCTGCCTGCTCTGACCCCCGACACCTCCTGCTTGGGTCCACACTCCCACTGCATGCAGCATGGCTATTCCCTGGCACCGCCCACCCCGCTGAGCCCCCGCTGGTGGGCTGGTGATAAGGAGATTGCCTTCAATGCCCAGGTGAGGTCTCGGTAACTCACACGTGTTGGGTGCTGGGTACAGGCAGCTGCTGTGAATGACAGCTTCCTCTGTTCCTCGCCATGCCTGCGGGAGGGGCCAGGGCCCGCGCCAGGCTGGGTAGACAGGCGCCTCCACCACCGCCTGCACTGGAACCCTCAGAGGCAGAGACAAGGGCTGGAACAAGTGAAAACAAGGTCAGACTGTCCGGTGGACAGGCAGGAGCTAGAAGGGTTTCCGAATGGCCTGATAGGGTTTGGGCTAGGCAGGCCGCCAGGCGCACCTGTGAGGAGGATGCTGCACGCAGGAGCCGGCCAGCAGCCCTGCGCCACGGACCCAGGCCCCCTCCGGGGAGCACAGGGTTCTCTGTGTCCTGCTCTGCTGCTTCCAGTGTCCCCTCGGTCAGCCCCAGACTCCGAGCTTGATGGCTGTCCTCACTCGCACAGCGCGGGGGCACGGGACAGGCCCTGCTGGAAATGGGTCTTGCAAAGGAGCAGAACCTGTGACTGTAACTGTGCCACACACTATGATCCTGTCCCCGTGCTACAGATGAGGAAACTGAGGCCAAGAAAAGCAGCCTGTGCTGGAGACTTGCACAGCTAAATACCACAGAGCTGGCTTCAGGCACAGATCTGAGTCTAGAAACCTGACCATCTTCCAGAACTGCCTCCCACAACCCCAATCAGTCCTCCTTTGCTTTCTGTCGCCAGACGCAGCTTTCCTTCAGCTAGTGCCCACATGTTCCCATTTACCGTGTGTGGCTTCAGGCCCTTCTGCCAACTGAGAACATCCGCCCACTGGTGCTGAGCGGGCAGGACCCATCCCCGGCTCCCACCCCCCCGGGCCTCATCCCGACCTTGGGCAGGCTCAGCTCTGCGGTGACCCAGACCTGCTCCGTGGCAGACAAAGGGGAGCCTGTTTTCCAGCGTGGATTGCTGGGATTGGACAACGTGTAGCTTTCCCTTGGTGGAGCAGGGCAGGGCCCCCGCTGGGCAGGAACTGGCTCCTGTTGGGCAGGGCTGGGCTGGGCCTGGGCCAGGACCCCGGGGTGGGGGACGGGAGCGCCTCCCCTCACTCTCTCCCCCGGGACTGTTCCAGGGGTTTAATCATTAATGTGCACGTTTAGCCTTTGGTTGCAGGCTGGAATTTGGGATCTGTGCCCAGGAGCAATTATCTCTGGCACATTATTTTGTGTAAAATCGCTTTTAGCTGATAAGGCTGAAATAAAATGGGGTCCATTAACCAGTGCTGGCCTTGGCATCTGGGGCTCCCTGGGAGGTCACCAAGGAGCCATCTTTTTCATTTTTGGGGGGGGAGCATGAAATACCTTCTAGAACATTTGTAGCACGGTGAGCCTGCCCCGGGGCAGCGGGTGAGGTCACAGACCCCCCCTTGCTCCCGCCCCTCGTCAGTCCCATCTGCGGCTTGGGAGGCTGGCAGCGGGCCTCGCTGCATCCTTTCTGCAGTCCATTTTGGGGGCTGGGGAGTTGTGTCCACTTTGCCCCTTTGCTTGTGTTCCTGTGACAGCTGGGGGCTCCCCACTTCTAGCCGGAGCCAGAGGTCCAAGCAGGAATGAGAAGAGGGGTCCTCCCGGCTGGGCCTGGGCGCTCCCCAGAGACGGGGGTGCCCAGCTGGTCTCCCATCCTCGGGACAGGTGCCCGGGCCTCCTTTTCCTTCCCTGCCTGAACCCAGAGGACTGAATCAGGCACCCAAACCCTGGGAGTCACGTGAGGTCCAGCCACTGACCCTGTCACGGTGTGGGTGGGCAGAGAAAGGTTACCAGGCATGCGCATCCCAGGAAGACAGCCCCCTCTTCAGACATCTTCTAGGTTCAGACAGGAGCTGGGTAGGCTTGAACAGACAAAGAATTTGGGGTTGAGAGGTGAGAGGCATGCGCAGTTCACAGTCCGAGTCTGGGGTGTGTTCTGGTGCTGGTTACCCGAGTCCTTTGATTCGGAGGCATTCGGGGAACTTGTTATTACTTCATCCCTCAAGGAGAGCCGCCTGGCCAGGGTGGCCGATGCCTCCCCGCCGCAGGACAGTCTTTGCTGGGTTTCAAGATGGCTCTGTAGTGAATGCAGGAGGAAATGGCCCAGAGCAAAGCACACCGATACAAAGTGGAGGCTGAGCTGGCTAGCTTTTACCTTCCTTGCTTCTGGTCCATTCACCGATCCAAGGGAAGAGTCAGTGTTCTTCAGCAAAAGCAGCTGTTAAGCCTCTGCTATATTCCCCTGAGCCGGGGACAGCGGGCTGGGTGCCCGCCCAGGGGCCAGCGCTGCGTTCTGTGGCCCCAGTGTTTTGGGGGTGATGTGGAGAGGCCTCTTTGTGCTTCTCTGGTCCTCTCCACAGACTCCTCTCCCTCCTCCCTGAGCCTCGTCACAACTCATTGTGAGGCACCTGGAACCATCTGAGTGTCTGCCCACCTTCCACTCTTTTTTTTTTTCGTCAGTCGTGGGGCTTGAACTCTGGGCCTGGGCACTGTCCCTCAGCTCTTCAGCTCAAGGCCAGCGCTCTACCGCTTGAGCCACAGCGCCACTTCTGGTTTTCTAGTGGTTAATTGGAGATCAGAGTCTCACAGAGTTTCTTGCCCGGGCTGGCTTTGAGCTGTGATCCTCAGAGCTCAGCCTTCTGAATAGATAGGATTACAGGTGTGCACCCGGCTTTTTTTTTTTTTGTCAGTCCTGGGGTGTGAATGCTGGGCCTGGGTGTTGTCCCTCAGCTCTTTAGCTCAAGGCTAGCACTCTACCACAGTGCCAAAGTGCCACTTCCAGCTTTTTCTGCTTATGTGGTACTGAGGAATCGAAACAAGGGCCTCATACATACAAGGCAAGCACTCCACAAACAGTTACCTTCCCAACCCCCCCCATTTTTGGGGGGGGGGTCAATCGTGGGGCTTGAACTCTGGGCCTGGGCGCTGTCCCTCATCTCTTCAGCTCAAGGCTAGTGCTCTACCGCCTGAGCCACAGCACCACTTCCTGTTTTCTGAGTGGTTTATTGGAGATAAGAGTCTCACTGAGTTTTCTGCCCAGGCTGGCTTTGAACTGCGATCCTCAGATCTCAGCTTCCTGAGTAGCTAAGGTGACAGTGTGAGCCACCGGTGCCGGCTGTCACCTTCCACTCTTCTGCATTTCTGCCTTTCCAGCTCAGGGCTCAGGGGACTGCACAGTCAAGAGCTCCTGGACAGAGCTGGGCGTGGTCAGCCCCCTCCCTCCCCACCCCCAGCCCGGGAAGGCAGAGGCTGGAGGACTGTGAATTTGAAGCCAGCCAGTGGGTCAGGGCCAGGGTCTGCTTTCCAGCCGCCACTCCTGCTTGACTCCCCCCTCCCCCAGACACCCCTGGGTCTTCCTGGCTGGCTCTACTGGGCTCCATTTCCTGCTGTTCTGGGAGGCTGTGGGGCCTTCCTGCCGGTTAACCCCCAACTCCGGATGTGAGGACACTCCCAGAACCCTACCCAGCCGCACGTGATCAGGCTGCAAGGGAAGGGCACACCCCCTAAGAACCGTGATCAGGCTGCAAGGGAAGGGCACACCCCCTAAGAACCGTCTGGAATCCAGGAAGTTGGAGCCTCAGGCAGGAGTCCTGGGGGTCCTGGCAGCCACACCTCCACCCTGCACACAGGATGCTCTAGGACCTCACTGGGGACAGCCCCTCCCAGCCCCTCCTCCGCTCTGTGTTTAGCACAGCCTTCGTTTCCCCCAGATCACACGAGAGAGCTGTCTTGCAGGACCCCTGCTCTGCTCTTGCTCTGGGACCGTGCGGGCCAGGCCCTGGCCCCTGGGGCTAGGATCCAACCTACAATTTCAGAGGATGTGGCCTGCGCAGAGGAGGCTTCTGGTCTAGAGGTACGGTTCAAGTGATAAGAGCTCCTGCCTATCCAGCACCAGGCCTTACGTTCAAACCCCACTATTGCCAAAAAATAAGTGACAAAAGAAAGTAAATGGAGACGTCTGGGATGGTTGAAAGTTTGCCATTCTGTCAACAGGGTTTAGACAATTCTCAAGAAGGGAGCTGGTTATTCCAGAGTTGATTCCACGCGATCCACAGAGACCAGTTCCAGAGCAAGCGCGGCTACTCGACTCCTCCCCGAAAGGAGCGCTCCAGCCCCAGGGCCCAGGCACGCTGGCTTCCTCCTTGGAGGTCACCCCGGAACACAAGGGAGCTGCCCACAGCACTCAGGGACTTCCAGGCGTGGCCAGGGACAGGCATTTCCCCAACCCACAGGCAGGCTGCCTTATCTCCTGCCTTTCCAGATGCTTTCCACGTGTTGGGAGTTCTCTCCCACTCCCAGCCCTGCCCAGCCCAAGCCCAGCTGCGCATTGTGTGTGTGCATGTGTGGGCACGTATGTGTAGGCATATATGTGTGTGCGCGTGCACGCGTGTGTGCATGGGCCAGATGGCCATGCCTAGGCCCTTGAGCAAGATGGAGCAGCCTGGGTGGGGTCACCCTCAGGGGAGGACAGTGATGACCAGCCCTGCCGGGCCCGGACTCACCTCAGGGGAGGACAGTGATGACCAGCCCTGCCATGCCCGGACTCACCCCAGGGGAGGACGATGATGACCAGCCCTGCCGGGCCCGGACTCACCCCAGGGGAGGACGATGATGACCAGCCCTGCCGTGCCCGGACTCACCCCAAGGGAGGACGGTGATGACCAGCCCTGCTGGGCCCGAACTCACCCCAGGGGAGGACGGTGATGACCAGCCCTGCCGGGCCCGGACTCACCCCAGGGGAGGACGGTGATGACCAGCCCTGCCGTGCCCGGACTCACCCCAGGGGAGGACGGTGATGACCAGCCCTGCCTTGCCCGGACTCACCTCAGGGGAGGACGGTGATGACCAGCCCTGCCGGGCCCGGACTCACCCCAGGGGAGCACGGTGATGACCAGCCCTGCCGGGCCTGGACTCACCCCAGGAACTCGCCACCCTGCACTGCCCACTCTGGTTCAGTGCTAAGGGGAGCCTGCTTCTGTGAACTGGCCAGCTCCGTGGAGGGGTGGCCAGGAGTCAGGCGGAGAGCAGGGCCTACCCACCCTTCTCTGCAGCCCGGCCAAGTGCTGGGTGCTGCTGGTATAAACCAGCCCAGCTCTGGCCCTGGAGACTCATCTCTGGAGACCCCTCACAGACAGCTCTTCAGCAGCTACCGGGATCTGTGCAATGTGTTACAGCTCAGGCCACCCCTCCCCCCACCCCCACCATAGCCTCCGGCCCAACTCTGTCCTCTGGGAGCCATGTGACTTCCGGAGCCTCAGTTTCCTCTCCTGTCTCCTGGGGTACCTGCCTGGTGCTAGCTCAGCACTCAGGACAAGGCCCTGGCTTGTCCCCCCCCCCCCCCGCTCTACCCCCCTCCCAGCTGGGTGGGTGGGGTGAAGGGAACTTGGTTGGTTTGGGCAGGAATCCTGTAGCGGTCTACACAGATGGACAAGACTGACCTCATGGACAAAGGCGCCTGGTGGGGGGCACCGGACTCAGGGAAACCTCGAGGTCCCAGAAAGTCTGTGCTCATGGGCTGGGGCTGAGGGTGGAGCTCAAGGACAGCCAGACCCATGAGGCGGAGGCCTGGGGAGCCAAATACAGACCGAGGGATGGGGGGGTTCCTGCCCGATGCTCCCACTGGAAGAGTCCAGGAGGCCAAGATGTTCTTGGCACCCACCCCACAGCAAGGGGTCTGAAAACATCAGTTTGAGAGTGGGTGGTGGCTGAGATCTGAGGACCATGGTTCAAAGATAGCCCAGGCAGGAAAGCCCATGAGACTCTTATCTCTAATAAACTGCTCAGAAAAAGCCGGAAGTGGCACTGTGGCTCAAGTGGTAGAGTGCTACTAGCCTTGAGCAAAAAGAGGCTCAGGGGGGCTGGGAAGGTGGCTCAGTGGTAGAGCGCTTGCCTTGCATGCCTGAGGCCCTGGGTTCGATTCCTCAGTACCACATAAGCAAAAAGAAAAAAGCCGGAAGTGGCGCTGTGGCTCAAGTGGTAGAGCACTAGCCTTGAGCTGAGGGATAGCGCCCAGGCCCAGAGTTCAGGCCCCACGACCGGACCAAAAAAAAAAAAAAGAGGCTCAAGGACGGCACCTAGGCCCTGAGTTCAAGCCCTAGCCTAGCACCAGAAAAAAAAAAGAAAAAAGAAAAGAAAGCTGAACCTGGATTGACCCATCAAGGAGCCCTGGAGACAGGCCGTAGCGGCACTGGTGTTGGCAAAATCCAAATGTAGAGATCTTACCTGGATTTTTATTGTTTTTTTTTTTTTTTTGGTTTTTTTTGCCAGTCATGGTGCCTGAACTCTGGGCCTGGGCACTGTCCCTCAGCTCTTCAGCTCAAGGCTAGTGCTCTACCACTTGAGACACAGCACTACTTCCAGCTTTTTCTGCTTATGTGGTGCTAAGGAATCGAACCCAGGGCCTCATGCATGCAAGGCAAGCATTCTACCACTGAGCCACCTTCCCAGCCCCTTACCTAGATTTTTAAAAATTATGGAATGGACAGTACTTTATTCTATAAACTAGTGCAAATGTTCCCATGGCCTAAGGAAAACAGAGGCTGGCTTTAGATAGAAAGGTTAAGGAGAGCAGAAAGAAGCACACAATGCAGACTGGCCACTTCAAAGTTCCTTGAGAGATGGAGATGGGAGAGGAGAATGTGGAGAAGCCACGGGCTGGTATCAGGTCACTCTTTGGTCAGGGGAGAGAGCTTCGCCACCACACTGATGGGGCAATCTGGCTGCTGTCTCTGGTCAGGTGACAAGGTCTTGGTCTTGGTCTTGGTGATGGGAAACTTCAGCCTGAGAATCTCCTGAGACTAATTTTTAGTCTGCTTAGTTGGGTCCCAGTGAATTTTAGATGATGATGATGATGATGGTGGTGGTGGTCATAAAGTTTGAACTCAGGGCCTGGGTGCTGTCCCTGAGCCACAGCTCTACTTCCATTTTTTTCTGGTGGGTAACTGAAGATAAGAGTCTCATAGAGGGGCAGGGAAGGTAGCTCAGCAGTAGAGTGCATGCCTTGCAAGCATGAGGTCCTGGGTTCGATTCCTCAGCACCACATAAACAGAAAAAGCCGGAAGTAGCCCTGTGGCTCCAATGGTAGAGCGCTAGCCTTGAGCTGAAGAGCTGAGGGACAGCGCCCAGACCCAGAGTTCAGACCTCATGACCGGCAAAAAAAAGAGTCTCATAGAGCCGGGCACCAGTGGCTCACACCTGTAATCCTAGGAGGCTGAGATCTGAGGATGGCAGTTCAAAGCCAGCCCAGGCAGGAAAGTCTGTGAGACTCTTTTTTTTTTTTTTGGGTCCAGTCGTGGGGCCTGAACTCTGGGCCTGGGTGCTGTCCCTCAGCTCTTCAGCTCAAGGCTGGTACTCTACCACTTGAGCCACAGCACCACTTCTGGCTTTTTTCTTTTTACTTATGTGGTGCTGAGGAATCAAACCCTGGGCCTCGTGCATGCAAGGCAAGCGCTCTTCCACTGAGCCACAGCCCCGTCTGTGAGACTCTTATCTCCAATAAAGCACTAGAAAACCAGAAGTAGCACTGTGGCTCAAGTGGTAGAGCGCTTTCCTTGAGCTGAAGAGAGGAGGGACAGCGCCCAAGCCCAGAGTTCAAGCCCCACAACCAACCAAAAAAAAAAGAGTCTCATAGAGACTTTTCTGCCCAGGCTGGCTTCAAACCCTGATCCTCAGATCTCAGCCTCCTGAGTAGCTAGGATTACAGGCATGAGCCAACAGTTCATTATATATTTTTTATATAATGATGTTAGATGCTGGTGGCTCACACTTGTAATTCTAGCTCCTAAAGAGGCTGAGATCTGAGGATATTAGTTTGAAGCCAGCCCGAGCAGAAAAGTCTCTAACCTTGAACAAAAAGGTTCAGAAACTGCCCAGGCCTTGAGTTCAAGCTCCAGGACTGGCACCAAAATAAATATGTCACTATTATACATTAAAACATTTTTCTCCACCTGAAAACTATTTTTTCTGATTTTAGGAGAGATAAGGGTATTTCTGCCGACATGACCGTGAGTCTGCAGTGTCTTGGGGTGAGTGGCCTGCGCAGAGTGGCCCCTGCCCCAAGGCTGCGGGGTCAGAGAGGACAAATCGCTCCTGGAGCCTGGAGACCCCTCAACCTCCTCCTTCCAGTGCGGTCCCTTCGGATGCCCCCGTGGCTGGTAGAGCTGTAGCCACAAGAAGCACAGCCTGCCCACCGTCTGGGCATAGGCTCAGCTCCTCCAGCCTTCTGGAGCAGCTCCACTGTTCAGCCCTAAGAAGGAACAGGGGCTCCAAGCCTGGCATGGGAGGACCCTCTCTGGGAACAGGGAGGAGCTGCCTGTTTCATTGCTCTGTCCAGAGATAGGATCAGACCCGGGAAGAAACCCAGGGGGCTGCTGGGGGGCTTCTGGCTCCTCAGGAAACCCCAGGCCCCGCAGAGCCCACGCCTTTACCAAGAACCGGAAACGGAGCAGGAAGTGTGTGCGTGCCTTTACCTAGAACTGGAAACGAAATAGGAAGTGTAGCAGTAAAAATAGAAGTTCCAGTTGGGCTGATCAGGCGTGGAAAGTCGGCGCCACACCTTCCGCCCGGCCGAGGTTGGCTCAGGCACACGCATGGCCGGCTTGGGACTGCCCAGCCTCCTGCCCTCTGTTCACGGGCACCTCCTGGGCCACTGCGGCTTCCTAAGGACTGCACGCTGTGGTGGGGGCACTGATTCCCAAGAATGGCCGGCCAGGCCCAGAAGTCTGGGCCATTCTCCTTGTCCATCTTCAGCCTCTTGGCTCCTGTGGGGCCAGCCTCAGAGCTAGCCACGCCCTGGCATACTTCCAAACGGGACAGCTTGAGCAAGGTGTGTTACACCTGAGCCTCCTGCTGGGTGTCAGCCACCGAGCAGGCCGTCCGAGATGGGGCGCTCAGTGACAGGCCAGGTCCCCAGGTCCCACTCAAGGGAGATGGGGTTTCTCCCTCACACCTTCTCAGCCTGCTGCCCCTACAGGTCGCAGCCGCTCCGGCTCGAGTCCCTCAGGCCTCCGCTTGGCTCACGTTGGAGTTGGGAGGCCAGGGCTCCATTCAGGCCACTTACGGCGTGTTACAGCCAGGCTTCCTGGGCTCTCTACTCCCTGGAATGTGCTGGAAACCCCAGCTCCTGCTGGCCTCCGGAGAGAATGAGGCGGTGAAGGTGGAGTCCATACCCCTGCAGGAAGGTCTGCGCCGCAGCGGGAGTGCTCCCCTCCTGACCGCAGTCCTCCCTGCTCCGTCCTGTCAGGCCCCGCCCAGCTGAGCCCGGAATGATGGTGACCCCAAGAGCGCAGGCAGGTGAGTCGACCTCTCCAGGAACAGGAAGTGGGTTATTCCCAGAGTGGCCACTCTCGAGGTCAGGGAGTGGCCACAGACCACACAGCGGTGACTCGGCTCCCCAGGCCCGCCCTGGCCGGCCGGCCCCTCCCACCCCTGTGCCCAGGCCTGTGGGAATCTCTGGTCGGGGCAGGCAGGGTCTGGTGGCAGGCGGCAGGACCAGGCCTCCATGAAGAGCCATCCGCAGCCAGTGCAGCCACACACGGAGTCCTGGCCAGGAAAGACCGCACCAGGAGCTGCAAATGTTTGGAGAAAGTTGTGGGCTTGTAACTCTGGCTTGGACGTTTTCCACGTGGATGACGGAAGAGGCTCCGCGTGTGAGGCCCTGGGGAAGCCCCGCAGGGGTCCAGGCTCCTGGCTGGAGGTCGGGTGCAGCAAGCAAGCCCTCCATGGCGCGAGGGAGGGCTGGACACCACCCGGGAGCTGTTTGGCATCCAGGGCCCAGGGCTGGCCCTTCCCACATGGTGTCTGGGACAGGTCACTTCCCACGAGCGGAGGTCGCTGGTGTCGTCCATCTGGGCCAGAAGGGTCAGGAATGCTGCTCACCAGGGCACAGCTGCCCCAGGGTCCTCCCCTCCCCCCACCTCACCGCTGGATGCCAATGACAGCGAGGAGATGGGGTCTGAATGGGCTCAGGGCGCCTTAGTGTGGCAAGAGAGCACCTATTGCTGGGCACAAGGAGGGCTGAGTCATCGGGCCCATGGGCAAGCCATGGGGGCCTTCACCCCAGCACCGGAGCTAGGACAGGCCAGGTCACCCGAGCAGCGTGGAGCTCCGCGGAGCTGGAGGGAAGGCCGGCCTCAGCCTGGGCCCATCCCCAGGAGCAGGAAGCAGCTGGGAAAACAAGATAGGCAGCATGCCGGTGGCCAGCGCAGCCCGGGGATGGCCGGTGGCACTCTTACTCTACCCACCCTGCTGTCCAGCAGCGAGCAAACTGCGGGGCGATGGGGGATGGGTGAGGTGGGGTTGCGGCTGCCCCTCCCCCCCCAGGGTCTCACAGCCCTGCTGCCCCCCCAGAGGGGCTCTGCTGAGCTGTGATGGCCCCCATCTAGCCCCCCCCCCACTCCAATGTCACTATCGCCAGCCTGCATCACCTTTAGAATCAGAAAATAACAAGAGGGCACTTCAAAAACAATAAAGCCATGGCCCCAGCCTGCCGGGGCTGGGTGGCAGCAGGCGGTAAGATCATCAGGGCAGGGCTTCGTGAACTCCCAGTTGGGTCAGTCTCCAGATGCCTCCGGTCACCAGCCTGGCCGCCCAGATCTGCGTTGGTGTCTGGTATTATGACTCTGGTATTATGAGCCTCACGGGCCTGGAGGGAGTCTGCGGGATGACTCAACCTCATTCCCACCATCCCACGATCAACACCGAGCCTGCAGGAACAATCTCTCCCTGGCTGGAGCCGGGGACAGCGCTGGCAGCTCACAGATGAGGCCCTTTGTGAAGGGGGCCTCAGGAACAGCCCAGCCTCTGGAGTTCTGACAAGGCCTCACCCTGGTCCTCTCAGCCGTGGGTCTCGGGGCAGGCCGGGGCACCGGGGTGGGGGTGGGGCAGCCAGCACGGGCTGGCCTGGGGAACAGGCAGCTGCTTCCTATCTCTGCGGATAAAGCTGCCGCTGCAGTGGAGTCACCGCTGTGACGGAGTCTCCGCCGTGGGGCCTGTTCCCACTCTCTGACCTCGAGAGTGGCCATTCTGGGAATAGCCCACTTCCTGTTCCCAGAGAGGTTGACTCACTTTCTTCCTCTCCTGGGGTCATTCATCAACCTGCTTCACCTCCAGTCTCAGCTGGGCGGGGCTGGGAAAGGACGGACTCAGGGAGGGCTGAGGGCAGGTGGTCAGCACCACCAGCTGTTTGGGCTGCTGGCTCACAGGCAGACCTTCCTGCAGGGGTGCGTACTCTACAGTGTGCACAGCTGACCCCTTATTGTCTCCTCTGGAGAGCCCGAGCACTGGGACAGGAGTCCACTGCCACTGACCCAGGCTGACTCCTTCCCTGCTCCCTACCCCATTCCACACTGTGTGTCTGTGTGACACGGTCATGTGGTCTCCTGTGGCCAGCCGACATGGCATCACGACCTCATCTGTAGGTGAGGACACAGGCTCATGGGGGTGGCGTTCACTGGCCAAGGTCACTGCTTTCTGACTGGACCCTGGTGTGGTGTGGTGCAGGAGCCCAGCTTATACTCAGGCAACAGGCCCAGGCAGGGAGGTCCAGGCTTCTACCTCTGGCAGGTGAGAGATGACCAGAGGCCCGGCAGCCCAACCCAGGCCCAGACCCTCTGTTACATGCTGCTGTGCAGCCCTGCCAGACCTCCATCAGGACCTATGCTGGCTCAGGCTCTAGTGTGGGCATGGATGCTCTGATGCGGGAACAGCAGACATCCTCCTGCTTCTCCTCAGTGCGGCTGCTCTACGCCCTGGAGAATGGGGTGGCTGGGGCGGATGATTCCAGGGAAGCTGCCCCTGGAACCTTTCCTGACTGCGCTCACGCGTGCATGCGCGCGCGCACACACACACACACACACACATGCACACACACACATTTTTCCTGCCCTGGAGCTCTTCATCTCAAGTGAACCCCCCAGAACCTCTAGGGGAGTGGGAACCTGGTTATGAGTGCAAGTTGCACACTAGTGTCTGGCCAAGAGTACCCAGTGGCACACTAGTATGTAGGAACGTTTGTCGAACGTGCCCATGTGAATCCACGGGCTGGCCTGGGTGCCCTCGGCTGGCCTGGAGAGCCCTGGGGAAGGCTTAAGGGAGGCACGCTGGGAAGTCCGGCGTCTGTCCAGAGGAGGACCGGCTGCAGGACGTGGGCTGGTATGGCAGTCCGGCCACGCGGGAGTCGGAGGGGAGGCCTGAAGCAGGGCACTGGTGCCCGGTGTTTGGAAAGCCCTCCACGTTACCTGCCTTCTGATAAGATTTTCCTGGTGGAAACCAGTTAGTTGGCCTCCTTTTGGTTTTGTTGGGAATTTTGTTGTCTGTTTTGTCTGTTTTTTGGAAACATTCATGGGTATCTGGCACAAAAATAAAAATGTGAGCTGGGTGCCTGTCATCCTAGCTACTCAGGAGGCTGAGATCTGAGGACCACCGTTCAAAGCCAGCCTGGGCAGGAAAGTCCATGAGACTCTTAGTTCTAACTAACCGCCAGGAAACCAGAAGTGGCACTGTGGCTCAAGTGGTGGAGCACTCTCCTTGAGCTGAACAGCTGAGGCCCAGAGTTCAAGCCCATGACCAACCAAAAACAAACAAAATGTGATTGCTAGTTTTTTGAGACTGGGTTGGTTGGCTGGGTGGGGGAGGGGTTTCTTCAAGTGCACAGGAAACTCTTGCTGGACTCAGCTCTCAGAGGTCAGGGCAGGTGTCCAGCCCTTCTGACAGTTCAGGCAGGACTAGCTGTCTTCTGGGCTGGGCTGCCACAGAATCTTCTCTGACCCAGAGTCCAGCCTGAGGCCAGCATAAAGCTGACCTCATAGCATGTTTGTGTTGTGAGTAAATGACCCTGAGTAGAGAGAGAGAGATGGGCAGAGCCCGGGCAGGTGGGATGAGCCCTCCTTAGACTCTCAGGGAGTCATTCTCCCTGCCCGTTTACTAGAAGATGTTATTAAACTAATATTTATAAAAATGCTTTTATACTATTTTAATTAATTAAGGCTTAATTAAAATAGCCACGTGCTGGTGGCGCACACCTATACTCATTGCTACTCAGGAGGCTGAGATCTAAGGATGGTGGTTTGAAGTCAGCCTAGACAGGAAAGTCCATGAGATTCTTTTTTTTTTTTTTTTTTTAGGTCCGGTCGTGGGGCCTGAACTCTGGGCCTGGGCGCTGTCCCTCAGCTCTTCAGCTCAAGGCTAGCGCTCTACCGCTTGAGCCACAGCACCACTTCCGGCTTTTTTCTTTTTGCTTATGTGGTGCTGAGGAATCGAACCCAGGGCCTCAGGCATGCAAGGCAAGCGCTCTACCACTGAGCCACTTTCCCAGCCCATCCATGAGATTCTTAATTTCATTTACCACCAAAATCTGGAAGTAGAGCTGTGGCTCAAGTGGTTGAGTGCCAGCCTTGAGCAAAACAAAAACAAAATCTAAGGAATAGTTCCTAGGTCCTGAGTTCAAACCCAAGACCAGTACAAAAATAAATAGAGGTTGGGGATTGAGCTCAGTGGAAGAGCACTTGCCTGGCAAGTGCAAAGCCCTGAGTTCAGTCCTCGGGCCTGAAAAAGAATTCAATTTTGGCCTTGTGTATTTTAGTCTGGTGGTGTGGTTGTGGGTATGGCGGTGTAGTTGTGTGTATGACGGGTGGTGTGTGTAAATTGCCTCTCCTCTTTGCAAACCAGATCTGCGTCTAATGGAGGACTCTACTTTCTGACCTGCCACTGCTGCCAGGATGCTCAGGCGACAGCCCTGCCCTCCTCTGCTGGGTGAGGGCTGGAGGGCGCAGCCCTAACGGCTCTCAGCTGGGAATGCTGTGGACACAGTGTTCTGGGGCCTCTGAGTGGAAGCTCAGCCTGGTCTCCCTCCACCACCAGGCTCCCTGAGCCAGCCCTTGTGCCCTCCAGACACACACAGCCTCACCCCTTCGTGGCAGCTGGATCTAGGTGCTCTTGCCCGCCTGGCTATGAGAGCAGGTCAGTCCTCCGGTCACACGAGCTTGGGGTGGCCTCTCTACTGGTGCCCGACCCCTAGGACTTGGGTCAGGGCCAGGCACAAGCTGGAAAGGCCAGGTTACTGGGTGGGAGAAGGTTTGACCTGCAGCCTCCCACAAAGGCCGGCAGCTGACCAAGGTGCTAATTAGGGCATCTGAGGAGAGGAGGGGGAGGAAGGACCTTGGGAAGTGGCCTCCTGTCTCCCCAGCGCCCTCTGGCTGGAACTCTCTGAGCCCCAGGCTCGGGATCTCGCCCGGCTCTCTGACCTACAATTTCTGCTCCGGAGGCCTGGCCGCCCAAGGCCAGGGGCGTCCCCGCCGCAGGGGTGGGGACACACTCAGGGCGAGTCCAGGTGCGTCGGCGGAGCGACGCCTGTTTTCCCAGGGCTGGGCCCCACCTGACTGCCTTGTTTTGGTTTCCTTGGAGGCCTTGGGCTTATCAATGAGAGCTCGGGAGCTCGGGAGCCCACAGGTACCACAGCCATTAGCAGCTCGGCCCCGCCCCTCCCGGCGAGCCCCGCCCCGCAGCCCCGCCCCGGCGAGCCCCGCCCCTCAGGCCCCGCCCCCGAAGCTCTGAAAGCCTCGATCCGCAGGCCCTGCCCCCATTCAGGCTGCGCGTGCGCGCTAGGCGGCGCCGGGAGGGCTGGGGGGGGGGCTCTGGAGGCGGTGTCCGAGCCCTCCGCGCCCTAGCCTTCGTCCGTAAGCTTGGACCCGAGTCCTCGCTCCCCTTCTGCTTTCAAAGGCTTCTCGTGGTAAAATAGAGAACATGGATGACAGGTACCTACAGCCGAGACCGTGCGCCCCGCCCGTGCGGCCGCAGCCTGCCTCGGGCAGAGGCTGGTTGCAGAGGGGTGGCGGCAGGTCCTCGCGCCCGGCCCGCCCCTCCGCCAGGGCCCCGCCCCTCTGCCCCACCCATGTGGCCGCAGACCTCGCCCAGCCCCCCCCGGCCTCCGGGTTCTTCGTGTTCGCATTTGAGAAACACGTGAAGTCCGTTCCTCGTGGACGCGGAGGAGGACTCGTTGTTGGCAGTTTACACGTGGAGCTTTTAGAGGAGGGGACCGAGGACGACCCCCCCTCCCCTGCCCGGGAGCAGCCCGCCCATCCGGCCTGCTCTGCTCCATCCCGTCTTCCCACGTTATAATAATTATTATTATTCTTTCTCGGTCGTGGAGCTTGAACTCCGGGCCTGGGCGTTGTCCCTCAGCTCTTCAGCTTCAAGCTAGCACTCTACCTTGAGCCACAGCACCACTTCCGGTTTTCTAGTGGTTAATTGGAGATAAGAGTCTCAAGGACTGTTCTGTCCCAGCTGGCTTTGAACCGTGATCCTCAGATCTCAGCCTCCTGAGTAGCTGGGATGACAGGCGTGAGCCACCGGCACCTGCTTTCCCACGTTATTTTGACAGAACTCTCAGAATTTGCTTTAAAAATTTTTTTAAAATTAAAAAATTAAAAATTAAGAGAAAAAGAATTTACATGTACCAGACCCTCATCCCAGGCATGTAGCTTGGCAGAGAGCCAGGGGACCAGCAGAGCTGGTGTCCACAGAGAGCCAGGGAACCAGCCAGGGCTGGGGACCAGCCAGAGCCGGTGTCCAGCAGGGAGCCAGGGGACCAGCCAGAGCCGGTGTCCAGCAGGGAGCCAGGGACCAGCCAGAGCTGGGTGTCCAGCTGGTGAGGGCCGTGGAGCAGAGAGAGAGCCCAGGGCAGGTGAGAGGGGTGAGGAGCCGCCAGGGCCTCATCCAGGAAAACCAGCAGAAAAACAGCTGCTACAAAGTCGGGTGATTCTCCCCCCATGTGCTGCCACCCATTCTCCCCCCCCCCCCCCGCATGGCACGGCTACTCTTGGAGGGCCAGAAGGGAGAGTCTGTCTGCTCCTCCCTGCCCTCTGCTGGGGCCACTGGCAGCCCTGTGGGGTGAGCCCACCCTGACCTGGTTGACAGCAAGGCCACATGTTCCCCAGTGACTGAGCCAGCCGGTTCCTATCAAACAAGAGCCTGCCAGGCCCCAGCCTTAGACAAAGGATGCTTTGTTCAGGCACCAAAATAAACACTTCCCCTGGATATTCACCCAAGGGACTGAATGTAATGTGGGGTGTAAGTTACTCTTTAACTGGCAACAGGATCTAAGCTATGGCCTCTCCTGAGCTCATTTCCTGGAAGGAAGGTATCACCACTGCTAATTTGGGTGTTGATTAGTCAACCCTTTGGTGACCCAGAAGCAGCTGGTGGGGGGGGGTCATCACTGTCACTGGGACCCTGAGAACCAGAACATAGTGGTCACTCCACCAGCCTTCCCTCCCCAGTGACCAAGGAAGAAGATAGTGAAATAGAGGCCCAAGAGCCTGTTCGTTCAGCCCCCTCCCTTAAGTCCTGCCCGTCACTTTGGGAGAGATCTGACAACATGGGCTCCTGTCTAATGCTAGGGCCCTAGCGCTGAGGCCCAGCACCCACCAGGGCCATCCCTAACCTAAGCTAGATTTGTCAATCGGGGTCATGACTGACATATCAAGACTTGTCAACCCTCAGAAATTAAACCACTGGAGAAGGGTTGGGTTGTAGCTCTGTAGTCAAAGTATCCTCACCAAACACATGACAGAGCCTAGGTTCTATCCCCCATTAAACTTAAAAAAAAAAGATAGAGATGCAGGTGGCAATGTGGGAAAATGTCACATGGGATCCACAAGGGCAGCTACCATCGGGACACCATCCTCAATGGGCAGGCAAGGGCAAAAAGTGGGGGCAGGGAGCTAGTCCAGATGGCCCCAAAGAGGGCAAAGAGCCACCGTCCTCCAGACCCACTCTGTCCAGGCCTAGCCTAGCATTGGGGTCCTGGAGGTAGGCTTGGGGCCTGGTGTGTCCTCTGTTCTCTCTGGGACCCCGTGCCCTGTCTGGGACTATGGAAGTGGACCTCGCTGTGGCTGCAGCCCAGGATCCCCCTTTGAGAACTGCAGCTGTGATGGAAGCCCAGCAGAGAGGGTTTGTGTAAGCATGCACTGTGCGCACAGTTCCTCTCAGAAGTTAACTCCCAGAACACCTCCTGGCTAGCCCCATGCCTAGTCTTGTGGGGTTCCGCTGGAGGAGGGAGCTGTGTCCCTCCATTCGAGGGTGGGGGTGGGGGAGGGGGCGGGCGAGTGGCTGGGGCAGTGCAGGTGCAGGAGCGGCTTCCTGGGCTTCCAGTGCATGGGAGGCCATGGGCCACGAGGGCCACTGTCCCTGGAGTGAGGACAAACACACAGGCTCCCTTTCTGTCCCTTTTCAAAAGAGAGGGCTTGCGTTTCATTGAGCCTGTGGAGAACCTGAGCCGCGGAGCTGGGCAGCCCGTGCGGCTCGGAGCTGTCCCCACAGCCGGCTCTTTGTGGGGCGAGCGGCCCGGCGGGCCTCCTGCCAGTCTCCTGGATACTTGAGGACACTGCTCGGCCCATCGTGATGTTCCCAAGCCTCCATTTGGGGCGCTCGGGTTACCTGAAGGCCGGTCGTAGAGAAGGCAGAGGAGAGTGCAGTGAGGCCCAGCAGGGTGGTGTCAGGACCAGGCTCCCGGCTGGCTTCCCAGTTCAGGTGCCCCGAGTTCCCTGGTAGGCTGTGGGAAGTGACTCCCAGATGAAGAATCAGGAGCAGGCCGCTTGTTGGGACAGGCAGCCGGGAGCAGGAAGAAGGAAGAACCAATCTGGGACGGGCCTGGGGGCTCGGGGGCCAAGCCACAGGAGGAGTGCTGGCTGATTCCAGTTTGGGTCTGGGCAGCCAGTGGTCACTGCTGGGGGGCGGGGTGAGGAGGGGATTGCTCTGAAGAAGCCACCAAAGCTGGAAGAAAGCTCAGGGACTGTGCGACTCCAGGGGTCTCCGTCAGGACAGGGTCCATCTTGGCTCTCCCAGGACAATTCAAGCAGGGTACCATCCTTGGAATTCTTTTTTCAAGCAAGGAAGATGTGTGGAGATTTCCTGAGGCTTCCTGCTTCCTCCCCTGTGGAGGGCGGAGATGACCCTCCCAGCTCCCCACTTTGGCGCTGGTCCTGGGGCTTGAGCTCAGGGTCTGGGCTTTGTCAGGGGGTTGGTGCAGTCCCTGTGCTTTTCTGCTCAAGCCTAGCACTTTACCATTTTGAGCCACAGCACCACTTCTACTTTCTTTCTTTCTTTTTGTGGTTAACTGGAGATGTGTGTCATGGACTTTCTGCCTGGGCTGGCTTCAAACTATGATCCTCAGATCTCAGCCTCCTGAGTAGCTAGGATTACAGGTGTGAGCCACCAGCGCCGAGCCTGCCTCTGAGCTTTTGTGCTATCCCTGTACCACTTGATCCAGTTTCACTTCTAGTTTTTCTGGCAGTTAGTTGGACTTGCCTGTTGGGGCTGGCTTTGAGCCATGGTCCTCACATCGCAGCCTCCTGAGGAGCTAGGATTGCGGGTGTGAGCCGCTGGTGCCTTGCAGCTGAGGTGCTGCCGCGTCAGCAGTGGTGTGTGCACACCTTCCCTCTACTGTCCCCCAGCACCGGCCAGTTCCCACTGTGCTCCCCCGCCCTGCCCTGCATAGTTGCAGGGTGGTCAACCTCACTCCTTGCCCCAGGGGAGGCCTTATGACCACGGCCAGGCACTCTGGCTCCACCTACAGGCCACTCTCAGTACATGTCGGCTTAGGAAGCCGTTCTGGACTAGCAACTGCAGTTCAAATGGTCTCTTACCCAGCCCAGCACAAGATATGAGCTCCAACGAGAACAGATTTACTTTAGGTGTGGAGGGAAACAGCCATCCAGCCTGTGTGCGAAGAGCTTCCATGGGACACGGTGGACATCCTTGCTTTCTCCTCCCAGCAAGCTCAGACTACCACAGCCCAGTCCCCTCCCAGTGCTCACCAGCGGGGACACCTTCAGCCTGCCACAACCTTTCAGCCTGTTTCCTCTTCTGACATAACACCTTGTTGGATTCCAGGGAACACACAGGAAGCTCCATGGCACGAGGCTGGTGTTGGTCCCTTCTACAGTGAGCAGCAGCTGCCAGACTCTAGTGGGTGTCAAGGCAGGGCCGCAGTCCTGTTCTTCCAAAGATCCGCAATCTCCACAGCCTGCACCTGGGCATCAGCATGTCCCAGGAACCTGAGTCAGTGTATCAGTAACTTTGAAGGGTCTTTCCTTACCATGCTACAGGAGGACCTCCTCTGGAGGCTGAGCAGAGGTGTGTGTCTGACGGTGCAAGACTCCAGGGTCAGCACTAAGCCTCACCTCCGTCAGGTGGCTCATGCCTGCAATTCCTAGTTACAGGAAGCTGAGGCCTAGAAGCCATGGTTCCAGGCAAGCCTTGGCAGACTCCATCTCCAGCTAATCAGCAAAAAGCAGGGCTAGAGGCATGGCTCAAGTGGTAAGGTATCACCATGAATAAGCTGAAGTTTCTGACTTCAAGCCTCTGATACTGGCATACCTAAGAACAGCCTTGGAGCCTGGTGTCGAGTAATGCTTTCACATAGGCTTCCCACAGGTAGCAAACCCAACACTAAGAGACACGAGGTAGGTTTGTTCCCACCTTCAAAGTGGATGGAGGGGCTGGGAAGGTGGCTCAGTGGTAGAGTGCTTGCCTTGCATGCATGAGGTCCTGGGTTCGATTCCTCAGCACCACATAAACAGAAAAAGCTGGAAGTGGCGCTGTGACTCAAGCGGTAGAGAGCTCACCTTGAGCTAAAGAGCTGAGGCACAGCGCCCAGGCAGAGTTCAGGTCCACGACCAGCAAAAAAAAACAAAAACAAAAAAACCCAAAGTGGATTGAGGCTACGGCAGGTCTGATTGTGGCAGGCACCTGACAGGCATTTACCACAGCCCAGGACCTTTATTTTTTGTCAGTTATGGGGCTTGAACTCTAGTCCTGCGTACTGTCCCTGAGCTCTTTAGCTCAAGGCTAGCACGCTGCCACTTGAGCCACAATGCCGCTTCCAGCTTTTTTTTTTTTTTTTACTGTTTATGTGGAATTGAACCCAGGGCCTCATGCATGCCAGGCAAGCACTCTACTGCTGAGCCACCTTCCCAGCCCCGGCCCAGACTTCTACTACATGCTGCAGACAGGTACAGGGAGTCTACAGCTGGACTCGCACAGCCTACCAAATGCCCAGCTCGCAGCGGACTCACGCCTACCTCATGAGTGATACCAGCTGTACCATCTTTTTGCACCTTGACTCAAGGGGTCTTTGGAAATGCTTTAATTGGAGATGAATACTATAGATTATGAATTTGCTATCAGACCAAGTAAGGGTAGTAGCAATGATTAGTTTTTTGGTTGTGGGGCTTGAATTCAGGGCCTAGGTTCTGTCCCCGACCTTTGTGCTTAAGGATTGTGCCCTACCACTTTGAGCCACAGCACTTCCAGTCTGAGTGGTTACATTTCTAGGCATGGGCGCTGGCACCTGGCTTGGCTTTTTGTTTGAGACGTCTTCTTCTGTTGCCTTGCACCTGTGGTTCTTGCCTCACTCTCCTGCGTGTGGGGATAGGTATACATCACGCCTGGTTTTCAACTGGCTTGCATGTGCTTGTATGTATATGTGTGCATACACACTGGTATGGGGTTTGAGTTCAGAGCCTCAAGCTTTTGTTTGTCCTTTTCAGCTTGTGATTGGTACTTTACCACCTAAGCCACACCTCAACTTCTGGCTTTTTGCAGGTTTATTGGAGAGAAGAGTCTCTTGGATTTGTCTACCTTAGGCTGGCTTTGAACCAGGCCTCAGATTCTCAGATCTTATGTAGCTAGGATAATAGTTCTGAGTATCCAGCTCAATTGTTTTTTTTTTGGTCGGTCATGGAGCTTGAACTCTGGGCCTGGGCGCTGTCCTTGAGCTCTTCAGCTCAAGGCTAGCTCTTTACCACTTGAGCCACAGCACCACAGTGGTTTATTGGAGGCAAGAGTCTCAAGGACTTTCCTGCCTGGGCTGGCTTTGAACCGCGATCCTCAGATCTCAGCCTCCTGAGTAGCTAGGATTACTGGCGTGAGCCACCAGCACCTGGCTTCCTTTCCCTTCTCGTGTTAGCCTTCATAATTCTGAGTTGGAACTTACATAATTAACGTTTCATTTTTGCAGAAGTGTGAACAGGCTCAGAGGTCAGGAGGTGGGCTGCAGATCAGTGGTTTATAGACGTTTATTGAACATTACAGTTGACTGAGTGCCTAGATTGTGACCAGGACCACATCTGAGACCCTGGAGGCCTAGGTTTCCTAGGATGGCCGCCGGGTGTGAGGCTCAGTGCCTGCTGCACGAGCAGGACCCCAGGGGAGGACACACTGGAACCTGCACGGTGTGGTGCATCTCACAGACACATTTTATTCATGCCACAGAAGTGGTGCCCCTACAAGGATATGTACAGCGGTGTTCCATGTTCCCAGCTAACAAAGCTTGCTCAAACGTGCAGGCAGACCAGCGTTTCCCGTCATGCAGAGGAGCTAATGATGGCCGTGAGATGGCGCAGGAGCGGAACCTTCCAAGGAGAAGCACAATGTAGATTCGATTCAGAAAGGAAGCAGCAAAACATGATTTGCTTTCTAAGTATCAACAAGTAGAAAGTTTAAACAATTTTCAAGGCTACAAGACAGCACGGAGGAGTATTTCTCCGGGGAACTCTCAGCGTGACTTTTGCATAGGACTCTGCTGCGGCAGCTCATTTTCAGAGGCATGGAATGGTCCCCCATCCCCCACCACACAGAGGAGAAACAGAGAAGAAACACCCCACCAGAACTAGGGCATGGATCTGGTAAGGAGCTTCCTTGTAAACACATTCTGAACGCCGCCAGGAACTCCCCAGGGTAGCAGGCTCACACAGCTAACTGCTGCTCTTCTATCACTGGCATCGGCTGTCTCCAATTTCTCCTTTTTCTATTATCCTGGGAAATTTTACTTGACTCACTGGGGTGAAGGGTCTTGTGGTGCTGGTCCTGGGGCCTTGACTCAGGGCCTGGGTGCTGTCTCTTAGCTCTTTTTCTCAATCTGGAGCTCTACCACTTTAGCCACACCTCTACTTCTGGCTTTGTGGTGGTGAACCTCACGTAAGTCTCACAGACTTTCCTTCTTTTTCTTTGTTGTCGGTTGTGGGGCTTGACTCTGGGCCTGGGCGCTGTCCCTCAGCTCTTCAGCTCAAGGCTAGCGCTCTACCACTTGAGCCACAGCACCACTTTCTGGCCTTTTCTTTTTATGTGGTGCTGAGGAATCAAATCCACGGCCTCATGCATGCATGCAAGGCAAGCACCCTACCACTGAGCCACCTTCCCAACCCTTCACAGATTTTCCTGACCACTGGTTTTGAACTGTGATCCTCAGATCTCAGCCTCCTGAGTAGCTAGGAATTCAAGTGTGAACCAATTGTGCCTGGCACATGTTGGTTTTTAATTCATTCATAAATCCAGAATTCTCTACAGCAATCTTCATATTTGCAAGTATTCTACTCTACTTCACATACTTACTGCATATAGATTCATTTTAATTCAGAACTGATACAATTTGGTTTGAAAAGATAAGATGGTGTTTTTCATTTCCTAACCATTCAAAGAAGAAAAAAAAACTTACCTTTTAAAGCCTTACTTCTTTTATCTAAAATAAAAGTGAAAAATTGGTTGCATCAATGCTGTAGAAAACATCTTTTGATAACTGTCAAAATCAACATTTGGCTGAGACGTCACAGCTCAGGCGAAGCAGTAGAGGGAGCACTGGGCAAACAGGAGTCACCCGTGGGGTGGCTTCCGACGCAGGGCCCCTTGCTCCCTTCGCATTCGGATAGCTCGCTTCTTCCCTCCTCCCTTCCACACCCTCACTGGTAGCTCCCCTTCTTCCTTCCTCTTCCCAATCAAGGGCTTACTACACAACTGGGCTTTGTCTCTGTTCCATGGAGAACCACATTCTTATTCCCCCATTTCAAGTTTCATTAGGAAGACATGGCAGTTGAGAAAGCATGAGACAGCACTGCACATAGCACTGTGTTCAAGGCATCTCAGCCTGTGTCACTTAAGATGAAGGGCGCTTCCTGCGTATTAGTGCTACTGTCATACCCAGGTTATCAAGGTTCTTGTTCAGTTTCTCTACCGCCCCCAGGCTTTTCCCAGTCAGCCTCCACTGCCCAGATTCTCACAAAGGATCACAATAGATCAATGTTTGTGCCCTGTGAAGAACCACTGATCTGATTCAGGAAAGTTTTCTTCTTAAGCTCAAACAATAATAATAAGAACTTACCAGCGCTCCTGATCTTATACACGATGAAGCCCATCAACCCCATCCCTACCCAGATCTCCTGGTAAACCTGGGTGTAGTAGGGCTTCAGGGGGACCCAGACATTTTTCATAAAGCTTTGAAGCATCTGAAAATGAACAGTGACAAACATCAGCCTATCTTCCACCAACACTGTGCCCCAAGTCACACACCACCCCACTTTAAGTGGGAACTCTGCGGGTAAGTGAAACCACAGGGTCAGGTATGATTTCCTCATGAAACAAACACCCAGGTCTGGGCACACTGTCCAGTAGTAGCTCACTCCCAAGCCCATGGCTCCCTACACAACAGATAGCATAGGACAAACATCCAAACACGACATAATTTATTTAATAAATAAATAACCAACTGGATTTAACTGGAAAAGCCACTGATATCTGAACTTAGGGGTCCTTTATGTGCTGGGCTCTAAGGAATGCTTTCAATGTATCTACAACGAACTCTAGCAGACTCCATGCTAGATACCTTGCTTTCACTTTAAGATGAAAGAGAGCAGGTAAGTCATTCCAGCAGCTGTGAGCAGCTCTGAGCACTTCCTATCTCCTGGAAGCTGCACCATGGCTACGTGTCTTGCCTGGTCCACAACCCGTCCTCTCACATCACTACCACATACACTACTCTGGCCGGTGTCCTCGCGTGTCACCACCATATGCAGAATTCTACTTCTCTCCCCTGTTGTGATTTTCCATGGTCCCAGCGTGTCAGCTTTGTAGGCCCAACCCAGTGATAGGCCAATGGTTGCTTAAATATCTTAATCTGGGGTTGGGTTGTAGTTCAGTGGTACAGTGGCTTGCTTAGCACAGGCACCACCCTCAGTTTGATTCTTAGCACCACACATAAGAAAATGACTGTGCCGGGCACTGGTGGCTCACACCTGTCATCCTACTTACTCAGGAGGCTGAGATGTGAGGATCGCAGTTCAAAGCCAGCCCAGGCAGGAAAAGCTATGAAACTCTTATTTCCAATAAACCACCAGAAAACTGGAAGTGGTGCTGTGGCGTGGAGAGCAGGGATAGCACCCAGGCCCAGAGTTTAAGCCCCACGACCAACAAAAAAAATATAAAAAATATAAAATGACCAAACCTGCACGGTCTTTTATTCACACAGCAAATGTAAACTAGGTATAACTCTTAGGAGCAAAGAAACAGAATTGGGCTATCTAGAGACATGTCCTCAGCCAAGGTATGGATATGCTTAGAGGCCAGAATGAACTTGGAGAACTGAAATGTGCCACCTGACCACTATACAGTTGCTGGTTTTCTGATCTTCCTTTTTTTTTTTGTCAGTCGTGGGGCTTGAACTCTGCGCCTGGGCGCTGTCCCTGCACTTTTCAGCTCAAGGCCAGTGCTCTATTGCGTGAGCCACAGAGCCACTTCTGGTTTTCTAGTGGTTTATTGGAGGTAAGGGTCTCACGGACTTTCTTGCCCGGCTGGTTTTGAATCTCAATCCTCAGATCTCAGCCTCCTGAGTAGCTAGGATTACAGGCTCCTGGCTCTGATCTTCCTTTTGGGCACCAAGTTGATGCATGGCTCCTTGAGTGCCACCTTGTGATCTTCTCTTGGAACTCTTGTGGGTCATCTCTGCACTCAAATTTCTTCTCATTGTATCCTGCCTCTGTGACAGAGTATTAAAGGTTCCAAGGAACCTATCAACAGCTTTCTCTTGAGAAAATCCAAACAGGACTCAAGGGGGATTCTGGGACAAGGAGTGAATCCCTCCCCTCTGGGACCAGAAAGGACTGGAATGGTGCTGGGGAACCTGGGTCTCAATACCAGCTATGCTTGCTCTGCTCTGATGCTGCTGCTTTGTAGGGGCCCTCCACCTACCTCACAGAGCAATCAGTGGGGTCCAGAAGGAATACAAAGGACCCAGCTAAGAATTCAGTAAAGGATCATAGCAGTAACAGAAACAATCACTAAAAATGCTTAGCCAACAATAATCCCAAGCCACTGGCATTTCTAGCAAGGATAAAACAACAAAAAAAACCTCACTGCTTGGAGCAGTAGCTCATGACTAGAGTCCTAGATACTCTGTAGGTTAAGATTGATGAGACTGAGGATCAAGGCAAGAAGAGAAAGAAGTTTGGGATGTCAAATCTCAACCAATAAAAAAGCTGGATATAGTTGGGTGCTGCGTGGCTCATGTCTGTAATCCTAGCCATTCAGGGAGGCTGACATCTGAGGATCATGGTTCAAAGCCAGTCTGGATAGGAAAGTCTGTGAGACTCTTATCTCCAAGTAACCACCTGAAAACTGTGTCAAAGCGGTAGAGCGCTGGCCGTGAACAAAAGGACTCAGGGACAGCACATAGGTCTAGTTCAAGCCTGACTGACCAAAACCAAAACACAAAAACAATTGGACGCAGGCATGTGCCTGTCATCCTACTTATACTGGAAGCATAAACAGGATTGAGGCCCAAGCCTCTATTTGAAAAATAATGAAAGCAGAAAGGTCTGGAGTGTGGCTCAAGTGGAGAGCATCTGCCTGGTAAATTCAAAACCTTGTGTTCAAACTTTTTAAACTTCAAACATTAAAACAACGCCCAAGTCTCCATTCAGGTGAGGTGAGGGCATCAGGCACAATGAGATCAAGGACAAGTACACTGGAGAGTGAAAAGGACTCCAGCCCAGGGTCTAGCCACCTTAGCATTGTCTCCTCCCCTCAAATTACCACGGGTCCCTGGTGGCGTGGGGGTGGGTGCGTGCCACCACTCAAGACCCAGAACATACTCCAATAGGCAGCTTTACTTCTGCTGTATTCGCTGGAACAAGTGAAACGTTCCTCGTGAGAGGACCTTTCCTTTTTCCGTCCGAGTCCCTTCATCCCAGCCACTCTTCCTCTTTTGAGGTCTCATCCCAGCGGCTGGAGGTGCGCTCAGGGTAAGGCGTCAGATGCCGGGTTTGAGTGCCGCTCTCGGACAAGAAAGGAACCAAGAAAACAGCTCGTCCCCCTGGCACGTTACGCTGGACGTTGCCTATACCTAGCCGTCGACCCCAGCCTTGCGTGTGCAGTGCACCGTGAGGAAGGTGACCAGCCAGCTCCAGGAGGCGGGTGGGGGCCGAGCCCCGGCCCCGCGGCAGCCCCCTCCATCGGGGGGGTCGGGCCGGCCCCGTGCTCCCCGGCCGTTC
>NW_012267218.1:1368173-1397483 GCF_000151885.1 Dipodomys ordii | reverse complement strand
CCTGCGCGCCACAGCGCCCCCGGCGGCCCTCGCCCTGCGCGGACCGCGCGACCGTTAGCCCTGCTGTTCATGTTTACGGAAAACATGAAACAGAAAGCCAAGAGAACATTGGCGGGACTTGGAAAAGCCCACTTAGGTAATAAAGAGCCAAATTAGCTTTTAGTTGCTCAGATAGTGGAAGAATTGTTGAATTAAAAGTCAAGAAAAAGCTGCCCAGAAGCATGAACAGAATGAACAGACAGGGGCGGGGAGAGGAGGGGGAGAGACTGTCCCCTTGGATCTTACCTGCTTGACCAAGTGATTACTGAGAACTGAGTTGGGATAAAAGACACTTTTCCACCTATCCTGGGAGCAAAACACTGGGTAAAATGGCTCTTTTGGTAACAGTTATGTTTGCAAAATATTTTGGAGAATATTTACCTTTAGGAAGGACACCTAACTTAAAAGGAACCTATGATAAAACCCTTTCTTTATTTAAAGAAATTTTGTTTTGGGTCACAATGACCCAAATTGATTGAACTGACAAGACTTGATATCTCTGGGCCCAATTGAGCAATTTCAAAACAGTATAACAGCAAGAGCGATCCAATATACCACAAATCCAAAACAAGCATGAATTTAAGCCAAACCCTCAACCCACTTTTTCACCATAAATTCCTCTAATGCTGGGCACTGGTGGCTCACACTGTAATTCTAGCTACTCAGGAGGCTGAGATTTGAGGATTACAGTTAAAAGCCAGCCAAAGCAGGAAAGTCCATGAGACTTTTATCTGCAATTAACCAGTAGGAAACCCAAAGTGGCGCTGTGGCTCAAAGTGCTAGGGCGCTAGCCTTGAACAAAATAGAGCTCAGAGACAATGCCCAGGCTCTGAGTTCAAGCCCCATGACGGACAAAAAAAAAAAATCCTCTGATGTTGTAACAGGTACTTCAGCTGCTTTTTGTTTTTTTGAGAAGCGCTGACTCATTACTTGGGTCCACAAATTGTCTCAAAGCAGGAGAAAAGCTGGGCTCCCCTGCCTCGACCTTGCAGCTATCCTTTGGTCTAAGCCATTCTCTACTGCAGCCACCTTGGAATCCAGAGAGGACAGGACTTAACGATTTTTCCAAGGAAGGATAGAAAAGACTGCCCACAAGGAAAGAAACAGCAGAGACCAGCAGGACACCTGGCCACCCAGTCAACAAAAACTACAACACCACACCCCTGATGACAGTGATAATGCACCTGAAACCCCTCCCCAAGCCTGGACTGAGATGCGATCTACCTCCAATACGCCTGAGACCCGGGTTGTCTAATATTACGCATCCCTCTCTCTTCCAGCACCCCTGCCCCTGAATTCTTTGTCTATTTAAACCTAAGGCTCAAGATGACTGAATTTGGGCTGAACATTTACTTTTTCTCTTGTTGGTTACCCAAACTAGGTAACAAGTCTTTCTTTGCCCTTCTCCATCACTCATCTCTTTAGTGAGTGAGTTGGAGCAAGTGGTTGAACCTGATGTGAAATTCAAGGAATTTGGGCCTGGGGCCTAAAAACTTGAGTCTTCATTTTGGAGCATGTAAGTCTTGTACTGTCCTTTCCTTTGTTTTGCCTTGCAAATAAAATTTCTTGGCTCTACCTCCATATGTCCTACAATAATTCTGTGACAACATCATGAACTCAGTACCCAAGGAATAAACCTCCTCCCTTTTGGAGACCTCTTTAGAGGCTCACTGGTTCTAGAAAGAACAGAAATATCACAACCGATTTGAGCAGCTTCCTTCCATTCAGCCAGACACCAAGGAAACAGTGAATATGAAAATAGTCATGTCACTCTTCACATACATGACTTTTTTTTGGGGTGGGGATATATTGTCTCTCACAAAAATATTCCCTAACATCAAATGTGTTTATTATTGTTTTAATTAATATCAGTTGAAATCCCTCATATAGATGACATAAATAAATGCTCTTTAGGGTCTTCACTGTTAAGAGTGTGAAGAGAGCCTGGTGCTGGTGGGTCATGCCTACAATCTTTGGCTTATAAAACGGGAGACTCTTATCTGTAAATAACTAGCAAAAACACAAGCGGATGCTTGGCTCAATTGATGAGTACCATGCGTGAGTGGCCCTGAGATCAAGTCCAAATCTAGGCACACCCTCCCCCACCCTGAGTGTTAATTAAAGAGGCTCTGAGGGTGAAATATATTTAACCACTTGAGCCACAGCGCCACTTGACCACTTGAGATAAATTTTAAACAGGATGACTTTGAAAACTGCTGAGGGCAAGAATGAGCACTTGGGAGAAAGTTAAGACCATCATGCGATGCTGTTGCAAGGCTAAGCCTGGGAACTTCTGACTACATGAGATCAATAGGCTTTTAATATGCTTCGTTTCAAATCCCAACACTCCGAGGAAAAGAGAATACTCAACACACGTGGAATGTTCTGGAAAGGACTGTCTCGCCGATTTGCTCAGTGGCTGCGCCGGCCGTGCTGCTTGGTGGAGGCCTAGGCGCGGGCTGGCTCCTGAAGCTCACGCAGTCAGTCCCTCGCCCGAGTGGTTTGAGGCCTTCCACCGCCTTCCCTCCGCGGCAAGCCTGTCCGACCGTCCTGCGGGGTGCGGCCGGGCCCTCGGGGCCGTGCCCGCTCGGTCCGGGACAGGCGGGAGGCGTGCCCCGCCGGCCTGGCGAACCTGAACCTCCCGACGCACCCGAGCACAGGACCCGCCCCGCGCCTCGAGGCCCTCGGCCTGGCTCCGGTCACCTGACCTGCTGTCCCAGCAGGCCTCGCGCGCTAGGCCGGCCTCGTCGTGCTCGTGCGTGCGTGAGGCCCACGTGCAGGGCTCAGAGGCCTGGCTCCGCCCTCCCCGTCGAGCGCACGCTCTGATTGGAGGGCCTGGGCCGGTGGGGCGGGTCTTCCGGTGCGGTACCAGACGTTTTCCGCGTGGGGTGTTCCCGCCACTCGGGCCAGGCAGGCGGTTGACGCCGCGCAGACCCGCCACTCCCAGGATGTTGCGGAAGCTCACCATCGACCAGATTAACGACTGGTTCACCATCGGGAAGACGGTGACCAATGTGGAGCTGCTGGGCTCGCCGCCCGCCTTCCCGGCTGAGGCGCCGGGCCGGGACGCGGCCGCGGCCCAGGCCCCAGCTCCAGTTCCGGCCCCGGTGGCCTCGCCCCCGGTCCCCACCCAGGCTCCGGCGCCCACGAGCCTGGCCTCGGCCTCCAGGAGGTAGAGTGGGGGCGGGGTGGGGGGTGGGGGAGGTGGGGCGTCCCTCCCCCTCAGGTCCGGCCCTCGCGTGTGTGTGTGTGTGCGTGCGTGCGTGCGTGTGTGTGCGTGTGTGCGTAGCTTTTTCACACAGGGCTGGTGCTCTACCACCTGAGCCACAGCTCGGCTTCCAGCTTTTTTTCTGGTTAATTGGATCCAAAGAGTCTCACGGATTATTTTCCCTACCCAGGCTGGCTTTGAACCGCGATCCTCGAGCTCAGCCTCCTGAGTAGCTAGGATGACACGCGTGAGCCACCGGCTCCCAGCTCTATTTTATTGGTTTTTTTGAGACGGAGTCTCGCCATCTTTGTCAGGGCTGGCCTCAGGCTCTATCCTCCTGCCTTCACCTGCCAAGTAGCCGGGGTTACAAGCATGCGTCACTACACCTGGTGTGGGTTTTAGGCGCCAACAATGAAGTGAGAGGGAGAAACTCCAAAAACAGTCTGTTCTTTGATTCCCTTTTAAAGTGTGGTTGTGAAATGAATCGTTTGCACCGTGGGTGACTTGGACTAGCAGAGGATTCACTCTCCCGGCTGGTAGAATGACACCGCTGCCTACTGCCTCAGTCTGAGCTTTGGGGCAGAGTTGTTGGATACAGTGTTTTCTTCCTGTCAGTATATAGGATTGCCCTCTCTGAGTTGTCTGAGTTGCTGTGCAGAAGAATGCCCGTGGCATTTCCTTCCTGAGAGACCCAGGAAGTTACCAGTTCTAGTACTGACTTCAGAGACAAACTCCACAGTCTGTTTTTGCAATCAAGAATAATTTATTAATTATTTATTATTGATATTTTCTTAAAACTCCTTGTTACTTTCTTTGAAAACAATTATTTTTATGTTTACTTCTGAGGTGGGGATTCACTGTGTTAGGCTGGTCTTGAAGTTGTGGACTCAGAAATGCTCTTCCTGCCTCATCTTCTCAAGTAGTTGGGAGTTAAGTTATGTACCACTGTGCCTGACTATGTTTGCTACTTTTTATATTTGTGCACAGTTAGCAGTTATGTACTTTTGGGAACATTTATCTCTCATAAATAGTTTACATTCTTAAGAAACCTTACAGTCTGATGAAGAAACTCTGTGTTATGTCATGGAGCAAGAAAGGAACAGTTGGGGCTGGGAAGGTGGCTCAGTGGTAGAGCGCTTACATTGCATGCCTGAGGCCCTGGGTTCTATTCCCCAGCACCACATAAGCAAAAAGAAAAAAAAAGCCGGAAGTGGCGCTGTGGCTCAAGTGGTAGAGTGCTAGCCTTGAGCTGAAGAGCTGAGGACAGTGCCTAGGCCCAGAGTTCAGGCCCCACGACCAGATCCCCCCCCCCCCCAAAAGGAACAATTGTGTGTAGAGTCTTTATTTCAAATGTAGTTCGAACTGTGTTCCATTTTCCTTGTTTTATTAAACCTGACTACATGTATTTATTGCATGGATGGCATTTAAGACCAAATTGAGAGGCCAGTTGAAAATGATATAACACTAGATAGCCAGGCAAGCAGAAAAGAGAAGTGTGTGTGTGCGCGCACACTTGTATGTATTTAATGTACAATGTATCTAGTTTTAGGTTTGATTTTTTTTTTTCCTTTTTAGATGAAAGAAAACTAATACAAGTATAGACACCACAAGGGCTAAAGGTTTTTACTGGAAGGATGAATCTGATTGTTGCATTTTCTTTTATTTAAGGAAGCTATAAAATACATTAAATTTTATATGCTAAATATTTTGCTATTTTTTATGAGCATAATACAGATTTAAATTGTATGTTAGCATTGATTTTTTTCCCCCCAGTCCTGTGGCTTGAACTCAGGGCCTGGGCAGTGTCCCTGAGCTGCTTTTGCTCAAGGTTAGCTAGCACTCCTACCACTTGAGCCACAGCTCCACTTCCAGCCTTTTCTGCTTGTGTGGTACTGAAGACTTGAACCCAGGGCTTCATGCATGCTAGGCAAGCACTCTGCTGCCACTAAGCCACATTCCCAGCCGGGAATGTTAAACCAGTCCATTTTTTTTTTAACATTTAAGTAGTTATACAAAGGGGTTTAATTCAACATGTCTGTTAATAAGTACAGTATATATTCATCAGTGTCATCCCTTCCATCTTTCAAAACCCCACCCTTCTCTTCAAGTTTCCAGATCAGTCCATTTATTTTTATTGATAAAATATAAGGCTAATTTAAAATACTTCCCATTATTGTTGAGTTAAAAATACTGTGATTAAAAATGACTATTCTTGTCAGGGTAAAGCACTCCTTTGTTTATAAACTGCATGTTATCTACATTATATTCCTTCCCTCTGAGTCTAGTCCCTATCCCCTGCTGTATTGTATATGAAATATTTACATCAATTCTTTATTCTAGAATAAAAGTCAAGCTAAGTTTCACAGTTTAATTTGTCAGGCTTTATATTAAATTGCTTTAGGTTCTGTGTGATTTGTTTGAGGTATAAGAAAATACTTCAGGGCTGGGAAGGTGGCTCAGTGGTAGAGTGCTTGCCTAGCATGCATGAAGCCCTGGGTTCGATTCTTTAGCACCACATAAGCAAAAAGAAAAAAGCCTGAAGTGGTGCTGTGGCTCAAGTGGTAGAGCACTAGCCTTGAGCTGAAGAGCTGAGGGACAGCACCCAGGCCCAGGGTTCAGGAAACACTTTTTAAAAGTATGCTGTTGGTGGGCTGGGATGTAGCTCAGTGGCAAAGCGCTTGCCTAGCAAGTGCAACGTCCTGGGTTCGATCCCCAATACCAAAAAAATAAAAAGTAAAAGTATACTGTTGAATGAAAACATTGCATATTTATAGAATACAATTTAAAACAGGATACTTCCACAGAAATGTTAACTTCTGGCATTGTAACAGAAATTTGAAGCTACCTATCACTTTTCTTATTGATAATATGAATAGTTACGATTCTAAGATGGCTATAAAAACCCCACTAAATGAGTACCTTAATTTGATGGGTGATAATACGGCAGGTTCCATATTCTGTATGAGCATGCTGGGAACCTGTTCTTTGTGTTTCTGTCTACATAACTTGAAATAGTGGGTATTTCATCTTTGTCTGGACTCTGGGAGCTTTCGCCCGCAAGCCCTGAGGGAGGGCGGCGAGCACCCCAGGGGTCCTGTGGGCCCTGGTGCTGGTGATCTCTGTCGGGACTGCTCAGAAAGTCTTTTAGAACTTGCTTGAAGATGTAGACAATTTCCCATGGCAGTACATCATTTTCTGCCAAAACTTCCCGAAATCTAGAGAGGATGGAGAATAAATGTTCTTTTCTTCATTTCCTAAATACAACTTACATAATGTCATTGTGTACTAATTACTCACCTTTAGAAAAATCTGCACATAAATTTATGCTTTAAAACTATGCTTCTGGTAAAGAAAATCGGATTGTGATTTAAAAAATATCCTACAGTGAGATAGCTAGGGACAGGTCTATTCCCCCTGTATCTAGGGATTTGATGGGTATAACTTTATATAACATCACAATTTCTAGTCTGAATATGTGAGGGACTTAGACTGGGCAGCATCACATATCATCAGAAGAGAACATGGTGTTTTTGTTTTTTTTTTCTGGCTAGTCCTGGGGCTTGAAGTCAGGGCCTGGGCACTATCCCTGAGCCTCTCTGTGCTCAAGGTTAGTGCTCTACCACTTGAACCACAGTGCTACTTCTGGCTTTTTCTGTCTATGTGGTACTGAGGAATCAAACCTAGGGCATCATGCATGCTAAAAGCACTCAACCACCGAGCCACCTTCCCAGCCTGAGAACCTGGTAGTTTTACCTGCTGAGAATGGTTCCAGTTTGGCAAGGTTGAACTTGGGAGCAAAGGGTTTCAAGTTGTCTTTGTTCAGTAGCTGGGATAGTTACATGGGGATTCTGGTAGCTTCTCAGCCAGTTGTAATCCACACCAGTTTTTTTCACTTTCTGTTCATTTTCTATCTCTTGTATTAATCTCTCTCGCTCCTTGAGATGCCACTTTAATTCCCGAAGCAGAGTTTTTGTCACTATGTCTGAGCCAGCGTAATGTGTGGACTTGTACGACGACTCATTTCTTGGCCATTTCATCCAGCGGAAAAGTGGCATTTTTAGCCTGTGGTTCTGATGAGCAAATATTTATTCTTATAATAGTAATTTTACAATACTTTTTAAATGAAATTACCAGAAAAGTGTATGCCTTTTTCACTAGTTGGATATACAGGTCAAAGTAAGATTAGACTAAGGATTAAAGTCTTTCAGTTTCTAACTAGGTCAATGTAAAAAAACCAAGCTTGGAAAATACATATATAGCTAAGCAGAAACTAAATAGACAAAGTCAGAGATGACTACAGACTGAATAGTTTCTGAAAATAACACTTGCAATAAAAGTTGTTAGGATGTTTTAGATACTATCATACTGAAGAGTGCTATATAAAAGCGTGTCTCAAAAAGGTACACTTGTTCAGAAAAGGCTTAAAGCTTACCTGCCACGTGGGTGGAGCTGGTGTTGGGATGTTGCCAAAGTTCACCTGGATCGGTGACGAGGCTGTGTTCCAGTCAGGCTTACGGGTTCTCCTCGATATGTCCTCTGTGGAAGCAGTGAGCCTCCCGGCTTACCCACTGAAACTGTTCAAAATAAACAACTTTCTATGTGAGGAATGAGGTTGTGATGTCTTCATTTGGAGAGAATGCTCATTAATTCACCTTGGAAATAAGCTAGAAGAAATGACAAAAATAACTTACTAGTTAATCTTCACAGTTTGTATAATGGTCTCCCTTTTAATTCTATTGGGAAAAGATGTTGCCAGCTGTGGACGCTGGTCCCAAATGCAAGCTGACAGGTCTTTGGTGATGAGCTGAGAAGCAGTCCGTTCACCGAGGCACCACAGATGCGCTCCTGGCTCCAGTGAAGACGGTCGCATGATGTGATGCTTTGCTGTGCATAGCTGCAGGTCACAGTTTAGTGCTGTATTTTTATGCCTGTAGAGCTCTAAAAATAACCATGTTGCTTTTATTCTTCAGCTTAACTTGAAGCCAGGTCATTGTCCCTCTAATGAAAGCAGGACAAGATACCAGACTTAATTATTTGCAAAATACACAGTCTGAGAAAGCTTGTTGTAATTGAGTAAAAATTAGCAAAGCATGCTGCATCAAATACTCATGAAATACTTAGCAAATTCTGTGTGCCATCTTTGCTTTTTCTTGAAAAATAGTAAATTTGTGTATTTAAGCAAGTTGAGATGCTAAGGGACATTTTAAACATTTCGGTAGGTAATTATTTTCACATTTGGCAGCATTTGGATTCAAACTCAGGGTCTTAGGCTTGCTAGGCAGAAGTTCTATCACTTGAGCCATGCCTCCTGCCCTGATAATTTAGAAGTGTATTTAATCTCTTTGGCTACGTATAATAAGGCACTAATGGATTATTAACTGGAAAAACAGAGGTAAGAATATGTAAAGTGCAGAACAAAAATCTTACAGATCATCACAGAAAATGTCTTGGTATTTTGTCTTGGAGCTGCACATGAAACACTTGTACTCAATATTTAGTGTGTGTGGTGTCTTCATTGTGTTAATTTTCTATTTGTTTGTTTTGCTAAAGAGTGGAGTACAAAAGGTCCTTTACTCTCTCTGTCTCTCTCTTTTTGCCAGTCCTGGGCTTGAACTCTGAGCCTGGGTACTGTCCCTCAGCTCTTCAGCTCAAGGCCAGCACTTTACTACTTGAGCCACAACGCCACTTCTGGCTTTTTCTGCTTATGTGGTGCTGAGGAATGAAACCCAGAGCCTCATACATGCACGGCAAGCACTCTTCCACTGAGCCACCTTCCCAGCCCTCCTTTACTCTCCAACTCTGTCTAAAGTGACTATATACAGTGGCTTTACTTCTCATAATGCTTGCTTCTTTTGTTGTTTCTCCTTTCCAATGAGCTGTGAAGAATATACATTGTTCACATCTGACCAGTGTGTCATAGGTGGTCAAGAAGGATGTGTGTGGTCTTCTACAGCTCCTATTACTCATGGACCAGAAAAAGCCAGATGTCAGGATTCATTATCCTGACAGATGGGTCTGTGAAAGGAAGTTTATCATGACAGAAATAACCTAACAAAATCACAGAATCTTGCCACCTTCTTTTTACTGCTTAGGAATGTCTTCCCTTGAAATGGTAATAAAATATCAGCATATGTTGGAAATGGAACATTAATTTGATTTCTGTCCCAGACCTTCTGCAGTGTTGCATTATCATTTCTTATCTGTCTTTTTCTCTTGCTCTACTCCAGTGCCAAGCCCACTGTCCTGTATGTGTTAAGCTTACTTACTGCGCCTCAGGTTTGATTAGACTGATTTGCTTTTTTCTTTTTCCTTTTTCGGTCTTGGGGCCTGAACTCTGGGCCTGGACGCTGTCCCTGAGCTCTTCAGCTAAGGCTAGCACTCTATCACTTGAGCCACAATGCCACTTCCGGCTCTTTCTGCTTATGTGGTGCTGAGGAATCGAACTCAGGGCCTTGTGCATGCAAGGCAAGTATTCTACCCCAGAGCCATCTTCCAGCCCCTACACTGATTTTCTCAAATGCTTATTCTTCCTCTTTTCCATGGAGCCACATTGTTCTCTTTTTCAGAGATCAGTTATGACAACCCAATTTTTCTTCATCAACATTCTCTCCTTGTTTTTTTTTTTTGTCGGTCTTGGGGGGTCTGAACTCTGGGTGCTGTGCCTCAGCTCTTGCATGCAAGGCAAGCACTCTATCACTGAGCCACCTTCCCACCACCTTTCCAGCCCCCTCTCCTTGTTTTTATTCTTCCTTTGAACTCTTATTTTAGTTTACTCTTCTTTTCGGTGTGTGTGTGTGGGGGTTCCTTTTTTTTTTTTTTTTTGCAGTTCTGGGGCTTGAACGCTGGGCCTGGGCACTGTCCCTAAGCTTCTTTTGCTCAAGGCTTGTGCTCTACTGCTTGAGCCGTAGCACCACTTCTGGCTTTTTACTGTGTATGTGGTACTGAGGAATTGAACCTAGGGCTTCATGCATGCTAGGCAAGCACTCTACCACTGAGCCACATTTCTAGCCCTCTAGCTTACTCTTCTCCTTGTTTTCTTTCTTTCTTTCTTTTTTTTTTTTTGCTGGTTGTGGGACTTGAACTCAGGGCCTGAGTGCTGGGCCTGAGCTGCTTTGCTTAAGGCTTGCCAGCTCTCTGCTACTTTGAGTCACAGCTCCACTTTTAGTTTTCTGATTGTTAATTGGAGATGAGAGTCTCACAGACTTTCCTGCCCAGATTGGCTTTGAACTGTGATCCCGAGATCGTGGTTAGGATTACAGTAGGCATGAGCCACTTATGCCTAGCTTTCTCTCTGTTTTCTGGTTAGATTTTCACTCTCCTCTACTGTAATTGCTCAACAGATATTTATTGTTGTCTGTTGTGGCTTAGAGGGTTGTAGGCCACAACCCTAGAGCCTTCCAAGGGAAGAGACGTGTGAGGTCACTGTAGATCCCCCCTTGTTATTTAACTACTGAAAGTTTTTCCTTCAGATGTGAGGGTCAAAAAAAATCTTTCTCTCTGTGTGTGTGTGTGTGTGTGTGTGTGTGTGTGTCCTTGTCCTTGTCCCCATGTGTGTCCACGTGTCCTTTAGCAGACATCATTTAAAGGTCAGTGTGCTGAACCATGCAACTTCTGAAGGCCATTCCCTTCTCCACTTGACTTATTGGATACCTATGTAGCCACTGAGGCCCACTGCTTGTGCCTGATCTTCACAGAACTTGACCAACCACCTTGGCTGTGAACTTATCTGTATGAACCTTCCTTTGAACATATTTTTATGAACCAATTTGTCTAGTACTTGGTGTGTGCTATTTTTTAAAATTTTATTTTTTATGCTCCTGAAATTATTAGGTTGAAGAAGTAACTTAATCGTCATTCTCTCAAGTGTTCTACTGCTGTGTAGATGGGGAACATGTAAAGTTGTAGATCAGGAGAAGGAACATTATTTCTTTTCTGTTTATCATGGTAAAACCAGATTAATATTGGGTTTCACTTACTAAAATAAATGAATTGTTTTAAATGAATCACAACATATATATATATATATATATATATATAATATATATATATATATATTTTTTTTTTTGGGTCCGGTCATGGGGCCTGAACTCTGGGCCTGGGCGCTGTCCTCAGCTCTTCAGCTCAAGGCTAGCACTCTACCACTTGAGCCACAGTGCCACTTCCGGCTTTTTTTTTCTGCTTATGTGGTGCTGAGGAATCGAACCCAGGGCCTCAGGCATGCAAGGCAAGTGCTGTACCATTGAGCCACCTTCCCAGCCCTCATAGGACAAGTTTTGTTTTTGTGGGGCTTGAACTCTGGGCCTGGGTGCTGTCTGTGAGCTCTTCAGCTCAAGGCGAGTGCTCTACCACTTGAGCCACAGCACCACTTCTGGTTTCCTAGTGGCTAATTGGAGATAAGCGTCTTACAGACTTTCCTGCCAAGGCTGGTTTGAACAGTGATCCTCAGATCTCAGCCTCCTGAGTAGCTGGGATCACAGACATGAGCCATGGGCACCCAGCTTAGAAGACAAGTTTTATATTGTTAATACTGTTAAATATTTTAGGTTTGGTTTTTGTCATGATTTTTTTTAGAATGTATCTTATTAGCTAACTAGAAAAATTTAAGACACAAGTGAAAGGGGATCACATTTGTAATATAAATGTGCATATGTAAAACTTAAAGTTTTACAGGCACCGGTGGCTCACACCTGTAGTCCTAGCTACTCAGTTCTGAGGATTGCGGTTTAAAGCCAGTCCAGTCAAGAAAGTCCATGAGACTCTTACCTCGAATAAACCACCAGAAAAGTGAAGTGGTGCTGTGGCTCAGGTGGTAGAGTACTCACCTTGAGCTGAAGAGCTCAGGGACAATGCCCAGGCCCAGAGTTCAAGCCCCACAGCTGACAAAAATCAACAACAAAACACCAGACTTCAGGGTGTATAAGAAAGCAGATAAAAGACTAAGTCTGGAAATACAAAATTAGGAACCTTGGAAGGCAAACTAACGTGCCAGGAACAACCTTCCAGGCATTAAAGTCAAGGCTCTCGAATACAGGTTTTAAGGGCATTGGATTGCAATGAAAGTCTTTTTCATTGTGAGAAGAAGAATCTTTGGTTTCAGGTCTTTTGCTATAGAAATTAAATTTCTGGGTTGTTGGTTCAATTTTTGAAATTCAAAGATCACATTTCTTTGGGGGTGGTTTTAGTACTTGGCAAACTACATGTAAAGATAAACTGTCAACCATATATGAGTGCCACATATGAAAATGAATGACATTTGTGAAAAGTCCACTATTGACATATTTCTCCTAAGATCAGGAACAAAACAAGGATGCCCAGTCTCACCACTTCAATGTAGCATTGGAACTTATACCCAGAGCACTTGGGCAAAAAAAAAAAAAAAAAATTGGGAATGTTTTCAAAATCAAGATGGACTCATTGTGTCAAACACAAAATAGATTCAAGGAAGACCACTTGTGCATGCTTGTGGTATTACAAAGCCTCACTGAAGGCTAAGTAGAACTTTTACAAAAGACTTTTCCCACTTCAGCTTGCTCTGTGAGTTCAAAGACAGCTGAACAGATTTATAAGAACACTTGCTTTGCCTGAAACTGTCTTACACTGTCTTGAACTAAATCAACTCCGGTGAAAAGCCCAGTAACCCATGTTTTCTTTTTCTTCATTTTACTTTAAAAATTCTTGTTTTAGCTGGTCACCAGTGGCTCATGCTTCAAAAATCCTGGTTATTTGGAGGCTGAATTCAGTTTGAGGCTAGCCATACAGAAACATTGATGAAATCTCCTTCTCAACCAATAGCTTTGTGTGTTGGCACATGCTTGTCATCTGAGCTATGCAGGAAGCTGAGGCTGGGAGCATCGTGGTTCCTGGCTACATCTGGCAGGAAAGTTATCGATACCCATTTCAGTGGAAGGCCCTGGGCATGGTGACGCATGCCTGTCATGTTAGCTACAATGGGAAGTGTAGAATAGGTAAAACGTGGTCCTGGCAGTGGCCAGGATAAAAAGTGAGAGTTTATCTCAAAAATAACCCATGTAGCAGGGTGCCAGTGCATCATGCCTATAAAACTAGGCTGGGAAGGCTGAGATTTGAGGGTCGAAGTTTGGATCCAGCCTAAGCAGATAAGTCTTTGATACTCTTACCTCAAAATAACTACCTCATACTCAGGAGGCTGAGATCTGAGGATCACAGTTCAAAGCCAGCCCAGGCAGGAAAGTCTGTGAGACTCTTATCTCCAATAAAGCACTAGAAAACCAGAAGTGGCGCTGTGGCTCAAGTGGTGGAGCGCTTGCCTTGAACTGAAGAGCTGAGGGACAGTGCCCAAGCCTAGAGTTCAAGCCCCATGATGGACAAAAAAACCCCAAAAAACAAACTAGCTAAAAGCCAGAAGTGGAAGTGTGGTTCAATTAGTAGAATGACAGCCATGAATGGAAAAGCAGAGCAAGTCTGAGGTCCTGAGTCAGGCTTCAGTACCGGTAAAGAAAAGAAGCCGGGCACTTGGTGGCTCACACCTGTAATCCTAGCTACTCAGGAGGCTGAGATGTGAGGATTGTGGTTCAAAGCCAGCCCGGGCAGGAAAGTCCGTGAGACCCTTATCTCCAATAGAACCCCCCCCCCACTAGAAAACCGGAAGTGGCCTTGTGGCTCAAGCGGTAGAGCACTTGCCTTGAGCTGAAGAGCTCAAGGACAGCGCCCAAGCCCAGAGTTCAAGCCCCATGACTGACCAAAAGAAAAGAAAAAGCAAAGAAAAGGTAGCAAGACCACCTGCTAGCAAACATGAAGCCCTGGATTCAAACCCCAACACTCCCAACAGACAGAAAAATCCCTTGTTTGTGACTGGGGACTGAGCCCAGTGGTAGAGTGCTTGCCTGGCATCGATGTGGTCCTGAGTGTGATTCACTGTACTGAAAAAGAGAGCATGCATAAAACACAATCTCATCTTCCTCTTGCCTCCTGAATAGGCCAGTAGTTTACTGTCTCATGTTTGCAACTGTCATGCTTATTGTCAGTTGAACTTGTCATTTGAGAATCTCTATCATTAGATTGACAAAGCATCTAACTTGGATGATAAGAGGTAAAATTACCTATTTATAGATGATATTATGTTATATCTAGAAGACATCAAAGAAGCTCCAAACCTATTGAACCAATAAATGAGTTAATAAAATAGCAGGATATAGTCAACACACAAAATTCAGTTATATTTCTGAACAACCTGAGAAGGAATATCTATACAAGCACCAAAGAGAAAACTAAGTAGTTTTCCCTTTTTAGCCAAAGAAAGGAAAAACCTTTTAATGAAAAGTACAAAACATTGTTTAAAGAATTAATGCAAATAAGTAGAGACACATTCTGTTTTTATGTTAGAAGGTTTTATATTAAGGTGTTGGTACAAATTCAATGCAATCTCTGTTGAAAATACAATAACTATTTTTTTGAAATAGAAAAACTCTTTATAAAATTCATGTGTGATTTCAAGGAAGGGACACAGGTAGCTAGAACAATCTTGAAAAAGAACTCACACTTCCTGACTTAAAAATTTAGTACAAGCCGGGTGGCGGCGGCTCATGCCTATAATCCTAGCTACTTAGGAGGCTGAGATCTGAGGATGTGGCTCAGAGGCAGTCCAGGCAGAAAAGACTGTGAGACTCTTACCTCCAGCAAACCACTAGAAACTTGGAAGTGGCGCTATGGCTCAAGTGGTAGAGCACTGGCCTTGAGCTGAAGAGCTGAGGGATAGTGCCCAAGCCCAGAGTTCAAGCCCCATGACCGACAAAACAAAACAACAAAAAAACTTAGTACAAAGCTACATCACTTAAAGCATTGTACTACTACATAAAGGAATACAGATAGTAGAATAGAGAGCCCAGCAGTAAACCCCTGAGTATAAATAGTCAGAAGGATGCCAAGTACATTTATTGGGAAGAAGAAATTTTTTTCAACAAATGGTGCTAGATAAACTTGAGTATCCACAAGCAAGAGAAGGAAGTCTCTAGCCAGTGCTGGTGGCTCACGCCTGTAATCCTAGCTACTCAGGAGGCTGAGATCTGAGGATCGTGGTTCAAAGCCAGCCCAGGCAGGAAAGTTTGTGAGACTCTTACCTCCAGTTAATCACTAGAAAACCAGAAGTGTGGCTCAAGTGGTGGAGTGCTATCTCAGGCCAGAGTTCAAGCCCCATGGCCAATTAAAAAAAAAAAGTTTCTTAGTTCAGATGACAATCTCTTCAGAAGCACAAGATATAGCTGGAAATGGTATCAGATATCTAGACATCCCTTATCCCACTTAAATGAACACAAAATTTACTGTTACATTGTCTCAAATTTTAGGAATCATTTTTGTAAAGCTTCTTTTCTGTCAACAGTGTACATAAATTAGCCACTGATAACAATATACATGGTCTATACATAATTAAAATTATCTACTTAAGGTAAAATTTTGGGAGTTGTGATGTATATCCTGAATAGAGCTATGACATTATTAAAAATGATATGTATTAAGGAGGGGTGTACCATAGTTTTTTTTCCTTTGTCATTTTTTTTGTGTGAAAATACTGTACAAAGGGGTTACAATTACATGGGCAAGATAATGAGTACATTTCTTGCAAGGCATACACTCTACTGCTGAGCTACCTTCCCAGCCCCTTGAGTACATTTCTTATCAAGCATTGTAGCCTCCTCCTTTGTTTCCCCTTCCCATCCCTTCCCATCTTCCCCCCCCCAATCCTCCCCACCCAATAGTTTTAAGTTGGACATTTTTTCAGTTTTCAGTTATCTTACTATTTTTATTGTTATTTTCACAGAATTGTACAAAGGTTCGATTATTACTAATGTTATGAAAAGATGTCCTTTCTCCTGGAATTCTTTTTATTTGTGTGTGTGCCAGAAATGGAGATTGAGCTCAGGGTCTGGTTGTGTTCCTAAGCTTTATTTTGTTTTAGGCAGTTGTGGGGCTTGAAAATGGGTTCTGGGAGTTTTTCTTCAACTCTTCTTGTTCAGGGCTTGTGCTTTGAGCCTCAGAACCACTTCCAGTGTCCCTGAACTTCTTTTGCTAAAAGCTAGCACTCTACCACTTGAGCCACAGCTCTACTTCCGGTTTTTTGGTGCTTAATTGAAGATAAAAGTCTTATGGACTTTCCTGCTCAGTTGGCTTTGAACTTTGATCCTCAGATCTCATCCTGCTGAGCAGATAAGATTAGAAGCATGAGCTTAGTTCCTGTAATTCTTTATATCCTTGTGCTGTTTTATTTTTCTCCATATCACTAGTCAGCGTCTTACTGGGGTTTTGTTCTAGGGAACAAAACCCCAGTTTCACGGGGACAAGACTTTTGGTACCATCCCTTGTGACTAAGACAATGCCTCACATAAAGGTAACCTTCCACTGCTAGAAGCAGAAGCTTCTGTGTGTCTGCGCATGTGCCTTTGTTTACATGTGAGCATTTCCAATAAGGAAGATTGAGGCAAAGTGATAGGTTAGTATTTGGGAGGTGCTGCAGATTGCCCATTAAGATGATGGTCACACCACTGCCCTCCCACATAAATGTGCAGAGAGTTTTCTTTTTTTTTTAATTTTTAATTAATTAATTTATTTTTTATTTGTGAACATACTGTACAGAGGGGTTACAATTACATGGGCAGGATAATGCGTACATTTCTTACCAAGCATTGCAGCCTCTTCCTTTGGTTTACCCTTCACATCCCTTCCCAGCCTCTCCCCTCCCCCCGAGAGTTTTCACTGTCTGCAAACTTAGTGGATGAAAAGTGTATTCCTGTTGTTTTAATATGCCTTTATCTGGTCACTTGGAATTGGGCATATTTTCATTTGCTTACTGATGGTTTGCATTTTATCCGTACCAATATAATAATGTTTGGAATTTCTCAGGCACACAGAGAAGTGTGATAGCTTCTTGGAAATAGCCCAATTTTGCTATTCCTTTTAGGTCACTCAGCCAGAAGAGCTCAGAAACAGAGTACATTAACAAGTACAGACAACTTGAAGCACAAGAACTCGATATGTATGGCAGTGATCCACCAACCAGTGGACCAGGTAACAAGTTATTTTTAAATACCATAAAATGTATGAGTAGCCGGGCACCAGTGGCTCACGCCTATAATCCTAGCTACTCAGGAGGCTGAGATCTGAGGATTGCAATTCAAAGCCAGCCTGGGTAGGAAAGTCTGTGAAACTCTTTTATCTTCAATAAACCACCAGAAAACCAAAAGTGGCGCTGTAGCTCAAGTGGTAGAGTGTTAGCCTTGAGCTGAAGAGCTGAGGGACAGTGCTCAGGCCCAGAGTTCAAGCCCCATGACTGACAAAAAAAAAAGTATGAGTAATTTATATGTTAAAACATTATATTCTAAAATGTTTAATATAGTATTAGTCAAAGTAAGAAATCCATATTACTTTGTAATTCAGGGTATCTTTTGGGATGTATGACAGTTTTTTGTCTATCTTAAATATAGTTTGGAAAACTAATAATGGTTAATTTAGACACTTTAGACTGATGCATTGGCTCAGGTGGTAGAGCATCTGTCTAGCAAGTAAAGCTCAAGGCCCTGAGTTCAATCCCTAGTACTGTCAACAAAAGAACAAAACAACAAAGTTGTTAAAAGAGTCTTAAATAAAAAATTAAAGCAGAAATGTGTAAAATAAAAAGTAACAAGTCATTCTTAAGTTCCCCTTCCCAGGGGGAAGTGTGGTGATTTAGTTATCTTCCTAGTGTTTGGTTCTGTACCAGTTATAGCTTTGTGATACTTGTGTACAGCACTGAAAGATAGTTCTAGGGGTACAAAATAAGCCTGTCAGGTGAGGGAGAGTTGGGCTTAGAGTGGGAGGGTGGGTGGTAGGACATAGCAAGGCAGAGCGGAGTTAGGGTCGAGGGAAAGCTGTGCAGAAGCCTTTTGATGAGAGAAAGCCTGCCATCCAGCTCTGAAGGAGGGCCATTCTTGAAGGGCAGTAGGATGGGTGTAGGAGCCTGGATAATAGCTCCTCCTGAGAGGTCCCTGTTCTACTCCCCACAACCTTTACATGTGCTACTTTCATGGTAAAAGGGCCTTAAGGATTTTGAGGTGGCAAGATTTTCCAAATGGACCGAGTACAGTCTCATGGTTTTTGAGGGGAGCAGGAGAATCATTTTATGTAGTTTTAAGGAAATGCAGTGTCTGAATAGCATTGAGAAATGGAATCTTTCCTAACAGTGGGAGCCTGGCTCCAGACTGAACTCCTCAGGGCTCTTGTCCACTTGGCCGCTTAGAACTTGTCCTGGTGTGTCACAGTAAAGCCTCCTTTTTGGTTTGGGATATTTTTAGTGGTTTCCCCCCACCTCCATCCTTAGCTTTTCTACTGAATTGAAAAGACAAAATTCCTCCCTCTTGGAGTGAAGTATAGCTTTGCATGCAAAATACCACCCATCCTTGGAGAAAGGGACCTGTAATTATCTATTTTAAATATTTAATTTCATGGTTAAGCTAGAAATGCAACTATTCAACTTATTTTCTGTATGCATTATAAGACAAGAAATGCTGTCATGTTCTCTATATGAGCTAACGCATTGCTCATTAATTTAAATCTGTATGTACTGTCTGGAACTTCTAATTACAGAAATTTGTTTTTTAAAAAAATCTGGTCAATGGTATTATGTTGGGGTAGCCAAGGGAAGAGAACTAACTCTTTTTATGTTTCTATTTTTTCCTAGCTCAAGTAAAACCTTTTAATGTTAATAACCTAGGGTAAAGAGATTATGGAAAAAAAGAGAATAACAGATTTGGGGATATTTTTATGTTATTTTGGGCTTCACTTTGGCATATGTTACCAATTGATTTGCCTTAAATTATCCTTGATGCTTTTCCTTTTCCTTTGTTGTTAGCACAAAGCTGTTAGAGCCACACAGTTGTGAATGTTTCTGCTCTTACCCTGGGGCAGTGGGCGTGGAGGTGGGGCTTGTTCTGTGCAGGGTCTGCTCCAGCCAGTGACCTCAAAATGTCAGGTAGTGTTTTCTGTGCCACATGGACAAGGGTTATCTTTCAGACAGTGCGGCGAGTTTGACATTTTATTTCCTGTAAAATTTCTGTCTCTAAGTAGCAACCTTCAAAATGTAAGTCACAGTTGTATTGTCACAACTATCAGGACTCATGTAGCAGCAGCTTGGGAACCAGGCAGGGCTGGATGCGCTGTGCCTTCGCACAACATACAGCTATCTCCTTTTCTGTCTTCCTCAAAGAAACCTGTTACCTCTCCCCTCGCACTCACTCCCTGTCAGTCCCAGGCTGTTCCCCTGCCTTGCCCCACCATCAGGAGGGTCTTCTGCTTCCTGATTGTCTTTCTAGAGCGAGAGCAGGCTGGGAGGGGGTGGAGGAGAGGGAGGTGTGGTCCTGTAATGTCCCCAAGTCCGTGAGCCTAGGTGAGGGGTAGTCAGAGGCCTGGGAAGCCCGACCAGGCTGGACTTTCCAGGAGCTTTTTCTGAGCTCACAAAGCCTCAGGAAGAACATGTTCCCACTGAGGGGTGTTTGTTACATTGAAGCTACAACAGAACTCTGTTGATGAGATTGAAAACAAGAACTTTTGTTCAGATACAGGAAAAAGAGGTTGTGATGTGGCTCTGTGCAAGACTGCTTTTTTAGGCTTTGGAGGTCCTAGCAGCATTCCCGGTCCCCCCTCTGTGTGTGTATGTGTGTATGTGTGTGTGTGATATGCATGTGAACTTTCATACTACATACACACCACACACATAACACACATACTATCTATGCACGTACATATACCATACATACACACACACACACACACACACACACAGGAAAATAGGGTACTGGGATGTAAAGCCTGTGGCTTGATCCTCAGCACTAGAAAAGAAAAAAATACCTATAGAAAAATAGCCACACTTTAATTAGGTATTAGTAGAGTAGTTATGAAAGTCATGGCTGTGTGTTTATCAGATGGGACAATGGCAGGGAGGAGCTGTTGAGATAAAAAGAAGGGGAAGGGAAGGGGGGCAAGAAGAGGAATGAATTGGGAGAGAGACTGGAGGTTTAAGGGTTTACTTACTTTGGGAGTACAGTTTGCTTTCCAGTGAAAGGAATCATCCATGAATTTTGCTGCCTCCTCAGCTGGTCATGTGGGGGCAAGACGCCCCTTAGGTTTGTCCTGTAACCAAGCAGCGTGGATTTACAGGAGGACACTGATAGGTGGGATGGTTAGAGTGTGTATTAATTGTACACAGTGGTTTCTTTTTGATATACCTTGTACATTATGTACTTTGGTCATATTGACTTCCTCTGTTGTTCTTCTAGTATTTTTTTTAGCTAAGTACAGTTACCCCTTTTCACCATAATTGTAATTTGTAAGTTGTTTGATTTATTTAATGTCATTATTGATATTGATTTCTTTCAGTAGCAAGGAATATCTGGTAACAAACTCGTGACTTCTATTTAGTCACGTGACAAGTGTTGTGTGTCATGCGTTGGCTGCCTTAGGAGGCACGGCAGATCACCACCGTTGGTGGTTGTGATGGCAGGATGGAAGCTCTGTTTGCTTGTTTGCATGATAAGTAGTGGACTTTCAGGTTTGTAGTGAGCCTGCTTGCACGCTACATCTGTAGAGCATGTCATTGCATTTGCATGTGTGTAGGTATGCCAGATACACATGTAGGTATGTGTGTACATACATAATATATATATATATAATATTGCCTTGTTTATTTTGTCTTTTTTCAGATAAGATACAGCATTTTATTTGTTTTCTCTGCATCCAGGTCCAAGGCTGCCTTTGGCTAAGTTAAGCAATGTGACATGTATCACAGAGACAACTTATAAATATCCTGAGTTGCCTATAAATCGATGTAAGGAAGAGGTAAATTTAGTTTTACTATAATGTAGTTTTGCTTTCAGTCACTGTCTGCAGCCCAGCCCTATTGGCTTACAATGTGCAAATGGGCTGTGGGGTGTGGGCCACAGGGTGCGGGGCTTCGAGGTTGGCCCAGAGGAGGCTAGCCTGATGCTGCGAGATGATAGCTGCGATTTCCCTCTGCTCTGTGCTAGTTTTGGACCCACAGCCTGCCCTTTCTGTCCCTGTGCACCGTCGGCAGACCTGCCTGCTCTACCAGTGCTTCCTTCAGAGACTCACTGCAGGCTTCCTTAGGAAGAGAGCGTGTGCCCTGCGGGGTTTCCTTGATGTGTCACCCCTTTTCTGTTCATTGACTGACACATCATTTTATTGTCAATGCCAGGACAGATGGAGCTGTTGAGTGGTTAAGTTTCTAGTAAGTTAACATGTCATTAGATGTGATTAAAAGTAAGTCATTGGAAAAAAAAAAAGTAAGTCATTGGAAAAAAAAAAAAGTAAGTCATTGGAACCTTTATTAACTATACTAGTAGTAAAAGCAATTAGATAAAGGGATGTTCTAAATTGTTCTAAGTTTCATTTTATTTCGCTTCATACTGAATCATACAACTTAGAGTAGACATATTAATTTTTATATACCAATATTCAGATTAATTTCAATTCACTGACCATTATCAGTTGCTGTAAGAATAGAATGCTTACTCGGACTCTGGTAGCTCACACCTGTAATCCTAGCTACTCAGAAGGCTGAGATTTGAGGATTGAGGCTCAAAGCCAAACCAAGCTAACAAATATGAGTAACTCTTATCTCTAGCTAACCAGCAAGAAACTGGATGTGGAGAGCATGGCTCAAGTAGTAGAGACAAGCCATGAGTGAAAAAGCTAAGCTGAGGTCTCAAGGCCCAGATTTGAAGCTCCTGCCTTCATAGTACAGGCAAAAATCCAGGGAGGGGTTTGATAAATTCAGAATGGAGTGGAGTGGAGAATAGGGAACTGATGGGGTCAGAGCTAGGTTGGCATTTTAGGATACTCATCTAGAAGTAGAAAAATAGGAAGAAGTTAGTTGCTGAAAATTCACTGAGGAATTGCAAATGCAATTAAAAAAAATACAAAGCCAGGTGCTGGTGGCTCACACCTGAAATCCAAGCTGTTCAGGAGGCTGAGATCTGAGGATTGCGGTTCAAAGCCAGCCGGGGCAGGAATGTCCATGAGACTCTTATTTCCACTTAACCCCCAGAAAACTGGAAAACTGGCACTGTGTTCAAGTGGTAGAGTGCCCACATTGAGCTGAAGAGCTCAGGGACAACGCCCAGGCCCAGAGTTCAAGCCTACAACCGACAAAAACAAAACAAAAACCACTTGAGTGAAATAGCTCCATTTTCAGTAAGTCACATGCAAATTATTTACATATATATTGTGTATATATACATCTATACATGCACATTTTTTTTTTGGCCGGTCATGGGGTTTAAACTCTGGGCCTGGGCGCTGTCCCTGAGCTCTATTGCTCAAGGCTAATGCTCTACCACTTTGAGCCACAGCATCACTTCCAGTTTCCTGGTGGTTAATTGGAGATAGGAGTCTCACAGACTTTTCTGCCTGGGCTGGCTTTGAACCACAATCCTCAGATCTTAGCCTCCTGAGTAGCTAGGAGTACAGGTGTGAGCCACCCGTGCCCAGATTTGTATATAGAATTTTTAAGTGAATTTATATGCAGAGCTGTAGAAATTCCACTTTGGTGTTTTCTTTCTTTCTTTCCTTTTTTTTTTTTAGTGGTACTGGGGTTTTGAACTCAGGGCCTTATACTTGCTAAACAGGAGTTCTTACCATTGAGCCGTGCTTCCAGCTCTGATTTTTGCTAATTATTTTTGAGCTGGGATCTTACTTCTGCCCAGGGTATGCTTGGGCATAGCTCACCTGTGTTAGGTTTCCTAGTAGTTATTGCTGTCAATTTTGTCCTAATTTTGCAATATACTTTTCTTTCAAAATTCCAGATTATTTCTTTGATAGAAAGCAATTCTGTGGTAATTATCCATGGTGCCACAGGCAGTGGGAAGAGTACTCAACTGCCCCAGTATATCCTGGACCATTACATTCAGCGCTCTACCTACTGCAACATTGTGGTTACCCAGCCACGGAAGATTGGCGCTAGCAGCATCGCCAGGTGGATCAGTAGAGAACGCTGTTGGACTCTGGGTGGCTTGGTGGGTTATCAGGTGAGACATGGAGAGAAAATTCCCAAACTTTTCCTCTTTTTTTTTTTTTGTCGGTCGTGGGGCTTGAACTATAGGCTTGGGTGCTGTCCCTGTGCTCTTCAGCTCAAGGTGAGCGCTCTACCGCTTGAGCCACAGTGCCACTTCCAATTTTCTAGTGGTTTATTGGAGATAAGAGTCTCAGGGAGGGGCTGGGAAGGTGGCTCAGTGGTAGAGCACTTGCCTTGCATACATGAGGCCCTGGGTTTGATTCCTCAGCACCATATAAGCAGAAAAAAAAAAAAAGCCAGAAGTGGCGCTGTGGCTCAAGTAGTAGAGTGCTAGCCTTGAGCTGTAGAGCTGAGGGACAGTGCCCAGGCCCAGAGTTCATGGCCCCACGCCTGAAAGTCTCATGTATTTTCCTGCCTGGGCTGGCTTTGAACTGAGATCTTGAGATCTCAGCCTCTTGAGTAGCTAGGATTACAGGGGTGAGCCACAGGTGCCCTGCTTCCTCTTTTTTTTTTAAATTTAAATTTTATTGTAAAGGTAATATATAAAGGGGTTACAGTTACATAAGTCAGGTAATGACTTTTTTTTTTGTCAGTCATGAGGATTGAACTCTGAGCACTGTCCCTGTACTCTTCAGCTCAAGGCGAGTGCTCTACCACTTGAGCCACAGCACTATTTCCAGTTTTCTAGTGGCTTATTGGAGAAAAGAGCCTCACGGACTTTTGTGCCCAGGCTGGCTTTGAACCATGATCCTCAGTTCTCAGCCTCCTGAGTAACTAGGATTATAGATGTGAGCCACCGATGCCCAGCTGTTTTTTTGTTTTGTTAACAATGTTATCCCTCCCTCATTTTCTCCCACTTTTCTCTCTGTCAACCCACTTACTCCCCAAGTTGTAAAGTTCATTTCTAGCATAGTGTCTAGTGGACATCACTGTTGAATTGGTTTGCCCTTTGTCCCACCATTTCTGTGATTCCCCTTCCATTCCTCAAAACTGATATAAGACAAAGGGTACAGAAATAAAAAACAGTGACAAAATTTTACTTTTTAAAAAGTTTTATATTCTATATGAGTTGATGTTAGACTACTACCGTTTACTTACAGAACTGTAGCATAATATAAAAAACAGTGAAACTGGTAGATATTTGTAGCTCATGGTTGTTACACTGGCTACATGGCAGTTGGGAAGATGTCAGTTCAAAGCCAGTCTGAGGAAGAGGGAGGAGTTTGTAAGACTCCAACTCAAATAACAATTGGGTACAGTGGTATGCATCTGTCATCCAATTGTGACAGGAAGAGTAAATAGAGGAGCTGGGCATAGGTGGCTCACACCTGTAATCCTAGCTACACCGAGGGCTGAGATATGAGGATCGTGCTTCAGAGCCAGCCTGGGCAGGAAAGCCCCTGAGACTCTTATCTCCAATTAACCACCAAAGAACCAGAAGTGGAGCTCCAGAAGTGGAGCTGTGGCTCAAGTAGTAGAGCACAAGCCTTGAGTAAAAAAGCTCAGAGACAGAGCCCATGCCCTGAATTCAAACCCCAGTGCACGTGCCCCCCCCACAAATATACACAAATCAAAATTAAAGAAAAGATTAAATAAAAATTCAGGTATCACCAAAATAATAAACTAAATTTCTTGAAAATAACTAAAGAGGGCCGGGAAGGTGGCTCAGTGGTAGAGCGCTTGCCTTGCATGCATGAGGCCCTGGATTCGATGAGGCCCTGGGTGCTGTGGCTCAAGTGGTAGAGAACTAACCTTGAGCTGAAGAGCTGAGGGACAGCGCCCAGGCCCAGAGTTCAGGCCCCACAACCGGACCCCCCCCAAAAAAAAGAAAAGGAAAAAAAAAGAAAATAACTAAAGAATCTTAAATTTCTTTCTCAGTTGAATAGAAAGGAAATGAAAAATTTCAGGTTCGTGGGTTTTATAATTTTATCATTGCAATTATTCATTTGTATTCTTTTTTTTGGTCAGCCGTGTGCTTTAACTCTGGGCTTGGGCGCTGTCCCTGCGCTCTTCAGCTCAAGGCGAGTGCTCTACCTGTTGAGCCATAGCACCACTTTCGGTTTTCTAGTGGTTTATTGGAGATAAGAGTCTCACAGACTTTCCTGTCTGGGCTGGCTTTGAACCGCAATCCTCAGATCTCAGCCTCCTGAGTATTTAGGATTACAGGCGTGAGCCACCGGTGCCTGGCTCTTTCATTTGTATTTATTTATTTTTTTATTGTGAAAATACTGTGCAGAGGGGTTAAAATTACATGAGCAAGATAATGAGTACATTTCTTATCAAGCATTGTAGCCTCCTCCTTTGTTTCCCCTTCCCATTCCATCCTCCCCCTCATTTGTATTTTTTAGGGTGTCTTTATCCACAGTTGTTGGAACATGAAAACATTACCTTCACCTAGAAAATAATTTTAAAAATTACTTGATAATTTGACTTTGAATTTGGATCCTATGTATATTCTGAAATCCAATAATTTTTATTTATTTACTTTTATTGGTCATGGGGCTTCAGGTTCTGGGTGCTGTCCCTGAGCTATTTTGCTCATGGCTAGCACTCTAATCACTTTGAGCCATAGCTTCACTTCTGGTTTTCTGGTGGTTGATTGGGGATAAGAGTCTCATGGACTTTCTTCCTTGGGCTGGCTTTGAACTGTGATCCTCAGATCTCAGCCTTCTGAGTAGCTAGGATTATGGTTATGAGCCACCAACACCTGGCTACAATTTTTAGTTTTCTTACCTCCTGTATAAAATGGACATAGCCTCTTTCAATAGGTAAATGGCCATTTACGCTGGAATGTTTCCTATTTTTTCTGTTCCCTCCTCAATTTTAGGTAGGGCTAGAGAAAATAGCAACAGAAGACACCAAGTTAATTTACATGACCACTGGAGTCCTGCTTCAGAAGATTGTTAGTGCTAAGAGTTTGATGGAATTCACACACATCTTCATTGATGAAGTGAGTACTTACCCTTATTTATACAACACAGTGAATGTCAGTCATCAAATACTTCGGGTCTGGGGCTGGGAAAGTGGCTCAGTGGTAGAGCGCTTGCCTTGCATGCATGAGGCCCTGGGTTCAATTCCTCAGCACCACACAAGCAAAAAGAAAAAAGCCGGAAGTGGCACTGTGGCTCAAGTGGTAGAGTGCTAGCTTTGAGCTGTAGAGCTGAGGGACAGCGCCCAGGCCCAGAGTTCAGGCCCCACGACTGGACCCCCCAAAAAAAAACAAAAACACTTTGGGTCTACATATACTTTCTCTCTTGTGAAAGTGAATTTTCTGTCTTTTCTGTTTGCTTTGTCCTACAATATGCATGAGATACTGAGTAGAAAATGATGGTTTGTTTAGAGCAAGAGTTGATCAGCAAGCAGGCTGCAGCCCAGATCAGACCAGGTCTCTGCTCTTCTGAGATTTTACTGTGGCAGGTTCCCTCACTTGATTATGGGCTGTCGGTGGTGGCTCTGGCCTGTCTCCTAGCAGAGTGGAGTAGTTGCACAGAGATTGTAGCCTGTTCAGCCTTCAGCAGGTAGATTGTCTCAGCTCTGGGTTGGAGAGCGCTACTCCTAGTTGGAGAGTTTACAAGGACTTCATTATGTGTTTAAGTTTTTAGTCAGTCATAGGTTTTTGTCTAATAAAGCATAGCTCAGTGGTTGAGCACCCTGTAGTGCTAATAATGCCTGTGTCTGCTTCTGCCTATCTGATGTCTTGCTGACTATCAGCCTTTTTTGCACATACATAGGTGAATGATTCAGACAGTGTGTCCATAGTGAATCATCAACTGCTTTCTTTTTCAAATGATTGGACAGAATTTGGCTACGCTGCAAAGGCCTGCCTGGTAGGGACACTGGCAGTGGCTGGGAGAGGTACATTTCTCCTGCCCTTCTCTACCACAGGATTGCCTGCTCCATGACTGAATCACCTGGTGATTGAATGATGATGATGATGACAAGTGATTGGCTATTCCTGAAGTTTTAGGTTTATACACAGCACTGTTTTCATACTTTTTGGAATAATTTGAATTTATAAAGAAATAGATGCCCTAAAATTGAAAATAGCCAGAGAAGCTTAAAGTGAGTAAACTGATAACATTTTTTAGCTTTTTGAATTCTTGAAAAAGGATAAGCTAGCTTCAGGCAGATCCTGTATTCAGTAAACTTTTTTGAATAATTGATGCGAAAGAGCTGCCTTGTCAGATGCTTATAAGAATCATCAAGGACTAGTTTCTGCTCCTGGCCTTACTTCCTAGCCTGGGAAATTGGTGTCTGCTGAGGTATGCATTTCTGCTCAGGAAAGGCAGGGGGTAGGGAGGAGACTGATGGCTCTGTGGGCCAAAGAGCCAGAAGGAATGGCCTCAGGGTAAGAAGAGTGTATACATTCACAAGTTAAATGCAGGAATGTGTGTGTGTGTGTCTAAGAAGAGTGTATACATTCAAAAGTTAAATGCAGGAGTGTGTGTGTGTGTGTGTGTGTGTGTGTGTGCAGGAGTGTGTGTGTGTGTGTGTGTGTGTGTGTCTACCTGAACTTGAACTCAGGGCTTGGAGCTCTTATTCAGCTTTTTAACTCACGGCTGGCACTCTTACTACCTGGGACACATCTCCACTTCCAGCTTTTTGCTGGTTATTTGGAGATAAGAGTCTCTTGGGAGAGGATTTGTTTGTCTGGGCTGTTTTTGAGTCTCAATTCTCAGATCTCAGCCTCCTGAGTAGCTAGGATTATAGGAGTGCACCACTGGTGCCTGGCATGGTATCTTAATGTTGAGGAGAGATCACTTGATTTCCTTTCTCAGGGAGTTGGTAGGAGGCGTGTATTGAGGAGGTGCCTGGAGTTGGTGATGTGGTAGAATAAGAATGAACCTTCCTGGTGGTCTGTGAGGACTTCTGGTCATCATGCATAAATGCCAACTACTTTTGGCATTTATGCCAAAGTCTAATGACTTACTGTTATTCTAAGCAAAAGCAGGGATGAAGATATGCCAGTCTAATGCTAGTATGTTCCATGATATATAAAACTGAAGTTCACGGGTAGGCAGAAAATGGCCCTGAGAAAACTGGGCTGGTTAAAAGCAGGTGACCCAGAGCATGGCTAACATATGAGGTCAACAGGCAGCACCTCAACAGCACTGCACAGAAATAAATATGCACAGGGAGATGAGATGGAGATACAGAGGAAGGCATCCAAGAATCCAGACTATGCAAGCCTCCCACTGCAACAAGCCAAGGACTCAGTTACTCCGTGCATGGCTAGGAGAGCTCAGTACAACAGAAGGGAAAATAAAATTCTGAGCCCCATACTAGTGGCTCATGCCTATAATCCTAGCTCCTTGGGAGGCTGAGGTCCGAGGATCACAGTTAAGCCAGCCTAGGCAGCAAAGTTCATGAGACTCATCTCCAGTTAGCCATCAAAAAGCCGTAAATAAAACAGTGGCTCAAGTGGTAGAATGCTAGCTAGCCTTGAGCTCAGGGACAGAGCGCACACCCCAAGTTCAAGCCCAGTAGCAGCACACACACAAAATTCTATCTGGAGAACCTCCCTGTCTCACAGCGAGACAGCCATAGGTTTACAGGATAAAGCCCTCTCCTCAGGGAGAAGGTCTGTGTTGCATACCACAGTGCTTGATTTAATGGGACATACTAGCATTAGACTGGCATATCTTCATCCCTGCTTTTGCTTAGAATAACAGTAAGTCATTAGACCATGGTAGAAAGGGTTTGGCCCACAAGTCCTTGACAGGGGTGAGAGTGTACTTGGTTATCACTGGAGCCCTAAGCAGGTGCTGCTGAACTGAAATGGACAGAGCCAGTGAAGCTCCACATCAGTCCTCCCAAATACCAATAAACCCTAAAGAGAACCAGGTTTGTGAATAGGTGTGATTGCTTTCTCTTAACCCCTGGAAAGCTGCACTGAGCAGAGAGAACTGGTTAAGCTCCAGTCTCCCGTGGTGTGTAAAATCCCTTTTCCCACTCAGTGACGTGTGGTTGTCTGACATCTTGTAATGTGCTCTCCTTTTCTTCTTCTTTTTTTTTTTTATTTTTTTTTTTT
>NW_012267218.1:1280065-1360630 GCF_000151885.1 Dipodomys ordii | reverse complement strand
GGTCTCTTGGGGAGATTAAGCGTTGGAACTCGAACTCTCTTTTTGGTTGGAGAGAGCTGTGGCGTTTCCCTACTGCCCCGTCGCCATCTTCTCTTCTTCTTTTTTTAAAAAAATTAAAACATTTTTATTTGTAGGTACATGAACGAACTGAGGAAATGGATTTCCTGCTCTTGGTAGTCCGAAAACTTCTAAGAACAAATTCGCGTTTTGTCAAGGTAAATTTGATTTCATAAGTAACAAAAGTATTTAGAGTTAGTGTTTATTGTGTCTGTACTTTTTTTCTTCTCCTAAGATAAGAGCTTACTGAGAGGGCTGGGAAGGTGGCTCAGTGGTAGAGCGCTTGCCTTGCATGCCTGAGGCCCTGGGTTCGATTCCTCAGCACCACATAAGCAAAAAGAAAAAAGCCGGAAGTGGTGCTGTGGCTCAAGTGGTAGAGCGCTAGCCTTGAGCTGAAGAGCTGAGGGACAGCGCCCAGGCCCAGAGTTCAGGCCCCATGACCGGATCCCCCCCCGCCAAAAAAAAAAGAGCTCACTGAGACATTGCCAACTCACACTGTCCTCACACCTGTGCTCTGCTTGTCTCAGCCTCCCTAGTGCTGGGGTTATTGGGAGCTTTCCCACCTGGCTTGTTTCTCCCTGTTGTAACAGATAAGTCTCCTAATGTTTGTGTCAGCCATTGCTATTCCAGGTCTTACCAGTGACCAGGCCTGAGAGCATTCTCCAGTGGCCACTGTATAAAATACTTTCTGGTTGTTATGTTGCTTTGAATTCTAACTCTTTAGGTTGCTGAAAATGTTTTAATAATAGTTGACTATAATGACATACTGGCTCTTAAGACACTGCTTTTGGTTGAATAAGCACTGTGTTTAAAGCAGTGCATTCACTACAGGAATGCTCTGGCAATACTGGCTCTGAACTTTGAGGACAGGTCAAATTGAATGGAAATTGTGGGGAATGTTAAATACCAGAAAATGAAAAAAAAAACATCAAGTAAGTCAAAATTGAAAAGTGTTTAGAATAATTTACACAACCTAAACAATTTTAAGCATAGTTATTTTCAGTCTAGCTAAGCCAAGCAAAGGTCTTCAGGAAGCAATTTGGTAGCAATTTATTTGGGATATGCATATTATTACAATGTGGAATTAATAAAGGATTCTCAGGTGGTAGCTGAATGAATATAGCCTGACCTTTGCAGTGGTGGTTTTGCTACCCTAGGTGACTATAATACCTTTCTAGCTGAATGAGAGGATGGGCTTTTATTCCTATTTGGTAATCTTAATTTAAAGATGGCATTGAAGGCTTCAACAAATTGGGACCCCCCCTTTTATTTTTCCTTCAGTGCAGGTCCTGGAGCTTAAAAACTCAGGGCCTGAGCTTTTTTGTTCAAGGCTAGCACTCTACCACTTAAATCACAGCTCTACTTCCAGTTTCCCTCCCTCCCTCCCTCCTTTCCCTCTCTCCTTTTCCTTTTTCCTCTTCCTCCCTTCTTTCCCTCCCCTCCCCTCTTCTCTCTTCTTTTTTTGTTCCCGACCTGGGGCTTGAACTCAAGGCCTTAGGCTCTTGCTTGGATGTGTGCTAATATCTAGCACTGTACCACTTGAGCCACATGCCTCCAGTTCTGACCTTTGCTTGTCAGGTAGAGATGAGCTTATATGCCTGGGCTCTAGACCTCAGCTACCTGAGTAACTTCAGGTTATGGGTGTGAGCCACTGGTGCTCAGCTTATTTCCTTTTATATAAGAACACTGGTGTGGGGAGTTTTCGATGCAAGAATAATAACACTTGGCCTCAAGTCTCCCCTGCCTCTTCCCATGAAGGACCATAAAAGTCCCTGGAGTCCCTGCTCGGGCTCTCTATGTCCTCCCCTGCTGTCCTCCAGTCCACCAACCTGAATGAGTGGTGTGTTGCTACCTCTGTCTGCAAGGAGGCTAAGGCAGTGCTGAGTCTTATTTGCATGCCAGGCTCCATGAAAAGGCGGCCAGCTGGCCTGCTTTCCTTAGACAATGTTAGAATCCTGCGTTGTGACTGAGTGTTCCTGGAGGACCACTCTTGCACCCCAAATGGCTGCTAAGAACATTGCAATCTCAGACATTTCCTCCCAAAATGAGTTCTGCTTAGTATGGTTTATCATTGTGTCTAACATCAAAGGGAAAAAGGCACTGATGTGCCTAAATAAAGTCTTGACTTTCTACTAAGATTTACACTTAGGGACTTCTAATAGATGCCACAAGTCATCAGCTTCCAGGCAGGGAGTTGTGCAGTCAGACTTAGCTTGTGGAGACTGGGGAATGACATTCTCAGGATTGCTGCCACCTTCTCTGGGCATGTCTGATGTGTTGTGATGACTACTCCTGGCTTATGTAGTTGACTTGCCTAAAGATGTGGTTTTTTTTCTTTTTGCAAAACTGGAATTGCAGTCCTGATCCTCCCTTGTCTCGCTGCAGTCTGGGCTGGCTCCTCAGGCTGTTGCACGGCTATGATTTGGGGTCTTTTCCACTATTTTACTTACAGTGAAGATTGTCATATTCCCTGGTTTACTTCCTTATTTTTATTAAACACATTTAATAACCTATCTAAAAAATAATAATTTCTGCTGATCACCAGTGGCTCACGCCTGTAATCCTAGCTGCCCAAGAGTCTGAGATTTGAGGATTATGGTTCAAAGCCAGCCTGGGTAGGATAATCTGTGCGACTCTTACCTCCAGTAAACTACTCAAAAGCCCGAAGTGGAGCTGTGGCTCAAGTGTTAGAGTGATAGCCTTGAGCAAAAAAAGCTCAGGAACAGTACCTAGGTCCTGAGTTAAAGCCCCAGGACCAGCACACGTGTGCATGCTCTGTCTCTGTCTCTGTCTCTTTCTCTGTCTCTCTCTCTCTCTCTCTCTCACACACACAAATTCTGATGCACAGTTTCCTGTAAATAGTGGTGATAATTTAGGTTTATTAGTGATATGTGATTTCTTATTTAACATGAATAGTAAAAATTTATGTCTGAGTACTCCTTAAACTGCAGTAATTTGTATTAAGTCAGGATATTCTATCTAAAATCTGAGAAATTATTAAATACAGGATTGAAGCAGAAGACAAGCCTGGAGTTTGTCTATTATTCCACATTGTTTGCATATTTAGATGGCCTTTTTTTGTCTACAGGTTGTTCTCATGTCTGCTACCATCAACTGTAAGGAGTTTTCAGACTACTTTGCTGTTCCTGTTCAGAACAAGATGAACCCTGCTTATGTTTTTGAAGTGGAAGGCAAGCCCCATGCAATAGAAGAATATTATCTCAACGATTTGGACCACATTTATCACAGTGGGGTATGTTGGAATGCCTTGCTTCTTTTATAGTAATGGTCTTTTGGTATTTGATCACACTTGCATTCAGCCACTTAAGGTTGAAAGGACCTATTAGAACATAAAGTGAGGGAGAGAAGAGGGTTGGAGGAGAATAAAAGAAGGATATTTCTGAATTCGTTATGAACTTACCATGTAAATATATCCTTGTGGAACTTATTGGGACTGGTTTTATATCTTATTGCTGTTGAAAAGTAAGGTATTTGATTTTGGTTAGTAGAAAACTACAGATTCACTTGGGGATGGGAGATAATTTTATTTTGAATACCATTTTGATTACATTTTCTAATATTCCATCTCAGTTCAGTAAGAATAGCTGTCATCAAGTATGCAGACAATATACTATGTTGAAAACGAACTTTATAACTTGGGGAGGGCTGGGGAGATTGGGAGGGAAGGAATGGTAGGGGAAAACCAAGGGGTAAAAATACCCAATAGGGGGGCTGGGAAGGTGGCTCAGTGGTGGAGCGCTTGCCTCGCATGCCTGAGGCCCTGGGTTTGATTCCTCAGCACCAAGTAAGAAAAAAGAAAAAAGCCAGAAGTGGCACTGTGGCTCAAGTGGTAGAGCACTAGCCTTGAGCTGAAGAGCTGAGGGACAGCATCCAGGCCCAGAGTTCAGGCCCTATGACCGGACCCAAAAAAAAAAATAAAAGATACCCAATAGGAAATGTCCTCATTATAGTAGTCATGTAACCGTAACTGCTCTGTATAGCATCTTTACAATAAAAAAAAAAAAGAACAGACAACAACAGATGCTGACAGAGATGTTCGTGTGAGTGTAAACAGGTACAATCATTGTGGAAGGCAGTTTGAGTTATTGAGGATCCCTCAATAACTATAAAGCTACCCTGTGATCCAGCAATACCACACTTGAGCATTTATCCAAAAGATGGCAAGTTAGGAGGCTGTGAAGACACTTGCCCACTAGTTGCTATACTAGTTACCATAGCCAAGTTATGGAAACTGTCCAGATGCCTTTCAGTGGATGATTGGATCAAGAAAACACACACACATACACACATACACACACAAACACACGCACGGATGCACGCATGCACAGAGGAACCTAGTCCTCTCTGCTGTTCACTTACTTCTCTTTGCCTGATTACTATGTCAGCCTTTTTTTTGACTCTGGGTTTCTCTGCAGCTTTTGCCAACTTCTCTTTTTCTCTGCCTCTTACTGCAGTTGTTCTCACAGTGTGACTTTGCTATCCCACTCAACTCAGACAGCTTTGCTGGGGCCCTCAGGACCTCCTTGCTGAGCCAGAGGAGCTCAGCAGTGAGCTTACCTGCTGCTTCTGATATTTGACACTGCTGGTCAATTGGATTTTCTTAAGATCACCCTTCTCTGGGTCTCCTAGAACTCTCCTGCATTTTACCTTTCAGTGTCTTGAAGAATTCTTTTCATCCTTTGTTTTAACTTTCTTTGTATGAACATCCTTAGAAAAAGTACATAAGATGTAAATGTATACCTTAATGAAATTGTGACCCATAAGCCATGTCTAGAAGTAGAGCATCCCACATCCTACTTAGGCTCTCAGTGCGTTGTTTGGGGACCATGCATTTCCACGATGGAGCACAGATTTTACAGGTTTTATTACATTAGGGTTTTCTTGTTATTGTTTTTAGGTCTTTCATCAGCGTGACCTGGTATACAGCTTTCTTGGCTTTCTGGTTCTAACATGTCTGTTTTCTCACTTGCTTCTGTGTCCTTCCCTTGCCAGCTAGGGCAGGGCATCTCCTTGATAGCGAAGAAGCGAGGGTCCAGGACCCTACTTGAGGCAGAAACATGGTGACTTTTTCCTTACTCTGTAAATCGTGAGTGGCCTAGCACTTGAGTGGGAAGGTTAGCAGAGTTCCTGAGTGTGCTTTGGGAGTGCCTGCCCCTTTCACATCCTGTCCCTGATGCAGTGGCCTTGTACTGGGTTGTTATGTCTCCATTGAGAAAAACACGGGCAAGGGCTTTGGTGTTTCTTCCCTGGCCCAATACAGTAGGGGTCCACAGCCACATCTGTCCCTTGCAGACTTGTCTTGGAAGCACAGGGAGCTTTGAAATCTTGCCCTGCCACCCCAGTCACATGGATGCTGGAACTTGTCTGAGATTCTTGTGAATCATTGACATGTTTTCCACACCTTATTTGTAAATCCTCTTTTTTTTTTTTTGGTCCGGTCATGGGGCCTGAACTCTGGGCCTGGGCGCTGTCCCTCAGCTCTTCAGTTCAAGGCTAGCGCTCTACCACTTGAGCCACAGCACCACTTCCGGCTTTTTTCTTTTTGCTTATGTGTGTTGAGGAATGGAACCCAGGGCCTCAGGCATGCAAGGCAAGCACTCTACCACTGAGCCAACTTCCCAGCCCACCTTATTTGTAGAAAGTGTCTAGGTATCCAAGCCACTGTTGTTTGTGGGGACAAACCCATTATTCTATTTCTTTCTTGTACAGTTATAGTATGGTGAGTATTGGTAATTGGCTAAAGCAGAAAACTAAGGCACACATAGCATATAAAGATTAGATGCAGTAGACATGCTTCTTCAACATTGTTAATAAACAATTTGTCATAATTATATCACTAGAATTGTGATCATGAGAAGTAGATTATTTGGATACTAGCTGACTTAATTTATTCTGCGTAAAATTGGACAAAATAATTTCTTTTTTTTTTGTCAGTCATGGGGTTGAACTCTGGGCTTGGGTGCTGTCCCTGCGCTCTTCAGCTCAAGGCGAGCGCTCTGCTGCTTGAGCCATAGCGCCACTTCCGGTTTTCTAGTCGTTTATTGGATAAGAGTCTCACAGACTCTCCTGCCTGGGCTGGCTTTGAACCGTGACCCTCAGATCTCAGCCTCCTGAGTAGCTAGGATTACAGGTGTGAGCCACTGGTGCCAGACTTGGACAAAATAATTTCTATGTATAATTAACTTCTGATCACTGAAAGACTTGTTTTAGTATGTTCTTCACAATAGTTGATTCATTTTTTTTTTTTTTTTTAGTTGGTTGTGGGGCTGGAACTCTGGGCTTGGGCGCTATCCCTCAGCTCTTCAGCTCAAGGCGAGCGCTCTACCACTTGAGCCACAGCGCCACTTCCGGCTTTTTTTTTCTTTTTGCTTATGTGGTGCTAAGGAATTGAACCCAGGGCCTCATGCATGCAAGGCAAGTGCTCTTCCACTGAGCCACCTTCCCAGCCCATCATTTTTTTTTTTTGAGACAGTGTCCACTCTGTAGCTTAGTCTGGCCTTAAGCTAATGAACCTCCTTCTTTAGCTTCCTGAGTGCGAGGAATATAAGCATGTACTACCATGTTTAGTTTCATAATATTATTAATAAAATTAAAAAAAAACAAAAAAAGTACAGAAAGGCTATAGTATAGACTATGGGGCTTGTGCTATAACCATTGTGAGGAGCATTGCATGAACAGGTACCTGTGGCTCCCCACTCCTGGAAAGCAGGCAGACAGTTAAGTGTGGTTGGTGTCCTGCATTCTGTAGAGGTGCTAGAGGAGCATTTTAAAGTCATCCGGTCCTGGTGTGGCTGTTTGAATGCACAGTTAGACCTGGTCCAGAAATCTGTACAGCTGCCTTACCATGAGGTTATGTTCTTACTTTTTTTTTTTTTTTCCGGGTCCGGTCGTGGGGCCTGAACTCTGGGCCTGGGCGCTGTCCCTCAGCTCTTCAGCTCAAGGCGAGCGCTCTACCACTTGAGCCACAGTGCCACTTCTGGCTTTTTTTTTTTCTTGTACAGGTCCTAGACCTTGAACTCAGGCATGGGCACTATCCCTGAGCTTTTTCTTTTCTTTTTTTTTTTTGTTGGTCGTGGGGCTTGAACTCTGGGTCTGGGCACTGTCCCTCAGCTCTTCAGCTCAAGGCGAGTCCTTGAGCTACAGCGCCACTTCCGGTTTTCTGGTGGTTTATTGGAGATAGGAGTCTCACAGTCTCTCCTGCCCGGGCTGGCTTTGAACCGCGATCCTCAGATCTCAGCCTCCTGAGTAGCTAGGATGACAGGCGTGAGCCACCGGCGCCCGGCTCCCTGAGCTTTTTCATTCGAGGCTGGTAAGAGTACCACTTGAACTACAGCTCCACTTCCAGCCTTTTTTTTTTTTTTCCTGGTTGTGGGGCCTGAATGCTGGGCCTGGGCACTGTCCCTCACCTCTTCAGCTCAAGGTGAGTGCTCTACCGCTTGAACCACAGCACCACTTCCTGTTTTCTACTGGTTTATTAGAGATAAGAGTCTCATGGACTTCCCTTCCCGGGCTGGCTTTGAACCCTGATCCTCAGATCTCAGCCTCCTGAGTAGCTAGGATTACCGGCACCCAGGAGCTTTTTCTTTTTATGTGGTGTACTGAGGAATCAAACCCAGGTGCATGCTAGGCAAGCACTCTGCCATGGAGCCACATTCCCAGCCCTGATATGTTTTTAAGGCACACTAGCAAACAAGACACAGTTGTGTCTTGGTACTTCCTGAATGGGGTGATGGTGGAATCTTGGGGATTTAGGAGGCAGGAATTTGACAGAGCAGGAGAGGTTGGCTTTGATTTTAGCAGCAGCTCCTGGGTTTGTTGTAACTTACCCTGTTCCTTCAGAGTAGAGTGCACACCAGCCCTGTCATGCTGTGCTTGGTCCCCCACCCCAGCCCTGCTCTTGGGGCTGGGTAGTGTGATGGGTGGCCTGAGCAGTGGCTGCAAGTGATGCATTATTTTTACTTAGGACATTAAAGCAGTGGGGTACCCATCCAACCCAGCCTTTCCTCTGTATCCTATTTTGGTATCCTGAGTTTTTCTTTTGCTGTCTTCAGCTCTCTCCACATCGCCTGGAGGAACCACTGATAACGAAGGATATCTATGAAGTTGCTGTCTCCCTAATTCAGATGTTTGATGACTTGGACATGAAAGAGAGTGGGTAAGAGTGGCCTTTCAGTGTATATCAGTTGAAACACTTGTCACTCATTAGAAGCTTGTTAGTGTTGTATTTTTTTGTTTTTGTTTTTTTTTTTTTTTGGTTGTGGAGCTTGAACTCTGAGCCTGGGTGCTGTCCCTTGAGCTCTTCAGCTCAAGGCTACCACATCACTTCCAGTTTTCTGGTGGTTCATTGGAGATAAGTGTCTCATGGATTTTCCTGCCCAGGCTGGTTTTGAACTGAGATCCTGAGATCTCAGCCTCCTGAGTAGCTAGGATTACAGGCGTGAGCCACCATTGCCCGGCTTGTTGTTTTTATAGATTAAGATACAGCTATGGCACTTATTCAGCAGACGCTATAGATCGTATTTTGGATGTGTTTTATTGGAAAGTTGTACTTAAAGTAGTCAAAGCCTCACTGAGGTTTTGGGACTGGTGGTTTTAGAAGCTGGATCAGCAGCCTGAAGGAAAGCTGGCTTTCCCAGACATAGGAGGTCGCATGGCATGTGCTGTCAGTGTGTGTGCCTGACACTTGGCTGGGCTTTCATCCTCCTTTCTTCTGGAAGTGGGGACACACTGTACTTGGCTATGAAGCTTCTCTGCCCTAATACTACTACAGTTCCTAAGTAGCATTGATGTTTTAGGATAACAATGTGAATGGAGATTCTATTATCTTACTGCCAACCAGAACTTGATAGCTGGATGGCTTAGATACACACCGGTAAATTAATCTTTAGTTGTAAAATTTAGACTTACTTTCTTAGATTATTTTCATTCTTCCTAAATTATTCCCTTTAAAGAATCTCTTGGTAAGCCAGTACTGGTGGCTCACACCTATAATCTTAGCTACTCAGGAGGCTGAGATCTGAGGATTGTAGTTCAAAGCCAGCCTGGGCAGGAAAGTCCATGAGACTCTTATTGCCAATAAACCACTCAGAAAAAACAGAAGTGGTGCTGTGGTTCAAGAGTGCATGCCTTGAGCTGAAGAATTGAGGGGCAGTGCCCAGGCCCAGAGTTCAAGCCTCACAACTGACCAAAAAAGAAAAGAATCTGTTGGTAAATGTTTTATTTTTATTTAGCTAACGTTTTTTACTTTACTCCCAGTTCTTCTTTATTTAAATTTAAAAAACCAACCTAATAGGTTGTATTTACTGTATGTAGGATGCAGCATGATGCTTTGACATCTGTAGACGTTTTGGATTTACTCAATCTACCTAATTAACATAACTCATTCACTTTCTCTGTCTCTCTGTGTCTAGTTGTGTCTGTTTCTGCCTCTTTTTTGTCTCTATGTTTCTGTTTCTCTCTGCCAGTACAGAGGTTTTGAACTCATGGCCTTGAGCTTGCTTGGCTGGTGCTCTACTTATTGACCCATGCTTGAAGCTGGCTTTTTTTTTTTAAATAAGTTGGTTATTTTTCAGATGGAGTCTCAGATTTTTCTTCCATCTGACCTTGAACCAACTGAGATCCTTCAGATCTCAGCTTCCTCAGTAGCTACGACTACAGATGCGGGCCACTGGTGCCTGGTCTCATTCTTGAAATACAGTTCCATCAATTTGGTACAGATTTAGGGACCCTTATCCAAAATGCTTGAAACCAGAAGTGTTTCAAATTTTAGAGTTTCTCCAATTTTGGAATGTTTGCATAGACTTCACTGGCCAAGCACACACACGAAGATGCAGAGAGCTCCCATGGCCACCCTCCACATATACCATTTTACCATTGCCCATGTTCTGTACCACAGGTCTGCATTTGTGGAATGGACACATCAGCATCACCCAGAATCTTTGGTCACTCTTGGGAGTTGTGATGAATGCATCATGCGTTGTGTCCTCATTAACCCAGTACCTCTGCTGCTGCAGCTTCACTGCCTGAGAACCTTGTTGTGCACCCACCTATGCTCCTCTCTTCCTCCCCCACCCCATCCCTCACTGATCCTGTGCCTTGTCTATGGTGCTGTCTTCTCCTAGAATAATGTTGTTGTTATTAGGGTTTCTTCTGTCTTTCCATGGCTTGATAAACCTATTTTTAAAAATATTGCTGAATAATTCTGTTGTCTGCATGTATGACAGGTTACCCATTTGCCTATTAAAAGACATTTTGGTTACTTCTAAGTTTTATAGTATAAATAGAGCTGCTATTAATGTCCAGTAGTAGGCTTTATGTGGAAAAATGTTTTCAGTACTTTTTTTTTTTTGTCTTTTCTTTTTTGGTACTGGGGATCGAACCCAGGACGTTGCGCTTGCTAAGCAAGCGCTTTGCCACTGAGCTACATCCCAGCCCTGTTTTCAGTACTTTTAAGTAAATTCAAGGATGATTTCCAGGTCATACGGCAAGGTTGTATGCCCAGTGGTGATGAGTGAGACTTGCTGTAGCTCCATGTCCTTGCTAGGAGCTGGTGGTGCCAATGTCCTAGAGTTTGTGCGTAGTGGAGTCTTACTGTTGTTTTTACTTTGTGTTTCCCTTCATACTGCGATGTTTAACTTCCTTCATGTGCTTATTTGGCCATTTGTGTCTGAGGTTTCCAAATCTTTTGCTCATTTTAAATGAGATTATTTTTCTCTTAGTATTGAGTTTAAATATGTGTATGTGCTTATGCGTATGTTAGCAGAATTCAGTTCCTCACACTTGTTAGGCTAGTGCTTTACCACTAGAACCATGCCTTTAGTCCATTGTTAGTATTTTTTTTTAATACACTGACACTCTTGTTTAAGAATAAATATTTACTTGTATTTTAAAAAATATGATGAAACTCTTGGTCAAGAATAACTACTGTTTTATTGACAGCACACAATCATTTGTTATAGGTCTGTTTAGACTGTTTCTTCTAGGGTTAGTTCCAGTAGTTGGTGGAATGATTCGTTCAAGCTATCTAATTGGTTTGTTTTTTTTGTTTTTGTTTTTTTGGGGGTCTGGTCATGGGGCCTGAACTCTGGGCCTGGGCGCTGTCCCTCAGTTCTTCAGCTCAAGGCTAGCGCTCTACCACTTGAGCCACAGTACCACTTTCGGCTTTTTTTTTCTGCTTATGTGGTGCTGAGGAATTGAACCCAGGGCCTCATGCATGCAAGGCAAGCACTCTGCCACTGAGCCATCTTCCCAGCCCCCTATCTAATTTGTTAAAATACAGTTGTTCATAATATATTCCTTTCTAATGTAATCTTTTCCTGTGGGGTCAGTAGTAATATTCCCTCTTTCCTTTCTGATTCTAGTAATTTGAGTCCTTTCCTTTTTTGTTAAGTCTCAGTCAGGCTGCCTAAATGTTTGTCAATTATGTATTATCTTTTTAAAGAACTAAATTTTGGTTTCACTGATTTTTTTGTTTTTCCTATTTCACTGAAGTCTTCAATTGTTTTTTCTGTTTAGGTTTAGTTTGCTATTCTTTTTTGTGTGCCTTAAAGTAGAAGGTTTGGTTTTTGATATAGGCATTTATAGTTATACATTTTTTTCCCCTTAAGTTCTGCTTTTTGGTCTCACAAAGTATGTCTTTTTTTTTTTTCATTTTCCTTTTGATTTTTTTTCAAGGCTTTATTTTTATTTTATTTTTATTTTTTTGGTTGGTCATGGGCTTGAACTCTGGGCCTGGGTGCTGTCCCTCAGCTCTTCAGTTCAAGGTAAGCGCTTGCTCAGTGCCACTTCCAGGAACATGTTATTAAATTACAATTTTTCCTAAAATTTCCCTGTTACCGATTTTGAATATCATCTGTTATGATGGAAGAACACATTTTATATTCTACCTCTTAAATTTATTGAGGTCTGTTTTACATATTTTAGGGAATGTTTCATGGGTACTTGAGAAGAAAGTGTATTTTACTGCTGTTCTACAGATGTCCCTTAGGTGTAGTTAATTGGCTTAAGGTGTTTTTCAAGTCTTCTGTTTCCTGATCATCTGCCTCATTGTTTTATATTATCCATAGAGAATATAGATAGAATGTAGATACTATAGAATAGTATATCTATACTGCATTATAGATAATTAAAGGTAAGGTATTCATTAAGATTGGATTGCCTACTTTCTCTCATGGTTTATGTCAGTTTATGCTTCAGATATTTTGGTGCTGTTATAAATTGTTCTGTTTATCTCAAGTAACATTTGTGATTTTTAGATAGGTTTTGTATATCAGTATAGCTGTTCTACTTTGTTGTGGTTCCTGTTTGCAAGACAGATCTTCTCCTATCTCCTCGCTTTCAGTTTGTGTCTTTGAATGTAAATTATGCCTCCTTTAGACAACATATTCTGAGTGGGGATTATATTTAAATTATTCTAACAATTTCTGCCTTCTAATTATATTGCTTAGCCTATTATTGTGGTGTGGTTGAATTATACTAGACATTTGATTTTTGTTTCCTGTGCCTTTTTTATTCCTCATTTCCTTTTCATTGCTTTATTTTGTATTCCAAATAAATATTTATAGGATTTTAATTCTATAACTGATTTTTACTTTATTTTTTAGGCATTGCTAGGGTTTACCAACTTCCCTCTTAACTAGCCAGGTCAGTTCCAGTTTTGTTTTTTTTTTGGTTGGTCGTGGGTCTTGAACTCTGGGCCTAGATGCTGTCCCTTAGCTCTTCAGCTCAAGACTAATGCTCTACCACTAGAGCCACAGTGCCACTTCTGGTTTTCTAGTGGTTTATTGGAGGAGATAAGAGTCTCAAGGACTTTCCTGCCTGGGCTGGCTTTAAACCGCGATCCTCAGATCTCAGCCTCCTGAGTAGCTAGGATTGCAGGCGTGAGCCACTAGTGCCCGGCTGCAGTTGCTTTTTAAATTGCCTAAAGTAGACCTCCACATATAGTGCCGAAATCCTGCTTGTTGTGGTGCTACATTGCAGCAGGTGTTCATCCTTGGCTGTTCCCAGAATCCCATATATGCCTGCACACCAGCCGGGCCTGTGTTGTCTGTCTCAGTGGCCAAGCACCAGGAGCTGTATTTGTGGAGTGCTGAGTCACCTCTCACACCCGGCTCTCCTTTGCAGTCCCCCTTCCTCGATCATAGCCTGGATACTGCTTCATGGCTGTCTCCTCAGCTCCTCTGTGGTCTCCTGTAACAGGCCTTCCATACCCTCCTTTCTGAAAAGGCACTCTGCACAGTGCCTTAGGCTTTATCCCGTGACCCTCTGTTCCTCTCATGATCTTAACTGAGAAATGGAAGGGCCCTTTTTGCTTATTTACAGTCTCTCTGGCTAGGGGCAAGCTGTAGTATGTGTGTTGGGGTGGGTCTTGCCCAGTGCCTTTTTAGACACTGCAAACACCAACAAATGTGACTTTGAGGGAGGGAGGGACACACACACACACACACTCCACACATACACACATTCACTCACTCCTATGTGTCTGGACTACTTAGAGAGGCCCCGGCATGTAGGGCTCACACTGCTTATCTCCAGTAAGTAGTAGTGCTGTAGCCTTGAGTGAAAAAGCTAAGAGACAGTGACAGTGCCCACGCCATGAATTCAAACCCGATACCAGTGTGTGTATCTTCGAGCATGTGTGTGCGTGTGCATGTGTACACACACACACACCAAACAAAAAACAACAACCAAAATGTCCCAATAGTAGTGGAGAGGCAAGTAGTTGATTTGAAATCTTAGCCTGTCAAAATGTTTTCAATAATAATTTAGACTCTGTTAATTCTTTTTTTTTTTTGGTCCGGTTGTGGGGCCTGAACTCTGAGCCTGGGCGCTGTCCCTCAGCTCTTCAGCTCAAGGCTAGCGCTCTACCACTTGAGCCATAGCACCACTTCCGGCTTTTTTCTTTTTGCTTACGTGGTGCTGAGGAATTGAACCCAGGGCCTCATGCATTGCAAGGCAAGTGCTCTGCTGCTGAGCCACCTTCCCAGCTCTCTGTTAATTCTTATAGTTAAGTATTTTGTACCTTGGGGTTATGGATTTTAATAATTAAGTTCCCAGGAAAACTTAAATGCATAGTGTATCCTACAGGTGAGTGTAATGAGCCACCCTGAATACAGGTGAGTATAATGAACTATCCTGAATACATGTGAGTGTAATGAACCACCCTGAACACAAGAGAGTGTAATGAACCACCCTGAACACAAGAGAGTGTAATGAAGCACCTTGAATGCCAGGGGTCTCCATTGTAATATGTGAAATAAAGAATATCACTTGGTATGATCTGCAAGAGCTCTCAGAATCAAAGCTAGTAATATCAGGATTGTCACAAAGCAGGGCCTGTTTCAGCCTTGATTCATATTTGTGTACCTCTTATTGTGACAGAAACAAGACCTGGTCGGGAGCCCAGTTTGTGTCGGAGCGGAGCAGCGTATTGGTGTTTTTGCCAGGTATGAAATTAAAATTACAAAACTGGACAGCACATCTTTAGAAAAAAATGTTGTCCATATTGTGTGTTGTTTTCAGACACTACAAACACCAACAGATGTGACTTTGAGGGAGGGACACACACACACAAAAGAAGAAGAAGACATGTTTACTTTGGCTCACGGTTGGAGGTTTCAGTATATGGACAGTTAGTGCTTTTGGGCCCGTGGTAAGGAAGAATATCATGGCAGGAGAGTGTGGTGTAACAAAGCTGTTCAACTTAGGGTAGTCATGGTGCTGGAGACTAGGATTCTAGTCCAAGATGCAGTTGGTGGTGCCGTGGGTATCTGCACACCCTACTCTATCCCCCCATGGAAGGGATACAGAGCTCCCTCAGGCTTCCTCTGTGAGGGACTGATCCCACTCAGGGCAAAGCCTTGGGACTTGTCTCTACCCAGATGGTGGTAGGGGTTGGGTCATTCCTTTGCTGGGTAAATAGTGGAGAGGTGGAGGAGGGCGAAGGGCAATAGAGCAGCATGCCTATTGAAAGGGGAAGTAAAGACTGTAGGGAGGAATCTTGGAGTTGAGACCCTGCATTGGCTGACAGTTGGGTAGAGTTGTATTTGCTTCCACACATACTTAATGACTACTGGGTACACATATCATACTAAGGAAAAAGTTATCATGAAGCCAGGTATTAATGTAGAAATGACTGTAAGTTAACTTGATATTAGCTTAGAAATTAATTGAGGTAAAATACTTTTAAACCACTAAACATGGTCTGAACAAATATTTAAAATAATATGTTTAGGTTTGTTATCTTTCTGTTATATACTTAAGTAAGTTTAAGGTTTTGTGTGTGTGCCTGTCGTGGGGCTTGAACTCAGGGTCTGGGCGCTGTTCCTGAGCTTTTGTGCTCAAGGCTTGTGCTCTACTACTTGAGCCACAGTTCCACTTCTACCTTTTGGTGGTTAATTGGAGATAAGAGTCTCAAACTAAGTCAGGTGCCAGTGGCTCACACATATAATCCTAGCTACTCTGGAGGCTGAGATCTGAGGATCACAGTTCAAAGATAGCCTGGGCAGGAAAGCATATGAGACTTATCTCCAATTAACCACCGGAAAACAGGAAGTGGCTTTGTGGCTTAAGTGGTAGAGTGCTCACCTTGAGCTGAAGAGCACAGGGACAGCGAACAGGCCTAGAGTTCAAGCTCCATGGCTGGGGGGAAAAAAAAAGAGTCTCAAACTTTCCTGCCTATGCTGGCTTCAAACCAGTATCCTTAGATCTCAGCAACCTGAGGGCATAGGTGTGTGCCCCTAGCACCCAGCTAGGTTCAAGTTTGGTACATGTTTTTTCTTTTCTTTTTTTTTTTTTTGTCGGTCATGGGGCTTGAACTCTGGGCTTGGGTGCTGTACCTGAGCTCTTCAGCTCAAGGTGAGCACTCTACCGCGTGAGCCACAGCGCTACTTCCGATTTTCTAGTGGTTTATTGGACGAGATAAGAGTCTCATGGGCTTTCCTGCTTGGACTGGCTTTGAACTGTGATCCTCAGATCTCAGCCTTCTGAGTAGCTAGGATTATAGGCGTGAGCCATCGGCAGCTGGCTGGTACATATTTTCATTGAGGTGTTCTGAGTAGTTCTGTATTTCTCTAGGGCTGCTATAACAAAATACCATAACTTGGATATCTTTTTTTTTTACATCAGAAGTTCATTTTATTGAATTATCATATATAAGCTAATAACCTCATTGTCTCAATTGACTTATGAGTTATTTAAAAATTTTATTTGAAATTTTTTACTGTTATAAAGGTGATTATTCAGACAAAGAACCTTGGATGTCTTAAAACTGATTTATTTTCTCCATTTTCTGGGGCCTTTGATGTTCGAAATCAAAGTGTTAGAAAACTGCTCCTTTTGAGGTTCTAGGCTGACTTCCTCCTGGCCGGCCTCTTGCTAGCTTCTGCTTATGGTCATCAGTCGTTGGAGTTCTTAGCTTGTGGTTGTGTCACTGTTCTCTGCTCCTGTCCCGTGGCATTCTCTGGGTGTTGGTCTCTTTCCTTCTTCACATGAGGAAATCAGTCCTTTTGGATTAAGAGGTTACCTCATGCTGCTATGCCCTCGTAGCTGATTTAATCTGCAGTGACTCCCTTTGCCAGGGAGGTCACATTCTGAGTTTGTGAGTCTGAGAGCTCAGGGTATCTTTTGGGGGGGCACAATTTGAATCCATAACAGTCCTCTAAGTGCTGAAAATTCAGGATGAGCAAAAGCACATGTAGGTGTTTGGCTGTCTTTGAACCTAATGAAAGATTTAGCATGTATTTATGACCAAGTGAAAAAAAAAACAACAACCAAACCATTATTGCATTGCCGCTGGTTGAACCCAGGGTTTTGAGTGCTCTGCTACTGAACTACACCACAGTCCAAAAAATTCTTTTGTTTAGCTTTTTTTTTTTTTTTTTGAGAGTGAGTCTCCACATAACCCACGCAAGCCTCAAACTCAATCCTTCTGCCTCTGGCATTACAGCTGTGTATCACCAAGTCTGGCTTTAAAAAAAGTGTTGTTTTTCTTTTTTTTTTTTTTGCTGGATGCCAGTGGGCTCATGCCTGTAACCTAGCTACTGAGGATGCTGAGATCTGAGGATCATGGTTTGAAGCTGGTCTGGGCAGGAAAGTTTGCAATACTTTTATCTCCAATAAACTACTCAGAAAACGCTGAAAATGGCTGTAACTTAAGTGATGGAGCACTAGCTTTGAGCAAAAGAAGCTCAGAGACAGGGCCCAAATCATGAGTTTAAGCCCCCAGGCCAGAGAAAAAAAATTTTATCAGAAAAATTTTGCATACTTATTAGGAAATTTGGAAATTTTGTAGCTTTTTTTTTTTTCCAGGGCTGACGACCGAACCCAGGGCCTTGCGCGTGCCGGGTGGGCGCCCTTCTGCTGGGCTAAAACCCCAGCCCCGAAATTTGGAAATTTTGAAGGGAGAAATGTAAAATTAGTCATATAGTTAATACCTACTTGTACTTCACTGCTTCACCAAGAAAAACATTGGAAGGATATAGATTTTAATATTTTTGAGTTATTGCAAGTTAATGTTGTTATCATTTCTAGTTGTAGTTCTGACTCAGATGAAGAGGAGAAAGAAGTCAAATATAATGGATTGGTAGGGCTTTGTTCAAAAAATAACATTTTAATTTAAAGATTAATTTTTAGTAGTACATACAAATTTGTTTTTCTTCTCTTTATTCCCCCCTAGGTCTGGGTGAAATAAACTATATGCATGAGCTTCTCACCAACATGATTCACAAAAGGTATGCTTGAAGAGGCGGCCTTCCTTTTACTTCCAGAGCCGTGTGTTGTTTATGCCTTACAAAGTTTTAATTATCTCAGTGAACAGTTAACTTGTTTTTGTATCTCATGTGATGTTTTATTTTAGAAACTTGTTTCTTAGGTTGCAGGTCTATCCACTCCATTCCAGTGTGACTTTAGAAGAACAGAACAATGTATTTTTAAGTCCAGTCCCTGGGTACAGAAAGGTAGGAAGGCTGGGAAGCCAAGTTCAAGCAGCTGAGGTCGTTTTCCTCAGAGGCTCTACTTAGGAAAGATGCTGGTGCTTTGGCCTCTTTCTCTGTCTATCTGTAGCTAGTGGTGAGTCACCCAAACAAATACTTGAGGAGCCAGCTATGCCACTTTTTCTTGTGATTTATTTGGTAAATCACTTTGCTACAAAGAAGATTTTTGTTGTTAGTTTTTGAGGTAGGGTTTCCCTCTGTAGCCTAGGCTGGCCTTGAACATGAAATATACTTGCTCCATTGTCCCAAGTGCTAGAGCAAGTGTGTTTTTGTTTTGTTTTTGGGTCCGGTCATAGGGCCTGAACTCTGGGCCTGGGCGCTGTCCCTCAGCTCTTCAGCTCAAGGCTAGCGCTCTACCACTTGAGCCACAGCACCACTTCCAGCCTTTTCTGCTTATGTGGTGCTGAGGAATCGAATCCGGGGTCTCAGGCATGCAAGGCAAGTGCTCTACTACTGAGCCATCTTCCCAGCCCCTAGAGCAAGTGTGTGTCATGGTGTCTGGGAAAACAGGTTTTTTAACATTTCCCTAGTCCAGAGCATTGTTGCTAGTGGGTTTTGGCTCCTTCCTTCCTTCCTTCCTTCCTGCCTTCCTTCCTTCCTTCCTTCCTCTTTCTTTCCCTCCCACCCTGCCTCCCTTCCTCCCCTCCCCTCCCTGCCTGCCTTCCTTCCCTCCTTCCCTCCTTCCTTCCTTCCTTCCTTCCTCTTTCTTTCCCTCCCACCCTGCCTCCCTTCCTCCCCTCCCCTCCCTGCCTGCCTTCCTTCCCTCCTTCCCTCCTTCCTTCCTTCCTTCCTTCCTTCCCTCCTTCCTTCCTTCCTTCCTTCCCTCCTTCCCTCCTTCCTTCCTTTCTTCCTGGTTCTGAACCTGGTTCCTGGCTTGAACTCAGGGCCTAGGTGCTGTCTCTAAGCTTGTTTTGCTCAAGGAGAGTGCTCTACCACTTGAGCCACAGGTCACTTCAGGCTTTTTCTAGTAGTTTATTGGAGATAAGAGTCTCATGGACTTTCCTGCCCTGCTGGCTTCTAACCAGGCTCCTCATATCTCAGCTCCCTGAGTAACTAGGATTAGAGGCATGAGCCACTGGCACCTGGCTAAGTTTGGCCCCTTTAAATTATTCTTTTGTGTGTCTCAGACTTAGGGATTCCATGATGTTTCTGACACTCACTCCTCTGGTAACTTTGTCAGAAAAGCCATTTCTAAGGCTTGTTGAAGGTTTTAGGTTTGTGTGGGTGTCAGAATTGTCATCACTGTGACCCTGCATTGCTGCCTGAGGTGTTCAGGGACCAGTGGAAGCTTGTAGTACAACTTCCCTGATGCTTGTGAGGATGTTTGGAATCTTGGGGCAGCCTAGACCTTGAATGGTATTCCCAGGTGCTGGTATTCCAGCCCTTAATTGGATTTTTTTTGCCCCGTGGTTCCACCATTCTGTGGGCAGAACCCCCATGAACAGGTTCAGGAGCAGCTTTGTCCCTTTCCCATTGCTTTTTTTTTTTGAGGTGGGGGGAGTTACTGTGGTATTTTTGTTTGTTTGTGTGTTAACCCAGTCTAGCCTAGAACCATGACTCTGATTCTCATTGTTTTAGCCTCCCGTGTAGCTGAATTGCTAGGCATGTGCCATCACTGGAGGAGGGTCGAGGAGGGATCTTACAAATGTGCCCAGGCTGGTCTCAAAACAAGAGTCTCCTAACCTTAGCCTTCCGAGTAGCTAGGGTTATGTGTGAGCTCTGAGTGCTCTCGCTGCAGCTTTAAAGCATTTTCTATGTTGTGTGTGACTGGTTTTCCATGTACCAGGGGCTTCTTGATCAATTATGACTAGAATAAAATAGGAAAGGTGGCTGATTTCAAAATGTGAGTTCAGTGTTGAATGTTTTTAAAGAACTGTATAATGGTGTCCACAATGGAAGGAGACGATGAACTTCTTTTCTTTGATGTTCACAGATTATTCTGTCTACCAACATTGCAGAGAGTTCCGTCACGGTTCCTGACGTCAAGTATGGTAGGGCCTCTGTCTGCTCGCCTCCCCACCCTGGCACCATAGGCTCCTTTGTGCCTGCACCCTGCCATCTTCCCTCCTTCCCTCCTTCCCTGTCTGGAGTAGACACTTGAGAGAAGGAGGCTCACAGGGCACCACAAACTCCTGGTTTGCGGCCGCGTCCTGTAGGGTTATTCTCGCGTGTTGAGGTGTTGCCTTTATGGGAAACAGTGCTTTGGGGCACTGGGGAGAAGCTCAGGTAATGTCTGTTTGTGAACGCGGCTTAGAAGGAAGCCATGCACCTTCTGGCCTGGTAACTGTGAGCTTGTTCACTTACCAGTTTCCTGTGCCCCTTGTATCTGACAGCCTGACCTATGTGACTAGGAGTAGCACCATGGTAAACAAGGCAGACTCCTTGTCCTCAAGCAACCACACTCAAATAGTGTCCAGAAGGGATAAGTGTTAGACAGGAAAACAAACCAGGGAAGAGTCAGCTTTATTTTTGGGGAGGGAGGGACGGGGAGGAAAATCACATAACCTAAAGGTCATTCTGAGGACCCTTTGGTGTAGATTGAAATGGAGCAAAGAGGAAAGAGAATTGGAGGTGGGTTCTGCTGCCCTGTAGAACAAGAGAGCAGCACAGGGGCAGAAGTACAATTTCTAGAGGGATTCTGAAGGCAAGGCCAGGGAGGCTTTGTTGAAGGACCCAAGGGATTGTGGGATGTGTGGTCTGGGAAGCCAGGGAAGCGACATCCTTTGTGCGGATGAGCAGGAGCAGCGGGGTGGGATGCTGAGGGGAACTGCTGGGAAACCAGGGCAAGGAGGGCTGGCGTGTGCGAGGCTAGGAGCTGGCTAATGCGCAGATCTGGGCAGTCCCCCTCCTGCCTCCCCATCCCCAAAGCCAGCTGAACATGGAGTTCTGCAGACAGATCGAGTAGACTGAGGAAGGAAGACTGCACCTGGCCATGGAAGTGGCCATCTGGCCATCCTCTGTGACGTAGACAAGGGTGGTTTTGGTGAAAGTAAAAGCCTGCTTGCAGTGAGCTTGGGAAAGAGGTGTCTTAGGAACTAATGGAGCCAGGTGCCAGTGGCTCACACCTGTAATCCTAGCTACTCAGGAGGCTGAGATTTGAGGATCATGGTTCAAAGCCAGCCCGGGCAGGAAAGTATGTGAGATTCTTTTTTTTTTTTTTTTCTGTTTTTTTCAGTCTTGGGGCTTGAACTCTGGGCCTGAATGCTGTCCCTCAGCTCTTCAGCTCAAGGCAAGCACTCTACCATTTGAGCCACAGTGCCACTTCCGGTTTTCTGGTAGCTAATTGGAGAAAGTCTCACAGACTTTCCTGCCCAGGCTGGCTTTGAACCTCAATTCTCAGATCTCAACCTCCTGAGTAGTTAGGATTACAGGTGTGAGCCACCCTGCCTGGCTTGTGAGATTCTTATCTCCAATTAGTCACAGAAAAAGCTGGAAGTGGAACTGTGGCTCCAGTGGTAGAGTGCTAGTCTTTAGCAAAAGGGACAGCCCAGGCCCTGAGTTCAAGCTCTAGGATGGGGGGGTGGAGTAGAGGGAGGGAGAGGGGGGTAAGAGGGAAAGAGGAAGAAGAGAGAGAGGAGAAAGGAGAGTCAGATAGCTCTCTTGGGACATCTAGCTGTGAAGGGTATTAGAAAAATGGGCAGTGGCTGAAGGGGAGGTGAGACCATGGGAACATGTTTATACTGGAGAGTAATAATATTCAGTGCGAGGTGGAGGGAAACACGGTAGAGGGTGTGCTGGGTATGGATGCTGATCCCAGTTCCCAGGGAGAGGGCTGTGTCCCTGACAGGGTAGGCCGGCATGGAGGGAGCAGTGGCCTTGGAGCTTGAGGCGGCCATGGTGGTTGAGAGACCTGAGGATGTGTGGGAGGCCTGAGCAGAGGACATGGAATAGACCTCTAAAGGTGGCCAAGTGGGATCATGCAGGCTGAGATCATGCAGGCTGCTGGGGTAGGTGGAGAACTGCCTCTCACCAGAACTATGCTGGCATCAGCATTAGGGCCTGCTACATGCCGTGTGCTATGTGACCTTGTGCTTTCGTGGTCAGGAGGGAGCTTAAGGGTGGGGTGCGGATGAGGGACAGCTAATAGGGACAGCTTTAGGCCCCAGCATGGAGCTAGGATGGAGGGCATGCTCTTGGGCTGGTGGGGTGGGAGGCATGGTGGGAGGCCAGGGACTCAGGGTCAGAGAGGGTATAGACGCGTGATACTAAGATCACCAAAAGTTGCGTTGTGAGAGGAAGGAAGGCAGTTGTGGGGAAGGAGGGTGTTGTGTGGTGCAGTGTGAAGGGGCAGACTCGGCCTGGGAGGCGGGAGAGAAGACAGCAACCATCAACTCCCTAGAGGATGAGACAGGACACCTGTCAGCAGGGCTTCTGGGGCTCTGTCCCCTGTGATTCACAGATCAGGACCCTAGAACGGAGAAACGAGATAACTTGTTTCACCCACTCACAGGCAGACACAAACAGGAGTTAAATCTTCACAGCGCAGGGCATTAGCCATGCTTCTCTACTATTGTAACAACATTCTCTTGGGTGAATGCAGGTAGGCTTATCTTGTAACGCCTTGGGTCTTACAGGTTATATATTCTGTAGGTTCAGTGACCCTAGTCCTTACCAAGGGGGCCTCCCCCTGTCTTGGGTGGTAGTGAGTGGTCAGCACATTTCCTGAGTTTTCTCAGAACTTGTTCATTCCAAAGGCCACATGTTCATGTTGTTTTATCACCCTGTTATGATTTCTTATAGAATGAATCCTGTGTTGACAAGGTGTTTATGTTCCATTTTTCCAAATGACAGTTATAGACTTTTGTCTGACTAGAACTCTGGTCTGCGATGAAGATACGAACTACCAGAGTCTGCGGTTGAGCTGGGCCTCCAAGACCAGTTGTGACCAGAGAAAAGGTGAGACAGTGGTGACAGAGACATGTGTGGGTGTTTTCTGGTCATCTCCCTCTTACTGCCACCGCCTTGTTGGGATCAGTCTGAAGTTTAAATATCAGCATCACATGTGGTCCAGAGTCCTACCTCCATAGCTCTCCTCTTCCCAGTGTTTTAGGTGACATATGTGCATAAGGGAAACAGGTCTCCACATTATCATTTTCACTGTAAAATAAAGGCTATTTTCAGTCATCTTTCTTGTGTGGTTTTCCTGGGAGTCATATGAGAACTGTGACAACAGCTCCAAAACAGGCCCACATAGATTCAGTTTGATGAGTGAGGTGTTTTTATTTTGTTTTTGTTTTTGTTTCTGGTTGGTCATGGCCTGAACTCTGGGCCTGGGCGCTGTCCCTCCGCTCTTCAGTTCAAGGCTAGCACTCTACCACTTGAGCCATAACGCCACTTCTGTTTTTTTCTGCCTATGTGGTACTGAGGAATCGAACCCAGGGCCTCATGCATGCAAGGCAAGCACTTTACCACTGAGCCACCTTCCCAGCCCCTGATGAGTGAGTTTATTTAATTATTTTTCATTCTTTATGCTTTTGCAAAATGATAGGGGTTACACACAGAATGCTAGGTGACTATGGAGGACAATAGTATCTGGAATCATGGAAGACACCCTAGTTCTCACCATCCCAACCAGCAAACTGCTGTTTTAGATGGCTCTAAGTCTATAGCAGAAACTATATGTTTAAAGCACCACCTAGTGTCAGCATCAGAAACAATAACAGGTTCAAGTAGAAGCCAGACTGGGAAAGTTGGATGTTTATGCCACTCCAGCCTTGCTTTGCCGGGATCTTGTCAGGATTCTGCTGGTTTCGGCCTACTGGGTCAAACTGGGAAGAGTGGCTGCCGCATGGCACATAGAAGAGCCAGGCTGAATGGTGGCTGACTCCAAGATGGCGTTGTTCTGGCTGGGACCTAGAGGACTGAAGCCAAGTAGATCACGCCACTAATGTTGACAAGCTTCCCCCAGCACCGTAAAGGAGCCAGCCCAGGACTCCAAGCCTGCCACATCATCTTGCATGGGGCAGAGGAGAAGGGACGGGGCTGCTCAGGAGGTGGGCGCGTGAGCAGCCAGAGAGTACCGAAGGTTCTGTTTGTTTTTCCTCAACTAATACGTTTTTGAGCTCAGGAACTTGCAATCGCCCTATTTCCTGATTAATATTAGATGGCTTGCCTGTCATTTCTCTTTATGCTTATCTTAAGATCATTTATGGAGGGGGTGAAAATGATCAAAGTACATTCTATGAATATATGGAAATCACACAATAAACTCCCTGTACAATTAATAAAGTATCATCCAGTGGCTCATGCCTGTAATCCTAGCTACTCAGGAGACTTAAATTTGAGGATCTTGGGTTTAAAGGCAGGCCAGGCAGGAAAATCCATGAATCTCTTATTTGCAGTTAACTACCAACGAGCTGGAAGTAGAGCTGTGGTTCAAGTGGTAGAGCAAGCAAAAGAGCAAAAAAAGCTCAGGGGCAGCCCTCAGGCCCTGAGTTCAGATCCCATACCAGCACACATATATGCAAAAGCATCTCTCAGAGAACTTCAGTGATTCATGCCAAGTAGTACTGAGTACCCATCTCTTTGCAGGCCGGGCCGGACGAGTATCTAAAGGGTATTGTTACAGACTGATACACAGGGATTTCTGGGACAGCTCCATCCCAGACCGTGTTGTTCCTGAGATGTTGGTAATACACATGGGTTATTGTCAAAGTTGTTGTTTTTTTTTTTACAGTTTACGGAACAATCTAGTATAATTTTTATTTTATTTTATTTTTTGCTCCTTTAAAAATGTAATTGTTGGGCTGGGAAGGTGGCTCAGTGGTAGAGCGCTTGCCTTGCATGCATGAGGCCCTGGGTTCGATTCCTCAGTACCATATAAGCAGAAAAAGCCAGAAGTGGCACTGACTCAAGTGGTAAAGCACTAGCCTTGAGCTGAAGAGCTGAGGGACAGTGCCCAGGCCCAGACTTTAGGTCCCACAACTGACAAAAAAAAATGTAATTGTTATTATTAAGGTGCTGTAAGAGGGGTTACCATGTCATAATTCCGGTAGTGAGTACATTTCTTTTTGGACAATGTTACTCCTCCTTTTGCTTTCCCCCAATTTCCCCCTCCCATCCCTGCCTACAAGTTACATAGGTCATTTTCCATGTAGTGTCTACTTAAGTAATATACTTTTGAGTGTTGTATAATTTTAATCCTAGAAAAATCACTGGCTGTTTGTCTTTAATTACAGTGCCAGCTTACTAAGCATCAGACATCTACCAGGGCCTGTGTTCTTAATGAGAAGTGTTGCCTAGTTCTGCTGCCTTGTCTTTAAGTGCTGCCAGTTCCCATTTCCTTTTTTAATGAGTAATTGTGGATTAGCGTTTTTCTATCTCTTCTTTTTTCTTCCCTATTTTATCCTCTTATTTCTCTTGGCTTTTTCCTTTCTGTCCCTTTTCCCCTTGTCTCCTTGTGTTAGTGTCTTTTCCCTTTCATTCTTCTCTCCTTCTTGATCTTTTCTTTTTCTCCCCTCTCGTTTGCTTTTCTCTCTTAGCACCACCATTCATGTGAATAGCTTACGATTGAATTCTCTGATGATCTCTGACTTACATTTTGTTCTGTTCAGCGTTGTCCGTTAGGAAGCACAATACTGAAAGTGAAGCTGCTGGACATGGGTGAGCCGAGAGCCCTGCTGGCCACGGCTCTTTCTCCACCAAGTCTGAGTGACATCGAGCGCACCATCCTCCTGCTGAAGGAGGTGGGCTGTCTGGAAAAGCTAAGACCCTTACTTTGTAGGGAAACATTCAAGATCTGTAAGGTGTTTGGCATGGAAAAGCTGGTGTGGTGACTGGCATGTGATTCCAGGTGCTTTTGAGACCAGCTTTGTTGGTTGCTCCTTCATGCCTCCCCTGTCCCAGGTCCCTTGCTCTATGTTGTCATGGTGACACATCTGTAGAGCTCTGTCCTTGTCAGTCAGCTCCCCTGCTCTGCTCCTCCACCATATCCTGGCCCTCCACCCATGGAGGAGAGGCAGGTGCCCACCTGGGCCTGGGTACCAGCCCTGTCCTAGCCCACGCGTTGTTGGGCTCTAGGTATTCCCATGACTCTCAGCCAATGTGGTTTTGTTCTTAGATTGCTACCTGCCTGGATTTCTGTCGAAAGTCAGCTTCAGAAGCTTTTTCCATACATAGGAGAGAATGTGCGTGTGTATGTATGTATGCATGCATGTACTGAGGCTTGAACCTAGGACCTCACAGCTGCACTCTGTCACTTGCGTCACACCCCCAATTCTGGCTTTTTGCTGGATAATCAGAGATGAGTCTGATGGGTTTTTCTGCTAGGTCCTTTTTTTCTGCCATTATCCTAATATCTTGGCCTCCTGAGTACCTAGGCTTATAGGCATGAGTGGCTGGCACCCTGGCAGCATACTCTTACACACAGGGAAATTGTATAAGTTTAAGAGTAAATTGGTGACAGCCTCTGCTAAGTTGATGTCAGTGTCTTTTGAAACCTTACCTACCAAAGTCTGGTCTTTGTGTCCTGTGTTTTTCACTTTCCTTTTAAGGGTCAAAAGGGATGGGGTGAGTACTGATGGCTTGCTAAGGGCGCTGATGTGTTTTATAAAGGTAGGAGCCCTGGCGATTAGTGGGCAGAGAGAAGATGAAAACCCCCATGACGGCGAGCTGACCTTCCTAGGACGCGTGCTAGCCCAGCTCCCTGTCAACCAGCAGCTGGGCAAACTCATCGTGCTGGGACATGTGTTTGGGTGCCTGGACGAGTGTCTCATTATAGGTAAGCCACAGGCCGGGCACGGCCTGGGGAAGTGGGCTTGGGGCCCACTCTGACAGATGGTTGTGTTTTGTGTTGTCAGCGGCAGCGCTCTCCCTGAAGAATTTTTTTGCGATGCCTTTTCGACAGCATCTCGATGGCTATAGGTATTGACTGTTCATATTGTAAGGGGACGCCTCGTCTGATGGGGTGGGGTGATGTTCTGTCGTCTGCCTGCAGGAACAAGGTGAACTTCTCTGGCAGCAGTAAGAGCGACTGCCTTGCCCTTGTGGAGGCCTTTAAAGTGAGTCTCTCCATACAGAGGGGGGCAGAGTTTTCCTCTCACACAGTGTGATCTGGTCTCCCATATCTAGCGTGAAGTAACAAACTACTGGGAAAAGACCAGGGTGGGGCAGGAGGTCAGTTCCATAAAATTGATCAAAACATTACATTGGTGGATTTTCTGAGATCATAGTGTGTTGAAATTGGAATGTAAAGAGACTCAGCCACTGCGCTACTCTGAGACTGTGGATCATTGACTTGTAGGCATGGCAGGCTTGCAGACAGCGAGGAGAGCTGCGCCATCCCAAGGTTGGTTGAGTTTCTTTGTGTCCTCATGAATGGTCGTGAGTGAGGCCTGTGTGGACACTGTGTTTATGAATATTGGCAGTGCTAAGGCCGAGCTGAAGCCGCTGTCGTAGACAACGTGGTGAGCGGCCAGGTCCTCTTGCAGAGTGCTTGGTAAGAAGCCATTGTTTAGCCTGCAGAGCAGGGGTGCTGCTTGTTCCCAGCTCTGTGTTGCACCCAGGTGTCCACCTGGACGTGTTTAGAAGTCAGAGTCTGTAGCCTTTGCTGCTTTCAGCTAAATTTAGATAATCGGCTTAGAAGAAACGTAACTGGCAGCCTTCATTTTGCTTTTCTGGATCTGCTTTTTCTTCTAAATTGATTAGGACCTTCAGTCTGTGTGTGGCTTCCCTGTGCTTAGGAGGGCTTGGAGGGATTATTCAAGTTACTCAATTCATGTCTGCAGTTACGTTTCGGGTAGATGAAGTACTATAAAGAAATGTCCGTGTGTGTGTGTGTGTGTGTGTGTGTGTGTGTGTGTGTGTGTGTGTCTTGGGGCATGTTCTCAGGGCCTTTTTTTATGGTTAAAATACTGTACAGAGGGGTTACAAATACATGAGCAAGGTAATGAGTATATTATCAAGCATTCTTGCCGCCTCCTTTGTTTTTCCCCTACTATCCCTTCCCTCCCATCTCCAATTACACTCCCCACCCCTTCCTGAGCTCTTTTTGTTCAAAGCTAGCACTCTACCACTTGAACAATAGTGTTACTTCCAGGGGTTTTTTGGTGATTGATTGTGGATAAGAGTCTCATGGACTTTCCTTCCTCGAACCTCAGCTCTCATCCTTCTGAGCAGATAGGGTGGCAGATTTTGCCTTCTGACTTCAGTGTGAAATGAGAAGTAGCTGAATAGGATTTGCTGTGATGAGTCAGGTTGCACTGCCTAGGTTTTGGATGAGACTTACGGAGCATAGTAGCCAAATTAACCTCATTATTCTGACCTGTATTCTTTTTTATGTATTAAAAGGATGAACTTGACTGGGGACGGTTAAATTACATCCAAATCAAGAGAATTAGAGAGGTAAGCTACATATTTTTTGACCAAGTGGATGCAGATTAAACTGACTTCTCAAATGTTTATTTAGCACAGCATGCTGTGAGTGGGCCTCAAACTGATCCTTCTGATTTTAGCCTCCTGAATGGCTCAGATTACAGGTGGGACCCATGGCACCTGACTTCAGGAATTTTGCAAGTGGATTCCCGAGTATAACCAGCCTTGGGCTGGTGTCTGTGTGCATCTGTGTGTGTGTGCGTGTGTGTGTGTGTGCGCGCGCGCGTGCGTGTGTGCGTGCACGCTTGCACGTGCAAGCACATATGCACAGTAGTATCAGATGCTGTCTTCAGGTTTAGAACACCCAAAGCAGCATTCTTATGCTTGAACTCTGGGCCTGAGCGCTGTCCCTCGCTCTTCAGCTCAAGGCTAGCACTCTACCACTTAAGCTACAGCGCCACTTCCAGTTTTCTGGTGGTTTATTGGAAATAAGAGTCTCACAGATTTTCCTGCCCGGGCTGGCTTTGAACTGTGATCCTCAGATCTCAGCCTCCTGAGTAGCTAGGATTACAGGTGTGAGCCACTGGTGCCCGACTTGGACAAAATAATTTCTATGTATAATTAACTTCTGACCACTGAAAGACTTGTTTTAGTATGTTCTTCACAAAATACCATGTGTTATATGCAATGGTTGATTCATTTTTTTTTTTTTTAGTTGGTTGTGGGGCTGGAACTCTGGGCTTGGGCGCTATCCCTCAGCTCTTCAGCTCAAGGCGAGCGCTATATTGCTTGAGCCACAGTGCCACTTCCTGTTTTCTGGTGGTTTATTGGAGATCAGAGTCTCAAGTGGACTTTCCTGCCTGGGCTGGCTTTGAACCGTGATCCTCAGATCTCAGCCTCCTGAGTAGCTAGGATTATAGGCATGAGCCACTGGTACCCAGCTGACCATCATTTTTTTTTATTGTTGTTTTCCTGCTTTGACTTGCAGTTGTTTGGAAATTGTTGATAATTTCAGATATTTTATTGTTAATTTCTGGTTTTATTGCATTTTAGTCAGAGAAAGAAAGTGACTAACACAATTCTTAATTGATTTTGTTAGATAAATGTGATTGTAGACTTCCATTAAGAGATTTCAGTTATAATAAAAGCACACAGGCTGACATGGGAATGTGTTTCCTCTTCTTGCCCAGAGCCCTAGGTTTTTCTTCCCTCTGCAGAAATAATGACTGTGAAGCTTCTTTGTCCTTCCAGTTCTGTGTGTGTGTGTGTGTGTGTGTGTGTTCTGTGTGGCATATTCACACTAGGGAATTAATTCAGGGTTTGGGGCTTGCAAAATACACTTCACTGAACTTACCTCAGCCCCTTTCTATTCACGTTTTCAACTTGCTAGTGTGTGTGTTTTACTTTTGGTAATTAATGTATTGAAATAATTTTATAAATTTAATTTTAAGGTAAATTCACAGGTATTTCTGTATACTATGTTTGACATTTGGTGTGAAGCAAATTTTTATTACAACTGTTTTGTCCAGAGGGACTGTTTAGCCAGGGGTCATCTGGCTTGTTTCCACTCTATTCACAGAAGCAGAGTGTGCTCCTGTGGAGCTGGGGGGGGGGGGGGGACTTGGGGGTGTGGCCTTGCTGCCTGTGCACCATACTCACACCTCAGTGCTGGTGCAGCTGGCCATCTGCTCAAAACCTGGGGGCACGCGACAGTTTCCTGTGCTCCATGCCAGTGTCGTTTGTACTGAGTGGCTCACTCCTTCTGAGTCTGAGTCTCTCTTCAATGCCCCTGTGCTAGGTCTTGAACTCAAGACCTCCAGCTCTTGCTTGGCTTTTTCACTCAAGTCTGGTGCTCTGCCACTTGAGCCACACCTTTACTTCCATTTTTTTTTTTGCTGGTTAATTGGATCTAAGAGTCCCATGCACTTTTCTGCCTGGTCTGGCTTTGAACCATAATCTTCAGATTGCAGCCTTCTCTGAGTATCTAGGATTATAGGCATGCGCCACTAATGCCTGGCTCTTTCTTAGTCTTCAGTGATGTTCATCTTGGGCGTGTTCTCCCCCACATGTGTGGTGGTGCTTTCCCTGTGGTGTACCTTCTTTCTCACATTTTTGTTATACCTTTTGTGTTGACCTTTTGTGTTTTTCTTAGGTGGCTGAATTGTATGAAGAATTGAAAAACAGGATCTCTCAGTTCAACATGTATGTGGATCCCCGGCGGCCTGCTCTGGACCAGGAGTATCCGTACAAGCAGCGCTTCATCCTGCAGGTATGTGGGGCCCGCGTGCCTTTCCTGAGCTCTGTCTCACCGGGCTGTGAGTGAGAGAGGTGTCTCTCATGCTGTGGAACACGAACTATGCCTCAACACTTTGAGGGCCACAGTGCTGCTATTGTGTTGGGAACCAGGAATGATTTTATCTTTCCTTGTTTATACCTTCCTGCTGTTGATTTGATGACTGGGCTGCTGCTGCTCCAGGTGCGTGTCTGTAGGGCAGCCTGCAGGCCCCGCGGCTTCAGGTCAGGCCTTCTGCTGCACTGTTGAGAACACAGCGCCCGTGCTCTTGTTCTTTTACACTGAGCTGGCTTGCCACGCTTGGAAGCTTCTGCTCAGGCTTTCAGATCCAGCTTGGTTGATGCATACAGAAGTGGGCCCAAAGTGGAAACACTCAACTGGATTGTGGCAGTACATGCTGGTAGTGTTTTTTTGGATGTACGGTGGTTGTATGTCTAGGAGAGTTTTCTGTGGGTGTCTGTTTCATACAGGAGGTATTTTGATTGAAGAAAGATTTTGAGCTGGGTGCAGGGTTCACTCCTGCCATCCCAGCTACTCAGGAGGCAGAGATCAGAAGAGTTGTGGGTTATGGCCAGCCTTGGCAAAACATTGGTAAGACCCCATCTTAAACAGTAAGCTGGGCATGGTGGTATGTGTGCCTGTCACCCCAGTTATGTGCAAATAAGATTGTGGTCCAGGCTGGTTAGGGCAAAAACGTGAGATTCTATTTGAATAGGAAGAGGAAAAAGCTCTGGGGGCATTGCTTGTGTGATAAGAACACATAACAAGTGTGCAAAGACCTGAGGTCAAACCTCAGTACTGCTGAAAATAAAGGGAGGACTTTGAAGGCTGTCTGTGCAAGTGTAAATTGGATGCCAGTCTGCTGCCCTAGGTCGGGCATTGGGAGTCTAGAGTTAGAGTCGCTGGGCATACCTGGGGGAGGGAGTCAGTGTCTGGGGGAGAGGAAGAAAATCAGCCAGTCCAATCAGCCAATCACACAGGAGCCCTGTATGTGCAGTTGTCCCGTCCTTGCTCAGCTCACAGATGTCCAGAACTCATTCTGAGAAGCGTGGCCGCTACTTTGAAGAAAAGTGTGGCTGTTTCTGTTAGAAGGAATAAGCAGGAATGTAGGTGAGCAGTATAATGTTTATGTAAATGATACCATCTTTCACTGGCTAATGGTGAGAATAACTGGGCGCTATTTTCTCATGATAGCTCACTTTTCTTTTCTTCCAGGTTGTATTGGCAGGTGCTTTTTATCCAAATTATTTTACTTTTGGACAGCCAGATGAGGAGATGGCAGTGAAGGAGCTGGCTGGCAAAGACCCAAAGACGACAGTTGTGGTAGGTGATGGGGAAGAGCCTTCCCCAGCGGAGGGGCCGCTGGCTCCCCAGACACTGCCCTAATGTGGCCTGTGCAGAAGGTTTTGTTGCTGTGGGTTTTCCCGTTAGTGAGCGTTAGGCTTTTCCAATGCCTCTACTTTCTCCAGTCTCTTTTTCCTCTTTTATGGACCAGATCTTACAGAGAGGCCTTCAGAATTTTTCTTTCATGGCAAGTGCTAATTTTATCATGTGCTATTTTATTATTATTTTCGGTGCTGGTCCTGGGCTTGAGCTCAGGACCTGGGTGCTGTTTCTGAGTTTTTCTGCTCAAGGCTAGTGCTCTACTTTTGGCTTTTTGGTAGTTAATTGGAGATCAGTGTCTGACAAACTTTTTTGCCTGGGCTGGTTTGAACCTTAATCCTTAGATCCCAGCCTCCTGAATAGCTAGGATTACAGGCATGAACCACCAGTATCTGATCTATCATGTGCTATTTTAAAGGAATTGAGGCATTTAAAAATAAATTTAGATGGGCACCAGTGGCTCATGCCTATAATCCTAGCTACTCAGGAGTCTGACTGAGGCTCGTGGTTCAAAGCCAGCCTGGGCAGGAAAGTCTGTGAGACTCTTCTCTCCAATAGACCACTAGAAAACTGGAAATGGCACTGTGGCTCAAGTGGTAGAGCACTAGCCTTGAGCTGAAGAGCTGAGGGACAGTGCCCAAGCCCAGAGTTCAAGTCCCCCGACCGACAAAAATAAATAAATAAATAAATTTAAGAACATTTTGTTAATACAGTGCTGTTGTATTTATTTTGCAGTCCTGGGGAACCTAGGGCTTCTTCCATAGGAAGCTAGCTCTGTACCATAGTGGCACACCCCAGCCTGACCTAGCTCATAAAAGGTTATTGGTTGGCAGCTTAGTTCTTTGGTTTAAACTAATAATCCTCTGTCTTGAATGCCCAAAAGAACTACTTAGAGAGTGCTTGCTGTCTATCTACCTATCTTTTTTTTGGTGTGTGTGTGTGTGTGTGTGTGCCAGTCCTGGGGTCTAAATTCAGGGCCTGGGTGCTGTCCCTGAGTTTTTTTTGCTCAAGACTGGCACTTTTTTTTTAAAATTTTATTTTATTTTATTTGTGAACAAACTGTACAGAGGGGTTACAATTGCATGGGCAGGATAATGCGTACATTTCTTACCAAGCATTGCAGCCTCCTCCTTTGTTTACCCTTCCCATCCCTTCCCAGCCTCCCCCCCCCCCCCCCCCCCCCAAGACTGGCACTTTTAACACTTAGCCACAGCTCCACTTCCAGCTCTTTGGTGATTAATTAGAGATGAGAATCTCTCAGCCTTGGCTACCTAGGCTGGTTTGGAATCGAAATCCTCAGATCTCAGCTTCCTGAATAGGTAAGATTACAGATACGAGCCATGGGCACCTGGCTTATTTATTTATTTCAAGCTCAGATTTGAGGTCCCCTCAGAGGGATAGGGGTAGAAGGTAGGATTTTTTTTTTGTCTTTTCTTTTTTCGTACTGGGGATTGAACCCAGGACGTTGCACTTGCTAGGCAAGCACTTTGCCACTGAGCTACATTCCAGCCCAAAGGTAGGATTTAAGAAAGGTGTGCTTGGAGTGCATCTAATGATCCAGGCCCAAGTTCTGACTGTTGGATCCATGCTGTGAGTCTTTGGCTTATACTCCAGCCGCAGTGTGTCTTAGGCTGGAGTAAAGCATTTGGGAGTGGCCTCTGACTGGACTGCTGAGCTGCCTGAGTAAAGCATTTGGGAGTGGGCTCTGACTGGACTGCTGAGCTGCCTGAGTAAAGCATTTGGGAGTGGGCTCTGGCTGGACTGCTGAGCTGCCTGAGCCTGAGCCTGGTAACGGGTAGTGAAAGCGCTTGGTGACATTAGCTCTGTGCAAACAGCAAGTGCTCAGTTCTGTTTCGGTCTGTTACAGCACTATTGCTCCTACTGGGAAAACCGGAAGTCCACACTACAAGGGCAAAGCCACAGATTACCAGAGCAGTATAAGTGCAGGTCTTTGAAGAGCGCTAGAAGTGAGTGGCGCACAGAAATGTATCTATTCCTGGGGGAGGATTTCAGTGTGAAGGGCAGTCAGTCACTCGTTGGGTCTCAATGGCTCAGGAAGCTGAGATCTGAGGGTCATGGTTCAAAGCCAGCCCAGGCAGGAGAGACTATGAGACTCTTTATCTCTCTAGTTAACCATGAAAAAGCCAGAAATGGAGCTGTGGCTCAAGTGGTAGAACAGTAGTCGTCTTGACCAAAAAAGTTCAGGGAAAGCACCCTGGCCCTGAGTTCAAGCTCCAAGACTGGCACCAAAGGAAAAAAAAAAAGTCAGCCACTAGCTTTTGTAACCTCTGAGGACTTATTTGCTTGGACTAGGTGCTGTTGTTGCAAGTCAGTTTTTCAGATGGCTTCCCCTCTTCTCCTTCCCCCTCCATGGTATCCTTCTATCAGCAGTGTGGATGGAAGGACCTACCTTAGATATATCCTTCAGCTTCCAGGCACTGTTCACCAGGTACTCTGGGGACACAAACTTAACCAATTATGAAACATGGAAACGAAGTCACAAACCAACTTTGTGTAGCTAGACTTTTAGGAGGTAGGAGTTGAGGGTTCATCATCTTTACTTCATGATGCGATGAGTCTTAACTTGTCTAAGGAGACACACAGCTCTTGGGAGGGACCAGACAGGATGTGAACTCGGACCCATGAACTAGCCAGGCCCTCACTTGGCTGCTGCTCTCCGAAGCTGTGTGTGCTGAGGTCAGCAGGAGGTCCCCTGCAGGGCTAAAGCTCAGAGCATGATGGTCCTGGCCATGCATAGGAATGCACACTGCTGGGCCAGCTTTACAGCAGCACCTTGTGGGTCCACCTGGTGAGCACCTGCCTGGGAGAGAGCCTGCCCCAAGAAGCACAACTTCCTCTAATTCCCAGTGTCTTATGTAGAATGTGAGGTTTTAAAAGGTCATGTTTAGCCAGGCACTGGTGGCTCATGGCTATAATCCTAGCTACTCAGGAGACTGAGATCTGAGGATTGTGGTTCAAAGCCAGCCCAAGAAGGAAAGTATGTGAGACTCTTATCTCCAGTTAACCACCAGAAAACAAGATGTGGCATGGTGGCTCCAGTGGTAGAGCGCTCACCTTGAGCTGAAGAGCTGAGGGACAGTGCTCAGGCCCAGAGTTCAACCCCCACAAATGACCAAAAGAAAAAAAAAGGATCATGTTTAGTGGATCTGATTATTTTAAGGTAACAAAGTAGAATTCTTAATTTTGCTATATTAGACTTGAATGACTTTGAGAAGAATTAACATGTTTCAACATTTTTCAATTGAAATTATTTAAAGTCATTAGGTAATTAGACACAGTGATCTGTCTTGACTATGTGTTATGATTAAAGGTAGTGAACTGGGCTTTTGCAGTGAAGGTGAGAAGCAGAAGTGTCAGGCTCATGAACATCGAGATCTTCTATTAGCCTTTATGTAACAGCTCTGACTAACTCTTGTTATGTCTTACAGTTGAAGCACATTCCTCCCTATGGATTTCTTTACTATAAACAGCTGCAGTCTCTCTTTCGACAGTGTGGTCAAGTCAAATCCATTGTATTTGATGGTGCAAAGTGAGTAGTCTATTTTTGTAATTGGCTACAATTATAAGAAAGGCAAAACATTTGAATGGTTCCTGAACTTGAGCTGCTTGGCGGGGTACCCGTGGAGTGGATGTCCCTGTGGGCAGCGTGGCTCTGTGTGCCTCCTGCTTCCCACGGGAGCTGCTCGCTTCCATCTCCACGCCACAAGGACACCCAAAATAGTCTGTCTGTTCATAGTTCTTTTGATGGTACTGAGGCTTGAAACCCAAGACCTTATGCTTGTAGGCAGGTGTCCTGCCACTTGAGCCAAACACCAGCTGTTTGTTGATATAGTTTTTTTTTTTTTTTGTCAGTCATGGGGCTTGAACTCTGGGCTTGGGCACTATCCTTGTGCTCTTCAGCTCAAGGCGAGCGCTCTACCGCTTGAGCCATAGCACCACTTCCAGTTTTCTAGCAGTTTATTGGAGATAAGAGTCTCACGAGGGGCTGGGAAGGTGGCTTAGTGGTAGAGCGCTTGCCTTGCATGCCTGAGGCCCTGGGTTCCATTCCTCAGCACCACATAAGCAAAGAGAAAAAAAGCTGGAAGTGGCCCTGTGGCTCAAGTGGTAGACTGCTAGCCTTGAGCTAAAGAGCTGAGGGACAGCGCCCAGGCCCAGAGTTTAGGCCCCATGACCGGACCCAAAAAAATAAAAAAAGAGTCTCATGAACTTTTCTGCCCGGGTTGGCTTTGAACCGCAATCCTCAGATCTCAGCCTCCTGAGTAGCTAGGATTGCAGGCGTGAGCCATCGGCGCCCGGCTGATATAGTTATTTTTTCAGTTGGTATCTTACAGTTTTTTTTCCTGAGCATGCCTCAAATGACAATCGTTATCTGATCTTTATCTCCTAAGTAACTGAGATTGCAGGTGTGCACTGCTGTGCCTGCTTTAAAATATGTTTATCCTAAATAACTTCAGAATATCAATGCTGAGAGAGTGTATTATTAGCAGGTCAGGAATACGTGGTATGTTGAACTATCCCTGGGAGTTTTCTTTCCAGTAGGAAATGCTTATACACAAGACTATTTATAGTTGTAATTTTTTTTTTCTGGTAGTGGAGCTTGAACTCTGGGCCTGGGCACTGTTTCTCAGCTCTTCAGCTCAAGGCGAGCATTCTACCACTTGAGCCACAGCGCCACTTCCTGCCTTTTCTGTTTATGTGATGGTGAGGAATCGAACCCAGGACCTCATGAATGTGAGGCAAGCACACTGAGCCACCTTCCCAGCCCTGGTTTAAAACTTTTTAACTTAGAAATGTTTGTCTAATGTTCTGTGAACATTAAGAATTTTTTTTATCTAACTGGATAGAGTTTGGCTAATCTGGCTAATAAGAACACTTTTTTGACTAATGTCTGGTTAATTCAGAAATAACTAAAGGTAATCTTAACAGACCAAACAAGCATTATCAGCATTTTTGAGGAGAGATGTGCATTGGGAATTTCTCCCTGATCTTGAGAGGAGTGCAGACCTTTTTCTGTCAGATGCCTGATGGGTTGGTGTTGATTTCTATTTGTGGAGCAGAGCCTTTGTGGAGTTTGCACGGAACCCCACAGAGAGGTTTAAGGCGCTTCCTGCGGTGTACATGGCGGTGAAGATGTCCCAGCTGAAAGTACCATTGGAGCTCTGTGTTCACGCCGCCGAGGAGATTGAAGGGAAGGTGCAAGGGGGGACAGTGTCCAAGCTGAGGAGCACGAGGTATTTCCAGAAGGTTCTGCCTGTTTTCCTGTTGCTGTCAGCCTTGGCATTAGCTCACTATGCAGGCCCAGCTTGGTGGCCAAGCAGTACTGATTCCAAGGCCCCGCTTCCTTACTTCCTTGAAGTATGTGCTTGGCACGTTACTGACCCTCTCTGAACTGCAGTGATTTCCAGCTGTTAATTCTAGAAGGGTGTTGAGATCAATGAGTGGAATCATTTATGTAATTTTCAGTTTTAGTAGTAGAGGCTAAACGTTAATTTCCTTTCTTCCTCCTTAGGTTTATGCATTCTCTTTAAAAAGTTTTGTTTTGTTTTGATTGGTCTGGGCCTGGGTGCTTCCCCCAACTCTTCAGCTCAAGGCGAGCGCTCTACCACTTGAGCCACAGCACCACTTCCAGTTTTCTGTGGTTTATTGGAGATAAGAGTCTCATGGACTTTCCTGCCTGGGCTGGCTTTGAACCGTGATCCTCAGATCTCAGCCTCCTAAGTAGCTAGGATTACAGGCATGAGCCACTGACGCCCAGCTGCTGGGAAGATGGCTCAGTGGTAGAGCGCTTGCCTTGCATGCATGAGGCCCTGGGTTCCATTCCTCAGCATCACATAAGCAAAAAGAAAAAAGCCAGAAGTGGCGCTGTGGCCATCTTCCCAGCCCCAGATAAGGTCTTTTCTAGAGTTCTTGTTGTTTGTTTATATTTATTTATTTTATTTATTTTTGGTGGTGGGGCTTGAACTCTAGGCTTGGGCACTGTCCCTGTACTCTTCAGCTCAAGGCGAGCGCTCTACCACTTGAGCCACAGCGCCACTTCTGGTTTTCTAGTCGTTCATTGGAGATAAGAGTCTCATGGACTTTCCTGCCCGGGCTGGCTTTGAACGGTGATCCTCAGATCTCAGCCTCCTGAGTAGCTAGGATTACAGGCGTGAGCCACTAGCGCCTGGCTATTGTTGTTTATTTTAGAATAAAAGTATTAGGAAAGGAAAATTTTGTACATCACATTTCTTTCACATCGCAGAGCTTTAGCACTTGATGTCTTGTTGCTCTATGGGATGAACGATATTTCTTCAGCTTATTGGACAATTACGTGTGTACTCCAGGAGCACTGAACCACGTTTGGCCTCTTAGTGTACTCAGGGCCTGGGCTCTGTCCCTTAGCCTCTCTGTGCTCACGGCTAGCGCTCTACCACTTGAGCCATAGCACCACTTCCAGCCTTTTCTGTGTATATGCTCCTGAGGAATTGAACTCAGGGCTTCATGCATGCTAGGCAAGCACTCTACCACTGAGCCACCTTCCCAGCTCTTTTTTTTGTTGTTGTTGGTTGTGGGGCTTGAGCTCAGGGCCTGGATGCTGTTACCAACCACTTTTAGCCACAGCTCCACTTCTGGTTTTCTGGTGGTTAATTGGAGATAATAGTCTCACAGACTTTCCTGCCTGGGCTGGATTTGAACCATGAGTCTCATATCTCAGCCTTCTGAGTAGCTAGGGTTACAGGTGTGAGTCACCAGCACCCTGCAGACACTTAGTTTTCTAAAGTCAAAACCGCTCCTGAGAGCTGGGCGCTGGTGGCTCACACTTGTAATCCTAGCTACTCAGGGGATTCTGTGGCTCAAGTAAGAGTACTAACCTTGAGCCGAAGGACTGAGTAACAGTGCTTAGGGCCCAGAGTTCAAGCTCTGCGACCAATACCACCACCACAAAAAAACCCACTCCGGAAATTACAACGGTAGGAGGCATTGCAGGTCTTGGATATAGATTTTTCTTTTTGGTCGGTTGTGGGGCCTAAACTCTGGGCCTGGGTGCGCCCCTTCCAGCTGTTTTTTCTGTTTATGTGGTACTGAGGAGTCGAACCTAGGGCCTTATACATGCGAGGCAAGCGCTCTACCCCAGCCCATGGATTTAGAATTTTTATCCTTGGAAGTAGATATTCTATACTAGTCTTGGCCTTGGAGATGTATTCCTTGTTCCAGAAGGATAATTATTAGGATATATACTCTTTCCAGGGCAGCTCAACTCAGCAAGCCACCAGAAATTCACTTTTGAGATGAGATAAAACTTATCATCTCTGGTTGTATTTATCAGCTTTTTATCTCCATTACAAATACTTGAGGTGACCAGTTTATCAAGAGAAAAGATTTGTTTTGGCTCATGGTTTCTGAGGTTTCAGAGCATTGTTGGTTGGCTCTGTTGACTTGGGCCTGTAGCAGGTTAGCATATCATAGTGGAAGAAACCACCGACCTTGTAGCTGCCAACAGCAAAGGGATCAACAGGCCAGTCCTGGTTCCCCTTCAAGGACCACCAAGGTAACACCTTCCTTCTCTAGGCCCAGCCTCCTAAAGTGGCATTGTACCTCACTGTCCCCAAGGCTTCCACACAAGGCAGGCTTTCCAAATCTAAACTATAGCACCAACTTAGGTGTTTCATGAAATGTTCTTTTCTTGTACAAGTATTAGGACAAGTCATGGAACTTCACGAACATAAACATTGTTTTGGAAACTTTTTTAAAAAAATAATACTTGTGTGTTACATAGGGTGAATGTGGACTTCCAGAAGCAGACAGTAGATCCTATGCAAGTCTCATTCAACACATCAGACAGGTCCAAGACAGTTGCTGATGTCTTCCTTACTATTGATGTCACGGAGGTAAGAATGTGTGATGGTGAGATTAGAGCCTTTCTCATCTTTCTCTTTTTTTCTTTTTTTCCCATCCTGGGGCTTGAAATTAGGGTCTGGGCACTGTCCTTGATTTCCTTTTGCTCAAGGCTAGCACTCTACCACTTGAGCCACAGTGCTACTTCTGGCTTTTTCTGTGATTAATTGGAGATGAAAGTCTCCCAGACTTTCCTGTCTGGCTTTGAACCCTGATCCTCAGATCTCAGCCTCCTGAGAAGCTAGGATTACAGGTGTGAGCCACCAGCACCTGGCCCTTTTTCATCTCTGATTTTGCTGATACTGTGTGTGTGTTTGTGTGTAAAACATTCCTATACACATAGCTGTGCACTCTAACCATGTTTTAAGCATGGGTGAGTTTGAATTAGTGTGCTTCAGAATAGAGTGAAATAATATAACAAACATTTCAAAATTAATTTTTAAAATGTTAAGTACATTTAAAATGATAAAAAATAAACCGGGCAAGAGTTGGCTCACACCTGTAGTCCTAGCTACTCAGGAGGCTGAGATCTGAGGATCGAGGTTCAAAGCCAGCCTGGGCAGGAAAGACCGTGAGCCACCTAGCTCCAATAAACCACAAGAAAACTGGAAGTGGCATTATAGCTGAAGTGGTAGAGCGCTCGCCTTGAGCTGAAGAGCTGAGGGACAGCACCCAAGCCCAGAGTTCAAGCCCCATGACTGACCAAAAAAAAAAAAAAGATAGGCATAATTGACAAGATACATGTTAAAAATTGGCATTGTGATATGTGCCTATATAATTAAATTTATATTACTAAAACTAATATTAGCACTACAATTATTTGGTATGATTGTTATTTCTTTTCTTTTTTTTTTTAATTGTGAAAATACCGTACAGAGAGGGGTTACAATTACATGGGCAAGATAATGAGTACATTTCTTATCAAGCATTGTTTCCTCTTCCTTTGTTTCCCCTTCTCATCCCTTCCCATTTGAGCCACAGCACCACTTCGGGCTTTTTCTGTGTAATGAGCAATTGAACCCAGGGTTTCATGCATGCAAGGCAAGTACTTTCCCACTGAGCCACATTCCCAGCCCTGGTTTTTATTTCTTTTTTTTTTTGGTCCAGTTGTGGGGCCTGAACTCTGGGCCTGGGCGCTGTCTCTCAGCTCTTCAGCTCAAGGCTAGCGCTCTACCACTTGAGTCACAGCGCCACTTCCAGCTTTTTTCTGTTTTTGCTTATGTGGTGTTGAGGAATTGAACCCAGGGCCTCAGGCATGCAAGGCAAGCACTCTACCACTGAGCCACCTTCCCAGCCCAAGGTTTTTATTTCTTTAAAATTTTAATTAAAGTACATGGGGTCTTTGAGATTCAGCTCAAGGGTATGGCTACAGCTCTTGCCTTACATGTGTGATGCTCTGGGTCTGATCCCAGCCACCAGAATCAAAACACTTCTTACATGCTTTCTGGTGAATCCACATTCGTGTGTAAATCTCGGTTCTAGACAGATGGAGACACTAGTGTCTGTGGCCCTTCATGTTCTGAGCAGTAGTGACAAGTTGCTCAGCATGGCCTTTGCCGAAATATGCCAGGACCCACATACTACCAGTTGTCTGTGGCTGTGTACTTGCACAACACCTGGCCTAACCAGCTTGGGGATTACCTGAGGCCCTGTGGGATTGGCTTTATGTCTGGGCTAGACTCAAACCTCTCAGAGCCTTTAGTACCTGGACGTGGCCCAGTGAGTCCTGCTCCTCCAGGAACAGAATGTGTCACACACACTTCCTTACTTAGTTGCTCGGAGCCCTCTTTTTTCTTCTCTCACAAGCACTCTTAGCAAGTGCACACATACCCAGGACTAAGTTTGCAAAGTGCCATGGAGTCTCCCTTTGTAGTGTTCATCCCTGCCATTCCTTTCCCTTGTAGGTGGTAGAAGTGGGCCACTTTTGGGGGTACAGGATTGATGAAAGGAACACAGAACTTCTTAAAAAGCTCACTGCTGAGATAAACCAGCTGGAACTGGCGCCCCTGCCTGTTCACCCTCACCCGGACCTGGTCTGCTTGGCGCCTTTTGCTGACTGTGACAGGGAGAGCTACTTTAGAGCCCAGATCCTTTATGTGTCTGGAGACCACGCTGAGGTAGGTTCTCTGTAACAAACCGTTCAAACTAAAGGGAAATAACAGGTAGAAATGGATGTAAAATGATCGCACTAGGGAAGCCTGAGATATTTCCATCATCACTATGGGTTTTAGACCTGACCCACTGGGGAAGTCTGCAGGACCGTGGTCAGCACTGCGTTGCGTAAGGCTGAGGCTGTCTGAGCCATAGATCTAAGATTCACTTTTTTCCATCTTCTAGGTATTCTTTGTAGACTATGGCAATAGAACTCGGGTAGAGCTGTGTCTTCTAATGGAGATTCCGAGTCAGCTTCTCGAGCTTCCATTTCAGGTGAGGTAGAGTCTGTTGTAGTGAGAGTTGGGTGCACGTGGCCCCTACCATTCCATCTTACCAGCCAGGGCCCAGTGTAGGGAAGGGGCTGGCCACTGCTGATGCTGCTGCTGCTGTTGCTGATGAGGAAAAAAATGAGGTCAGAGATGGGAAGGTGACTCAGTGGCAGAGTGCTCGCCTAGCTAATGCATGAGGCCCTGGTTCCGTTCCTCAGTACCACATGCACAGAAAAAGGTGGAAGTGGTGCTGTGGCTCAAGTGGTAGAGTGTTAGCCTTGAGCAAAAGAAGGCTCAGGGACAGCACCCAGGCCCTGAGTTCAAGCCCCAGGACTGGCAAAAAAGAAAAAAGTAAGAACAAGTTTCTTTAGCTGTGAAAATTTTACTATTTACCATTTATTTATTTATGTATTTATTTATTGTCAGTCCTGGGGCCTGAACTCTGGGCCTGGGCACTGTCCCTCAGCTCTTCAGTTCAAAATGAGCACTCTACCACTTGAGCCACAGCACCACTTTCAGCATTTTGGTGGTTAATCAGAGATAATGTCACAGACTTTTTTTCCTGCGCTGACCTCAAACCATGATCCTCAGATCTCAGCCTCTTGAATAGCTAGGATAACTGATGTGTGCCACTGGCATCTAGCTTACTTGCTTTTAAAGTCACTGCAGTATGCCTTTCTTTCTTACATAGGCTTTGGAATTTAAGATTTGCAAAATGCGACCCTCGGCGAAGTCTCTTGTTTGTGGTGAGCATTGGAGCGGCAGAGCCAGCGGGAGGTTTGCTTCCCTTGTGAGTGGCTGTGCCCTGCTAGTGAAGGTTTTCTCAGTTGTGCACAACGTGCTGCATGTGGATGTGTACCGCTACTTGGGGACCCAGGACATCGTCAACATCAGAGACATCCTCATTGGAGAGGGCCATGCTGAGCTTTCAGAGGAGTCCTATGAGTCGAAAGTATGTACCTCCATCCTGTGAGAGCACTCGTGTGTCTGCAGTCTCAGGGGAGAGGTGGGGAGGAGAAAACCAAGGAGCGGGGGGCACTTTGCCTCCTCTCTGAGGTTAAGAGGGATGGATAGATGAATGATGCTGATGATGGAGATGGCGGGCCAAGCCTGGATCAGGTCTGTGGGTCTGTTTATAGCTTCTGGATCTCCCTGAGGCTGTGCTGGTTGGATATCATTTTGTTTTCCATTTAAGCTTTTTCCCCTTGAAATGAAAATTAGATTTGAATATGTTCTATAATTTGCTTCTTTTAAAATGGATTCTAAGAATTATCTTGATAATGATTGTTATTAATAAAATATTTTTCACATTTTAAAATATATCTTGGAGCTGGGTGTTGGTGCCTCATGCCCGTAATCCTAGCTACTCAGGAGGCTGAGATCTGAGAATCGCAGTTCAACGCCAGCCTGGGCAGGAAAGACTGCGAGACTCCAATAAACCACCAGAAAACTGGAAGTGGTGCTGTAGCTCAAGTGGTAGAGCGCTCGCCTTGAGCTGAAGAACTGAGGGACAGCGCCCAGGCCCAGAGTTCAAGCCCCACAACCGACAAAAAAAAAAAAATTATCTTGGGCTGGGAAGATGGCTCAGTGGTAGACTGCTTGCCTTGCATGCATGAAGTCCTGGTTTTGACTCCTCAGCACCACATAAACAGAAAAATCCAGAAGTGGTGCTGTGGCTCAAGTGGTAGAACGCTCTTTTTGAACTGAAATGCTAAGGGACAGTGCTCAGGCCCAGAGTTCAGGCACCATGACTGACAAAAATTAAAATTAAAATAAAAAATTAACTTTCTTTCAAGATGAGTTGTAACGTTACTTTTCTTGGCCTGAAAGTTTCCAAGAGGCTGCTTTCTGCTCAGTGCTGAAAGTCTTTGGTTGTGCTTCTGTGGTAGCTGCTGTGGGTGAAGATTCAGGGAGTTGGGAAAGGACAGTCTAGCAAGACCATATCTAGAGAGCTGGCTAAATTTTCTAACAGCTGAAAAATAAGAACTGTGATGAGATTCCCTGTGTAAAACTGAATTTTATATGTAAAACACCCGTATTTTCTTTTCTTTTCTTTTTGTCGGTCGTGGGGCCTGAACTCTGGGCCTGGGCGCTGTCCCTCAGCTCTTCAGCTCAAGGCTAGCGCTCTACCACTTGAGCCACAGTACCACTTCCGGCTTTTTTCTTTTTGCTTATGTGGTGCTGGGGAATGGAACCCAGGGCCTCATGCATGCAAGGCAAGCACTGTACCACTGAGCCACCTTCCCAGCCCCAACACCTGTATTTTCTGATGGCTAACACATAATAAAGTATTACCTTCTTTTACTTGAATTTTATTTTTATTTTATTTTTTGTTGGTCATGGGGCCTGAACTCTGGGCCTGGGCGCTGTCCCTCAGCTCTTCAGCTCAAGGCTAGCGCTCTACCACTTGAGCCACAGTACCACTTCCGGCTTTTTTCTTTTTGCTTATGTGGTGCTGAGGAATCGAACCCAGGGCCTCAGGCATGCGAGGCAAGCGCTCTACCACTGAGCCACCTTCCCAGCCCCAGTCCAGGTTTCCTGCTGCTGAAAGGGCTGTGGGTTGGGCACTGGGGCTGGCCCTGCCGCCTCTCTGGAGAAGAAGGCTGGCTGCAGGTTCTTCTGTTCAGAGACCCCACTTTTATTGCCCCAGCCATTGGCCTTGCGGCGTAATGCTTGTCTGTTCAATGGGTTTGATCTACAGAAAAGAATCATACTTTTATTAACATATTTGTCAATGTTTCACGTAGAGCAGAGAGGAAGAATTTTAGTCAGTTTCATTCCAGGAAAAGAACACGTGTGTGTGCATGGGCACAGTGTTTGCCAGTGTGCCACTCCTGGACTTGAACTCAGAGCCTGGACCCTGTCCCTGAGCATTTTTGCTCAAGGCTAGCACTCTACTACTTGAACCACGGTGCCATTTCTGGTTTTTTGGTGTTTAGTTGAAGATAAAGAGGGGTTGGAGACATAGCTCAGGTGATAGGGCATCAGACAATGAGCAAAAGCATCAGCTACTGAGTTTGAAGCCCAGTCTTGAACCAACAAAACCTCAAGAAATTGGAAGTATGAATCTCATGGACTTTCCTTCCTCAGCTGGCTTCAAACTGTAATCCTCATATATCATCAGTCTCCTGTGTGACTAGGATTACAGGAGTGAGCCATTAGCACTCAGCTAGGGCTTTTTGTGTTGTGCTAAAGATCAAGTTCAGGGCCTTATACATACTAGACAAGTACTGTACCGCTGACTTGTGTACCCAACCCAAAATACCTTTGTTTTTCTTTTTTTTTCTTTATTTTTAATCACTCCTCCCTTCCCTCCCTCCACTCCCCTCCCCTCCCTCCCCCCCTCCCTCCCTCTCTCCCTCCCTTGTCCTGTCCTGTCCTACCTACCCTTCCTTTGTTCTTGGATTTAAACTCAGGGCTTTGTGTTCAGTAGCCTCTGAGCAAGGCCTCCAGCCCTCTTACTAAACTTGGAAAATGTAGTCTTTACAGTGTGTGCTGACTTAGACTTTTACACGTGATAGTGCATGATGTACTGCTCATTACTCACGTTTGTGCTTTGTGTGCAGGCTGTGCTCCATGGGCCCTTTAACCCATATGAACTGAAGTGTCAGAGTTTGACCAGAATATCCAAGTTCAGGTAGGATTCAGTTAATTTTCCCACGATTTTTTTCTCTGCTCCTTTATTAGAGACTTCATCAGATACGAATCTTTATTTGTATCCCAACTGCTGGGATATTTCATACTCATCTTAATTCCTACCTAGCTCCAAATCTCTCTTCCACAAAAACAGTTTACAGTACATATTTTGGGGTATCTTCTCTTGGAGATTTCATTTTTCCTATTCTAGTCCTGACTGACTCTGCAGGCCTGTGGGTGTCCTGGATCTGGGATGGTAACCAGTGTGCTCTGAGAAGCCCTGCGTGGTGGCTGCGTGGTGGCCAGTGGGGTTATCTGAGGCGCAGTTGATGCTAGTTGAAGTTCGGTTAGCACCTGTCATCTTCACTAATTCTGTGGATCCAGTGTGATTCTATGGAAAAGAAGACTAGCGGTGACAAGGTTCTGGACAGGGGTCCCAGAACACCATGGAAGTGTCTGGGCCTGACAGCACTTGGGAGACAGTAGAGCTGTTAGGAGGAGTTTGAGATCTGATGAGTGTGGAGGCGTTTGCCAGGGCAGTGTTGGGGATCAGGGTGAGTTGGCATAGCCCAAATCTGAGCACTGAAGTAAGTTTTGATTGAATTGGACGTGGGGTGCTGACCCTGTGGCACAAGGGCGATGCTTATAAGCCATGTTTTAGTGTTCATCCACAAACTGAAGCCTTACTGTGATCCCTCTGGAGTGCTGGGGGCTTGCCTGCCACAAGCATGAGGACCTGAGTTCTGGTCCCAGTACTGCAAAAGAAACCATCACTTAGGCAACCCCTAGCTTCTCCAAGTTCCTCTCCATCCCTCAAGGAATGGTGGTGAGGAATTCATGAAGGAGTGGTTGAAAATGCACATGCTCAGACCCTGCCTTCCACGGTGCTTTCCTGCATGAGCACTGAAATTTGTGTGCAGAATATATTGGGTTTCTTTCTTTCTTTCCTTCCTTCCCTCTCTTTCTGTCGCTCTCTCTGTGTGTCTCTCCCTTTCCTTTTTCTAAAAAAATTTATTTATTTTTTATTATGAAAATACTGTACAGAGGGTTTACAATTACATGGGCAAGATAATGAGTACATTTCTTTTTTTTTGAGTACATTTCTTATCAAGCATTGTAGCCTCCTCCTTTGTTTCCCCTTCCCATCCTCCCCCCCGCCCCTCTTTCTTTCCTTTCTTTCTTTCTTTTTCTCTCTCTCTTTCTCTTTTTCTCTTTCTTTCTCTCTCTGTTTGTTTGTCATGGGATTTGAACTCTGGGCCTGGTTGCTGTCCTGAGATTTTCAGCTCAAGGCTAGCCCTCTATCACTTAAGCCACAGCACCACTTCCAGTTTTCTGGTGGTTAATTGGAGATAAGAATCTGACAGACTTAGGGCTGGGAAGGTGGCTCATTGGTAGAGTGCTTGCCTTGCATGCATGAGGCCCTGGGTTGGATTCCTCAGCACCACATAAGCAGAAAAAGCTGGAAGTGGTGCTGTGGCTCAAGTGTCAGAGTGCTAGCCTTGAGCTGAAGAGCTGAGGGACAGCGCCCAGACACAGAGTTCAGGCACCGTAACTGGCAAAAAAAAAAAGAGTCTGACACTTTCCTGCCCTGGCTGGTTTTGAACTGTGATCCTCAGATCTCAGCCTCCTGAGAAGCTAGGATTACAGGTGTGAGTCACTGGTGTCCACTACGTTGGATTTCTGAGTGAGAAGTTCCTTCTCGGACTGGTCCTTGGTGTAACTGAGGCCCGGACAGGAGGTACCTGTGGGACAAACAGGCTGGAGCTCAGGCTGGTCAGTGATGAGGGATAAGAAAGAAGAAACGTCCTGTAGAGTGCCTGCAAATCTTCTGCTGCTGAGAAGCAGCGTGGGGAGAGTAGGCTCACTGTCGACCGCCCTCTGCAGGACGCAGAGCCGATAGAGGAGCAAGTTGGGGCATCCTCATGTGCTGGTGGCTAAAGACAGGGAGCGATGGCCACGTGAGGAGTGGGGAGGGTGGAAGGGAGGAGGCGGGAGAGCCAGTATGAGGAGGGCCTCAGCCTGTGACTGCCACTGGGACATCTCCTGAGGGGCACTCGTTGTGGGCTGGCATGAGTCACGGCCTGATCGGGGACCGACGCCCTGTCCCCTGCCAACCTTGCCAGGTGTGTTTGGATCGAGAAGGAGAGCATCAACTCAGTGGTCATCAGTGACGCCCCTGCTGACCTGCACCAGAGAATGCTGGTGGCAGCCTCGCTCTCGGTCAACGCCACTGGTGAGCAGAGGGCTTTGATTTGTCTGTCCTCTCTCCTTTTCCTTGACAGACTGCTGGAAAGTGTTTCTGCTCATATATTATATTTTTAGGCTATTTTCTGAGTGCACTGGCTGAAGCAGGTTTAAGAAGTGGAACATGATTGCTTTCTGTTACACAAGAATGTGGGAATTAGTTGAGTCCTTAGCACTCAGTTATTCATAGTGCTTGGCTAGAGAATAAACCCAAGATTTGGGGTCTGGGGAAAGTCAGTGGTGTGATGCGGTGAAAGGGAAGAACAGAGTGATTGCTCAGAGGGCGCTGCCGAAGCAGCCTCCTGAGGCGCCCGTCTGGAGGAGGGGTCACCACGGGAGCCGAGGGCAGAGGCGGGAGTTCTCTTTGGTGGGCTGGGAGCCCATGAGACAGACCCAGCAGATGTGGGCGGCCTTCCACACTGACTTCTATTTCCCTGTGCCGCAGGGTCCACCATGCTCCTGAGAGAGACTTCTCTGATGCCTCACATCCCCGGCCTCCCAGCTCTCCTCAGTATGCTGTTTGCACCCGTGATGGAGTTGAGGTAGAGCGTAGGCCTCCATGTTGACCCTACCTGAGCTTTTGTACAGTGAAAACCTAGATGGAGCCAGAAGGCATTTTCTTTCCTCTTTAAGAGAAGCATTTGCAGAAGTGTGTGTGTGTGTGTGTGTGTGTGTGTGTGTGTTTCTGGGACTTGAACTTGGCACTGTCCTGAGCTGTTAAAGAACCTCTTGTTTCCATTTCCTGGAGTTCATTCTGGTAAATAATTCATGTGATGGGAGGCACGAAGGCATTGCGCCTCTGTGTCCCTCCTCTAGAGCATCCTCATTTCTGTCCCTGAGCTCTTTTGCTCAAAGCTAGCATACTGCCACTTGAGTTGCACCTCTACTTCTGGCTTTTTTTTTTGCTGGTTAGTTGGAGATAAGAGTCTCCTGCCCTGGCTGGCTTCAACCCACGATCTTCAGATCTCAGCCTCCAGAAGAGTAGGTAGGATGACAGGCATGGCCACTGCCACCCAGCTTGTCTGGCAGTTTTTTGGCTTTCCCTCGGCTCCACTGTGATTCATTCTTGCTACCACTGATGAATACACGGCTCTGGACTTCCTTTTGTTATTATTATTTTAGCTTTATGGTGGTGCAAAAGTGGTACTTGTTAGAAGAAGCCATACTTGAGCCCCGGGGCCGGCCGCAGGCAGTCGGGTTTGCTGGCATCGTGGGTGGCTGCAGGTGCTCCCACAGGCCGGGAAAGCCGGCACTCTGCAGCATGCTGTGTTGAGGACCTGGGGTGCTCCGGTTGGGGCGCTCAGGGCATTTTCTACCTCTCTCATACCAGCAGCTCTTGTCATGGGAACCAGGATAACAGGAGGAGGAGGACTGTCTAGCTGATTGTAGTTTTTGTGCCAAGACTGAATGGGGACTTTTCAAGTGACATCTTACTGAGAACGGTGTGCAGATACAGCCGTCTCATAAGGCGTTACTGGAGCCCTGGGAGCCTCAGTGCACTCCCAGGGTGAAGCACTGTGCTAGGCAGCCTTGGCGGCCGGGACAGAGTAGATAAGAAGAACAGAGGAGGAAGTCTTACTGTGGCCTGAGGTCTCAGAGCCTTCAAGTGGAGGTGTCCTCCAGAAATCTCCCTAGTGAAAAGCTAGCCCATTCAGAGCTACTCAAAAACAGAACCAAGAAACTGTATTATAATTCTGTGTTCATTAACTCATCTATGTCAGTGAAAAAGAAATTCATATTAATATTGGGTTAATATGGGTACTTGACTCTCATCGTAACAATATCTATTTCTGTGTAAAAACCAGAGGAAATACACAAATGAAATGAGTTACTAATGGAGGAGGATTTTATCAGTCAATTCTTGAGTGCTAAAATGGTGAAATATAGTGAACGTCCCTTAAAATGCGTACCTCAGGGTTGATCGCGACGGAAAATGCTACACTGGTGTCCTGTGTGGTTTGGGATGGAGTCCGACCACCGAGGCCCCTGTGCTGCCTGAGCATGACATGGAACTGGCGTTCGACGTGCAGTTCAGCGTGGAGGACATCGTTGAGGTTAGTGTGAAAACTCTTCACAGAGCCAGCGAGTCCTCTGACTCACCATGCTTTCACCCTTAGGATATTGTGTCTGCTGTCATGCTTTATCTGGTGGCATACACGCTTGTCCTCAGGGTGACAGCTCCCTGCACTGCCAGGGAGAGGGAGTGCTCCTGACCTGAGCAGAGGGAGTGCTCCTGACCTGAGCAGAGGGAGTGCTCCCGACCTGAGCAGAGGGAGTGCTCCCGACCTGAGCAGAGGGAGTGCTCCCGACCTGGGCAGAGGGAGTGCTCCCGACCTGAGCAGAGGGAGTGCTCCCGACCTGAGCAGAGGGAGTGCTCCCGACCTGAGCAGAGAGAGTGCTCCCGACCTGAGCAGAGGGAGTGCTCCCGACCTGAGCAGAGAGAGTGCTCCTGACCTGGGCAGAGGGAGTGCTCCCGACCTGAGCAGAGGGCGTGCTCCTGACCTGGGCAGAGGGAGTGCTCCCGACCTGAGCAGAGGGCGTGCTCCTGACCTGGGCAGAGGGAGTTGGGGTGGTAGGTGACAGTAGGAGGGGTGTGGTTAACAAGGAGAAGATGCTTGTGGACCAAGAAGTTGATTTGCATGTATAAAAACAGGACAATGTTCATTGTTTTAAGAACTGGGAGGGGGTGGGGTCAAACAGATGGGTGAAGGGGATCAGGATTCCTTGTATACATGTGTGGGCATGTCACAGTGAAATCCCCTATACGATAATAGATATGGTAGTGATTATTGATATTGTTTCTTTTGTTTTAATAGTTAAACATTATTCATCCCATACAGGTGTCAGTCATAGAAAGTACTCTGAGTGCTACAAGCTGCTTCCTGGGGAATAAAACCCAAGCTGTGTGGAGCTGTGTGAATATTTATGTCACTGTTTATTTGCAGATCAATATTCTCAGGGCTGCCATCAACAAATTGGTGTGTGATGGACCAAATGGGTCCGAGTATCTCGGACCAGAAAGAATTGTGCAGTTACAGGATAATGCCCGTCAGAAACTTCTAGGGTAAGTCGTGTCATGAGGCAGACTCCTGCAGCGCGGTGTTGATTGTGGGTGTGAGGAAGCATGTAGGAACTTTGTTGGATCGGCTGCCTCACAGGAGCCTCTAGAGCCAAGACAGCCGCAGACGTTGGTGGGGTGTTGACCCCACCCTGTCAGCCAGAGTGCAGGCCGCACAGGCGGCATTGGCCTGGATGGGCGACTCTAGGAAAGCATGCGGGAGGGGTCATTTTGGATGCCAGGGCAGGGCACAGGACCACAGGGAGTGGGTACCATAGGTCAAAGAAGAGGAAGAGGGCTGAAAGCCGACTAAACGTTTTACCTCTCTCTGGACTCCTCATTAGCCAAACCCAGCCAGAGGGCAGGGAGTGCCCCTTGGTGTAGATGGAGAACCAGAGGAGGCTGAGGAGATTGGGCACAGTCAGGAAGAGAAACAAAGGCGTCCCACTCCTGGGGTGGTGCGCCATCTGAGGGCCAGCATCTCAGGCAGGGCACCAGGTCCTCTGCCCTCTGCTCCTGTGCTGGCTGAAAGCTGGAGCCATGAAGGGAAGATGCCATGAGCACCCCCAGGGTGTTCTTCTTCCCCGACCCAGGCGGGCTTCACTGGCTCAGCCAGGGTCTTCAAAAGGTATTGAGTATATAAAGCTGCTGTAGAAATTGTGAGAAAGGCTAACTTTACTTTCTTTGCTCACTTTCTTTGCAAATAAGAATGTTTTACTATAATGTTCCTGTCTTAAAACTTAACGTACATAGAAGAGCGCTTAACGTACATAAAAGAGCACGTGAAGGGCAGGGAATGAGGCTTCTAGCAACTGGGCACTCCTTCAGCCTGACACAGCCTGGCAGCCCTGCCCCTCAGCACAAGTAACTGTGTCCTGGTTAGTTAATGTTGAGCACCAAAATGCTTTCAGTCAATGTGTGGAGCTGTGCAGACCGTCAGCGTCATTTTTCATCAGCACCATTTGGAGGCAGTGTTGGTCACAGCCTTGAGACTGCCAGGGCTGTGTGTGTGCTTCCTGTTGGCCCCCAGAGGGGCTCGCTGACCACAGGGGCCAACACTTGCCCTGAGCGGATCTTGCTTCACCCTTCTCTATGTAAAGGAAGTCTTATTCCAGCCCGTGTTTGACTATGTGTGTCTTCCTTGGCTGCTTTGACACCAGGAGGCTCATCCGTGGTCTCCTGAGGATAGGCCACAATGGCCACTAGCTTGCTGGATACAGAATCATGACGTTTGAACAACTTGTACAAATGACTAAAACTAAGAGATTTGATACCTACAATAGGTAGACTTTGTGGCATGTAAGCCGCACATCGGTAAGGCTGTCTACCCTCAGCTTTGGATGGCCGTGGGCTATGGCTCTATACATCTGCCCTCTCTGGCATTTTGATATATATGCAATCATTTTTTCTTTAAAAATCTGCTTTTATTAAGTAGGGTTTGTCCATGTTGTAACATGTTCATCATTGGCATATGCCATTTTGTTATTCCTTTACCAGTTGATAAAGTTTGTGAGTTGTTTCTAGCATTTGGCTCTGTGAATAACAGAGCCTTGTCACGGTTTTTGTGAGCATGTTTGCAGATGCCTCCCTTGGGTAGAAATTCAGGAGTAGACTTGTTGGGTTGTATCAGTCTGTGTTAATTTTTAAAGAAAGGACCAAATGGACAAACTCTTTGCAAAGTCCCCATGCCTCGCACGAGCTGCACGCCAGCTCCCGTCTCCACATCCTCACCTGCACGGCATGGCCAGACTGTTTTGTTTTGTTTTTACTGTAGCCAGTCTACTGGTATGCGATAATATCTAACTGTAGATAACCTCGTTATGTAGCAATAATTTGTTTGGCCAATAGTTTATCTTTCTTTGATCTTTCACCCATTTACAAATGTTTTGTCTTCTCATTGAATTATACAAATGCCTTATAAATTGCCCCATTATCTTTCACCTTAATATGTTCTGTAGATGACAGAGGGTTTTTGTGTATGTGGGAGTGTGTGTGCATGTATGTATGTATGTATATGTATATGTGCACACACGCATGTATGTGCCAGTCCAGGGGCTTGAACTCTGGGCCTAGGCACTGTCATTGAGCTCTTTTTGTGCTCAAGAGTTCTATCACTTGAACCATAGCCCCACTTGAGGCTTTTTCTGTGATTAATTAGAGATAAGAGTGTCATAGACTTTCCTGTCCAGGCTAGCTTCAAAGTGCAGTCCTCAGATCTCAGCCTCCTGAGTAGCTAGAATGACAGGTGTGAGCCACTGGTGCTCTGCTGACAGTTTTCTTCTTTTTGGCAGTACTGAGATTTAAACTGAAAGCCTTGTGCTTTCTAGGCAGGTACTCTGCCTTCTGAACCACACCACCAGCCCCTTTTTGTACTGGTTATTTTTTTCATTGTGAAAGTAGTAGGAAAGTCTATTAGGAAAAGAATACACTGACAGCCGACTGAAAATGGGTCACCTCCAAGGAAGAATGACCTACTTACACTGGCTACTTTTACAATCAATTCTCAGTTCCTGCCCAGGGATGTGCCTGGACCGACATTCTCCTATTTTTTACTTCTGTCTGTAGCAGGAATGATGAGTGGGTGTCATCACATCCAGCTTTTTCTGATGAATGGCATCTTACAGATTTTTCTGCCTAGGACTGACTTAGAACTCTGATTCTCCCCATGGCAGCCTCTTATGTAGCTGTGATGTCAGACATGCACTGCTGTATCCAACTGTTGATTGGGATGGGCTCTAATGTGGATGGGTTGGCTCAAACAGTGATTCTCCCAATCCTATAAGTAGCTAGGATTAGAGGCATGAGCCACCAGTGCCTGACTGATCAAAGGTTTTTGTTTTGGTGGTAAATACTTCTTGTCTGTTGTCACTTCAGTGCTTTCTGCCTGTCTGGGCAACCCTTGCCTTCCTGTCCTGTTTTCCCTCCTTCACAGCTGTGTTACTGCTGATCTTCTTCCCACCCCCATGCAGGATCCTCTGCCTGGGTTGTGCTGAATCTATAGGTGAGACTGAGGAAGAGGAGAACATCTGTTTGGATTTTTTAAAGATTTCTCTTAACACTGTTTTTGGTTTGTTGACCACCATAGGACTTGAACTTAGGGTCTGGGCGCTGTTCCTGAGCTCTTTTTGCTCAAGGCTAGCACTCCACCACTTTGAGCTACGGCTCCAGTTCTGGCTTTTGGGTGGTTAATTGGAGATAAGAGTCTCATAGACTTTCCTGCCCAGGCTGACTTTGAATTGTGATTCTCATCTGCCTCCTGAGTAGCTAGGTGTGAGCAACTAGTACCTGGCTCTTAACACTGTTTTATAGATTTCAGTATGCAGGTCTTGTTCTTTTCTTAAATTATTTTTAACTGTTTTAGTTTCTTTGATGATGTTTGAATGAAAAATTTAAATTTTAGTTTTGAGTTGCTCATTTCTAGCAAAGTTTTATACAGTGATCTCTTCTTTTGTGACCTTATAAACTCATCTGACAGTGTTGGTGGTTCTTGTAGACACTTTGGGATTTCCTACATTCATCATTATTCTGCTTCTAATAATAGTTCTCACTTTCAGGTCTTTTTTTTTTTTTTTTGGTCAGTTGTGAGGCCTGAACTCTGGGCCTGGGCGCTGTCCCTCAGCTCTTCAGCTCAAGGCTAGCACTCTATCACTTGAGCCACAGCACCACTTCTGGCTTTTTTTGTTGCTTATGTGGTGCTGAGGAATCAAACCCAGGGACTACTGCATACAAGGCAAGCACTCTCCCATGGAGCTGCCTTGTCTCCTATAAATTCAGTTGCTTTGGTTCTCTGTGCATGACCCATCTTTTTTCTGTCCTTTTACTTGCAACCTATTGTATTCTGAAGGTGTTTAACTTGGTCCTCCTTATCCTTCCTGTCTTCTTCTGTTAAGAGACAATTTGTAGTGCATCTGGTTGTGTACCTGTGTTGCTGGTTGTGCAGTGTGGAGTATATCCTGATGCGTTCATGTGGTTGGTTCTGTCCCTGAGGCTCTGCTCAGTGCCCTTTCTGCTTTCCCTTTCAATTCTTCAGATTGGATAATTACTATAGATCTGTCCTTAAGTTTAATGACTTTTAAAAATTAGAACTGGGGCTGGGAAGGTGGCTCAGTGTAGAGCGCTTGCCTTGCATGCTCGAGGTCCTGGGTTCAATTCCTCAGCACCACATAAGAAAAAAGCCGGAAGTGGCGCTGTGGCTCAAGTGGTAGAGCGCTAGCCTTGGCTCAAGTAGTAGAGCGCTAGCCTTGAGCTGAAGAGCTGAGGGACAGCGCCCAGGCCCAGAGTTCAGGCCCCACGACCGGACTCAAAAAAAAAAAATTAGACCAACTGGGAATTTTCTGCTTCAGTTATACTTTTTATTATAGAATTTCTTCCCTCCCTCCCCCTCTATCTTCCTTCCTTCCCTCCTTCCTTCCTTCCTTCCTTCCTTCCTTCCTTTCTCTCTCTCTCTCTCTCTCTCCTTCTCCCTCTCTCTCTCTGTTTCTCTCTTTCTTTCTTTCTTTCTTTCCTTCTTTCTTTCTGTTGTAGGACTTAAACTCTGGGCCTGGGCACTGTCCCTCAGCTCTTCAGCTCAAGGCAAGCGCTCTACCGCTTGAGCCACAGCGCCACTTCTGGTTTTTTTCTTTTTGCTTATGTGGTGCTGAGGAATTGAACCCAGGGACTCAGGCATGCAAGGCAAGCACTGTACCACTGAGCCACCTTCCCAGCCCTTCTTAATTTCTGTTGACACTTGTTACAATTATGTAATATGTTTTAACACTTCCCAGGCATTTTTGTAGTCATTTTTGTTGATTATTTAATGTGCTGTAAATTGAATATTCTCTGATCAAAACTACAAACATTTTGACCTGTTGAGGATTTGTCTGATTTTGAGGGTAATGTATAGGATTTAAATCAGAGTACTATTTTTTTTTTTTTGGGTCTGGTCCTGGGGCCTGAACTCTGGGCCTGGGCGCTGTCCCTCAGCTCTTCAGCTCAAGGCTAGCACTCTACCACTTGAGCCAGTGCCACTTCTGGCTTTTTTCTTTTTGCTTATGTGGTGCTGGGGAATCGAACCCAGGGCCTCAGGCATGCAAGGCAAGCACTCTACCACTGAGCCACCTTCCCAGCCCCAGAGTACTATTTTTTAATAATGTTTAATAAAAGTAAGTTATTTTTCTCAATTGCAGCCTGTTCTGTCAGTTGAAGCCTAGAGAGAAGATTGTTCCCAAGTGGCATGAAAAGCCCTACGAGTGGAATCAGGTGAGTGGGAGGCGGCTCTGTGTGGGTGAGGAGAAGGTCACTGGGTGGACCTCAGTTCAGAACCAGGGCCCCCTCGGCGGTGACAACACAGCGTCAAGGCTGTGTGGGCAGCACAGGTGGTGAGTGCTTCTGCTCTGCCTCCCCATGGCTGCCTGGAAAAGTACATTTAGAAAAGACAAGTGTGAGTGGCACCAAAACCCTGCCGCGCCTGGCACTGTTGAAAGCTGCTTTGCCCCTCCTCTACCAGGGCTGCGTGGGGGCTTTAGATGGCTCGTCAGCGCTCTGCGTCCATACACTGCTGGCTGAGGAATAGCAGCTCTGGAGGCTGAGATCAGAGTCCAGCAGAGACGGCTCTGGGAGCCATTGCCGACAGCCGCCTTCTGGCTGCACCGTCATGTGACAGGGCCAGAGTGTCCGTGAGATCTCTGGTGTCTGGGAATGTTCACCCCATGATGGGACTGTTCTAGGGGTCCCTACTCTCAGAACTCATCACCTTCCAGAGGCCCCCTGTCTCCTGATACCGTCACACTGAGGGTCTCTGTGTCAGTATAGGAATCTGAGCGTAGCAGTGTTGACAAAAGGTAGAGCTGGCTTTGTCCTTTCCCAATTTCCTCAGTGAGGCCTAAAAAATGGAATCAGAAGGAGTTCTGCAGAAGGAGTGGAGGCAGGAGTCTTAAGCTTTAATTCTAGAGCCAGAGGTGTCTTCGTAAGCCAGCTAGGGCAAGGGTTCCCACCTCTGAGGTGTTTAGGTTCCACTGTGTCCTCTGGACGTCCCGTCCGGGGTCTCCTGTGCGGAGATGGTGCAGAACAGGGTCGTTCCTGAAGTTGACTTCTAACAGTGGAAAGTGCTTTGAAAGCAGAACTCATTTGCAATTGGTATGTTTAGGGAACTTTGTATCTTAAATAAATTGGAAATAAGTTTTTAAAAAAACACTGAGGGCTGGTGGAGTGGCTCAAGTGGTGGAGCACCTGCAAGTCTAAGGCCTGAGTTCAAACTCCAGTATCATGGAAAAATTGAGTTACTAGTTCCTGTTCCTATTTACTAGGCAGTGCAGGAGATTTCTCAGTAAGGCTTTCCTTATTAAACATGGTTTAAAAATGAATGGTCAGATCCATAGTATGAGAACCGACATGCAGTGTTGAAAAGCAGGCTCTTTTTTTGTCATACATCCATATGTGTATAATTGTGTTTATTTTATGCTAGTCAGGCCCCACCACAGAACCTGACCGGTCCTTCTGTCTGCCCATTAGGTTGATCCGAAGCTGGTCATGGAGCAGGCTGACCGGGAAGGCAGCCGAGGGAAGAATACTTTTCTCTACCAGCTTCACAAGCTTCTGGTGCTCAGTCCCTAAACGTGGGCAGCTTGCACCCAGCCACAGCGGGAAGCCGTGGGCTCTTTAAATGCTTCCCGAGCCAGGCCTGCCGAAGCCCAAGTCTTCTCCATCCTACCGCCTCTGCTGGGGTGGAGATTGGATGGGAAGATTGGACAGTACAGTCTTTTCTAGAAGGCTTTTGGAAAAAGTTGTTAGAAAAGAAGACTTCGTTTTGGCAAATGCTGCATTGTGCTTTAAGTGTGACAGTGAAGAAGTAGCCAGGCTTACACGCATGGTTCCGGCGTGTGCGCACAAGTCTCTCCTGTCACCCACAGGGCTGCCCCTGGGGTGGAGCAGAGCTTGGCACGGGGGCGTGTGCACGTGTGTGTGTACGTGTGTGTGTGCACATGTGCGTGTGCGCATGTGTGGTTTCTTAAAACCATGGGGCATTTTCTAATCTTTGTTTTTCATGAGGAAAAATTTGGGCAGAATTTAATTTTTGTACATGTAGGACTTTTTGTTATGTTACAGCTTGTTGTTTATGTTTTGGAAATAAAAAAGATGACCTGGCAACTTGCATATGTATGAAACCAGTAAAACTGTTAGATGTTTCTGGTAGTTTGGGTCAGACAGTACTGTATGTTTTGTTCTAAAAAGATCTGAGTTTATAAAACCTGGGAAGGGATAAAGCCTTCTTTTAAGAAGTCAGCTCTTGAAAGGAGCAAAGTAGTAGATTTCAGACACCCAGCACTCACCAGCTTCTCCTTGAGGTTTAATCAAAACAATTGGAGACAGCTGCTACACACCTATAGCCCTAGCAGGGGGGTCAAAACTTCACGGCTCACCTGGGCTACCTAGTTGACCCTAACAGAAAAAATTGTAGATGATAGGTGATGGGGAAAAGTTCGTTTATGAGTAGGTAGTACATGAAACACACAGAGACTGGATGGTGGGCGGGGTAAGGCAGCCCAGCACGCATGGTGCTGCCAAGGCCGGGAGTAAGGAGAGCGAAAGGCGAGGAGGCTGCGCAAGAACAGAGGACAGCCCTGCGCAGATGCAGTCTGGACAGAGCGTCTGGGATCTCATAGCACGCCAGCCTTGCGGAAGTTCCCCTGGCACATGCTATTTTCTGACCTTGCTGCTCTGAATATCAAAAGCCCGCGCCTTTCCTGTGCCCAGGGAGCCTGCAGCGACTCATTTACCCTAAGAGTCAGTTTGATATTGACAGCCTCCAAAACAAAGCCTCTGAGAGCGGTGGGCCAGAGACGACACTCGTGTGTGCGTGGGGAGGAGGGGGGACGGGCGCAGATTTAAAAGTTCCTCAAAGCAAGTGACAGTGGAATACAATATGCCAGAATGTGAGATATAGCAAGAGGAGTGCTGTGATGGAAGTTTATAGCTATGTGAGCCCACGTTAGAAAATGGGAAACAAATAATCTAATGATGTAGCTTAAGGTTTCTTTGTTTTTTGTCGGTTGTGGGCTTGAACTCTGGGCCTGGGTGCTGTCCCTCAGCTCTTCAGCTCAGGGCTAGCGCTCTACTACTGGAGCCACAGAGCCACTTCCGGTTTTCTGGTGGTTAGTTGGAGATGAGTCTCACGGATTTTCCTGCCTGGGCTGGCTTTGAACTGTGATCCTCAGATCTCAGCCTCGTGAGTAGCTAGGATTACAGGCGTGAACCAACGGTGCCTGGCTTGTTTTGTTTTTAAAGAATAATCCAGGAAGTGGCGCTGTGGCTCAAGCAGTGGAGCGCTCTCCAAGCTGCAGAGCTGAGAGACAGCACCCAAGCCCAGAGTTCAAGCCCCACGACCGACAAAAAAAAAAAAGGATAAGCCAAACCCATAATCAGAAGGAAGAAAAAGAGATTATCAATATCAAGAATCAATAACACAAAGAATTGTTTCTTTGAAAAGTGAAAGAACTTTGACAAATCTTTAGCCAGAGAGAGAGAGAATAAATTAGAGGTTGAGAAAGGATATCAGCCAGGCGCTGGTGGCTCACACCTGTAATCCTAGCCACTGAGATCTGAGGATCATGGCTCAAAGCTAACCCAAGAAGGAAAGTCTGTGAGACTTGTATCTTCACTTAACCACCAGGAAACCAGAAGTGGCGCTGTGGCTCAAGTGGTAGAGCCCTCGCCTTAATCTGAAAAGCTCAGGGACAGCGCCCAGGGCCAGAGTTCAAGCCCCACAACTGACCAAAAAAAAAAAAAAAAAAAGGATATCAAATGGGTTTTGGTAAAATAAATGACAGTAAATAATTTGTGTTTTCAGTTTGATCTTCTCACTTTGAAGTCATATAGCATAAGTACAGGAGCCATTATATAAGACACTGTAGTCAGAGTAAGTGATTGATTGATCAAATGGTCAATACAGAAAAATAGCAATTAAAGCTGGGTGCTGGTGGCTCACGCCTGTAATCCTAGCTACTCAAGAGGCTGAGATCTGAGGATCGAGGTTCAAAGCCAGCCTGGTCAGGAAAGTCCATGAGACTCCAATAAACCACCAGAAAACTGGAAGTGGCGCTGTAGCTGAAGTGGTAAGAGCACTAGCCTTGAGCTGAGGGACAGCGCCCAGGCCCAGAGGTCAAGCCCCACTACTGACCAAAAAAAAGAAAAGAAAAATAGCGATTAGAATCTCAGAAATGTAGCTCAAAGATAGATAGATATCTATCTATCTATCTATATGAGAACAGTGCATCTTTGTGCCTACATTCAGTCTCTTTTGAGTATGTACACTGGTTGGTAGTAAATCTATTTAAATAGTAAATAAATCCAACCAGTCAGTAAATGATAAAGCTCTAACATGACTCCTCGGTAGGGGACTGTGCACGTCTGGTGCCTGTGCGGGGTTAACGTGAATATTGGGACTAAAGGAGGGTGTGTGATGGGACAGTGGCACGCAGTGCAGGAGCAGGGGGAGGTTCTCGGTGTGAGTACTGATAGCACATTGAAGGGAAAGAAAGTGACTCAGAGCCACTGCAATGTAGATGGCCACAGGCGGGGGGTTAAAGGTTACACGCCAAGAGGATATAAAACTCTAAACAGACTTACAATGAGCATTGAAACAAATCAGTAATAAAGTCCCCCAGCCCAAAGAACAGGAAAAAAAACAAAAACTGAAGTCTTCCAACAAAGAAAAGCGTAGAATCAGACTGATCACTGGGAAAAGTAATCAGGTTTGACAACAATACTCCTCTCCCTCTTCTATGAATACGAAGGTAAGGAACGCTTCCTAACACAGTCTGTGACACTTCAGTTACTGTGGAAACAATACCAGACAAGGACACAACAACCACACACGAAGGCCAAGATCCTTGTTGTGATAAAAAAAATCCTTAATCAGGGCTGGGAAGGTGGCTCAGTGGTAGAGAGCTTGTCTTGCGTGCATGAGGCCCTGGGTTAAACTCCTTAGCACTACATAAAAAGAAAAAGCCAGAAGTGGAGCTGTGGCTCAAGTGGGAGAGCACTAGCCTTGAGCAAAAGCAGCTCAGGGACAGCGCCCAGGTCCTAAGTTCAGTCCCCAGGACCGGCAAAATAATAATAACAATAATAATAATTCTCAATGCTTGCAAGTTAAATTCAGCAACATATTAACAAGATGATACACTATAATCACATTGGTTCTGCTACAGGGAAACAAGGATGGTATAGAAAAAAAGCCTCTGATAAAACTCAGCATTCCTTCATGATAAAAGCCTAGAGTAAAAATTAGACATTGAAAGATCACATCACAACATAATGAAGGCTATAGTTAGCGACTCACAGCCAGCATCATGCTGAGTGGGGGGGGGGTTAATAAAACATCTCTAAAAGGCTGAGATGAGAGCCTCGCCTTGCAACCTTGCTCAGTAGAGTCCTGAAGTGCTAGCCGGAGAAAGGAGTAGGTAGAAATCGGGCCAGAGGAGGCGATGTCACTCCTGTCTTCACATGGTGAGTCTGTCTTGAAGATCCTGAAGACTCCTCCAAAGACAGGACCAGTAAACTCAGCAGAGTAGGACACAATGTCAGCATACAAAAATTGGTAGCTTCTTGGGTTTTGGTTACAACTTTATTAAAACACACTACGTCTGTGCCTTATTCTTTTATTTATTTATTTTTGGTTGGTCGTGGGGCTTAAACTCTGGGCTTGAGCATTATCCCTGAGCTCTTCACCTCAAGGCTAGCGCTGTACCACTTGAGCCACAGCGCCACTTCCAGTTTTCTGATGGTTTATTGGAGATCAGAGTCTCATGCACTTTCCTGCCCTGGCTGGCTTTGAACCACGATCCTCAGGTGTCATCCTCCTGAGTAGCTAGGACTACAGGCGTGAGCCACTGGCGCCTGGCTGTGCCTTATTCTTTAGTCCTAAAAAGTCACACTGCATATCTTAGCTATGGTAAATAAGGCTGCAATAAACATAGTTGTGCTGGTAGCTTTAGTGTGGTCTTGTTTGTAAACATTTGGGTAAATGCCCAAGAGTGGGATTGCTGGGTCATAGGGGAGTTCTATGTGAAGTCTTTTGAGGAACCTCCATACAACAATTCTTGGTAAGAAATGTACGCATTATCCCGCCCATGTAATTGTAACCCCTCTGTACAGTATGTTCACAAATAAAATTAAATTAAAAAAAAAGTCATACTGCAGACCCTGAGGTGGTAGGAGCCAGCAACGGCCATTGACTTCAACCCTCTGGGCTGCACATACTTGCCCTTTTATTTGAGGAAGTATTTTTCTCTGCTTTGGGCCTGGGGGCTTATCTGAGGGAGTTTGGTAGACAAAGACAAAGACTGAAATAGAATGAGGGAGGATGCATACTGTCTGCACTCGTTGGCACAGTGGGTCCTGGAACAATGTGATGCAAGTATTTGACAAATACAGAAAGTCTATGTAGCTGAGGCTTTTGCAGGAATAAACAGTTGTGCCTTCAGCCTTCTTCTCTGTCTCCTTCATCTGTCCCCTGCCCCCTTGGGAGCCCCTGTTTGTGCTATGGCTGGACCGCGGCATCACACATAGACTTAATAAAACAAACTTTGCAGAAAACCGTCTACAAAACCAATATGAAAATACATGTTACACCTAGTATGAAAATACATGTTACACCTAGATAATCAGAGTCTCTGGGGGTTAATCTGCATGAGCAATCATGAGTGTTAGGTGGCTTGATTTCTTAAAACTGGTAGCAAATCATGACATCAAACTGTTAACACTGAAATGTAGTGTACAAGTGTCTGTTAATAATACTGGGAAGCAGGATGAAGAGTTTTCTTCTGCAGATCTTTATTCCAAGCCTGTTTTCTGTATTCTCTCAGAGAATTAACTGTGCAGATTGATAAGACAAAAAAATCAATTTCTTTAAAAAGAAAAAAGCAAACAAGTCTACTTACAAAAGCATGCAAAAGAGAATTTTATGTATGTGTTACTGCAGAACTCATTTAAACTCAACCGAATCTACTTCTACAAGTACTTTCCCCCCTACTTCTGAAGAAATGCATTTTCAGGGCACACAAAGACAGAAACAAAGAAGTTTTCAGTCCTTTGTTTCCAGCTGTGGAGACAAGATAATTTGAATGCTGAGGTTCTATCTAGCAGGGAAGCCAGAGACGGCTATTAAGCAGCCAGAATGCTCCAGTCAGTGAATACGTGAGTGTTTCTCTTTTAGCCTGTTCTTTGTTCTCCCCTAGGAGTCTTCGGCATCCATCCATCTAGTTGAATTATCTGTTGTCTTAATGAAGCTGCATCTACCTGTCATGTCGCCGGTGTTGTGTGGGTGATGGACTATCCCTGAAGCACCATACACAAGATCATTTCTGTCCAGTTGTCCACACTGGCAGACGCTTTCACTAATAGAACAATAGAACACTCCCTGTTAGCCTTGGCCTGCCAACTGTGTGGACATCTTTATTCTGAGGGATTGAAGGAGGTCTTTCCGAGCCCAGAGCTTGGTGGTGGTGGCGAGGGAGTTGGCTGACGGGTCAGGACCTGCTGCACTTGGAGGTTGAACGGCTGAGCGTCCTCATGTTCCCCTGCTGCAACAGCGCTTTCTGGAGTTGCGGTTTCACACTGGTGTTTGGAACACTTGGTTAGAATCCTTGCTGCAGGTCCGCATTTGGTGGTGCTCCTTTTACTTTTCTAGAACCCTCATTTGCTGATTAATAACTTTTTTCAAAACAACTAATTTCTGCCCTCTCAGTAGCAGTGGAGAAGGAAATGCTGTGGCCGTCTGTGGAAACAGCACTGCTTGCTGCTTGGCACTGTCTCCTGGGTGTCATGTTAAGTCCTTTAATTGCTTCAGTATGCATGTGCTTGGGTCCCCTGGACCACCGCACAGTCCCTGCAGAGGGCCACTGCCCCCAGGATCCTAGCAAGCACGGCCCGTGGAAGAGGCCAAACATTGGAGCAACCAGCAGGCCAGGACCCTCTAACCAGACTTTCTGTACATCAGTAATGCGCCTGCTGGGCTGGGAAAGTGGCTTAGTGGTAGAGTGCTTGCCTAGCACACATGAAGCCCTGGGTTCAATTCCTCAGTACCACATAAACAAAAAACCAGAAGTGGCACTGTGGCTCAGGTGGTAGGTAGAGTGCTAATCTTGAGCAAAAGAAGCTCAGGGTCAGTGCCCAGGCCCAGAGTTCAAGCCTTAGGACTGGCAAAAAAAAAAGCCTGCTAAGATAAACTGGAAAACAATCTCATTCATAGTAGCCTGAAAAATAAAACCCGAATAACCAAGGAAGCAGAAGAACTCTACAGCAAAATTTAAAAATACCCCCCCCCAAATCGAAGACACAAGAAGACTTTCCATGTTTATGGATTTGAAAACTAATACTGTAAAAAATACGATGCTACCAAAAATGAACTATAGATTCAATGCAGTCCCCACTAAAATTCCAGTGGTATTCTTCACAGAACAAGAAAAAGTTCTTAAATTCATATGGAAACACAAAGACCCCAAATAGACAAAGCAGTTAAGTGAAAAGAATGAGCCTGGGGCCCAGGCTGCTGGCTTACACCTGTAATCCTAGGTACTTAGGACTCCAATCTGAGGATTGTAGTTCAGAGCCAACCCAGGCAGGAAAGCCTATGAGACTCTTACCTCCAGTTAAACCAGCAAAAAGCCAGAGTGGAGGTGTGGCTCAAGTGGTAGAGCACTATCCTTGATCAAAAAGTTCAGAGGTAGTATCTAAGCTGTGAGTTCAAGTACCCAGGACCGGTGCATGCACACACACACAGCAATCCTGGAGCTATCACAATATCTGGTTTTTAAAATATAGAGCCAAAGGAACAAAACCAGAGTGGCATTGGCATAAAAACTGACACATAGACCAGTGAAATAGAATAATTAGAAATAAACCCACAGAGCTATGACTTGATTCTCAGTAAAAGTGCCCGAAGCATACACTGGAGATGAGGCAAAGGTGTTGGGAAAAACAACATCTAGTAGGAAACAAATTAGACCCCTATCTCTCTGTTTACAAAGACCAAATAGATCAAAGACCTCAGGAGAGATTGGAAACTACTAGAGGAAAGCAAGAAATCCTTCTGGATACCCACACAGGCAAAGATGTCCTGAATTAATCCCAAGAGTTCAGGAAATAAAAGCAAGAATTGACAAATGGGCTTGCATCAAATTAAAAAAAAAGATTCTGGACGGAAAAGACAGCACAGTATACAACTATCCAATAGGGGATTCCTATCCAGAATATGCAAGGAGCAAAAGAACCAGTAAACCAGTCGTACATGGTCGCAAGATTGAAACAGACACTTGTCAATAGAAGAGATACAGATGGTCTATAAATATATGGAAAAGGTTAACATCTTCAGCCATCCGGGAAGTCGCATCAGAACTGCATTGGAGCTGGATGTGTGGTGCGATGCCAACCCTTGGGGGCTTGTGGCCCACCTGTAATATGAAAGATTCTGCCTCAAAAGACTAAAACATTGCTCCAGGCGCTCATGTCTCCCGCCTGCGATCCTGGCTGCTCAGGAAGCTGAGGTCAGAATCCATTTCCCAAGCTAGCCTGGGCAGAAAAATCTGTGAGATTCTTAACCCCAGTTAGCCAGCAAAAAGTCAGAACTGGAGGTGTGGCTCAAATGGTAAGCACCAGCCTTAAGCAGAAAAGCTGAGTGGGAATACAAGACCCTGAGTTCAAGTCCCAGTTCTAGTGCATGAGTGCTCTCTCTCTCTCTCTTTCTCTCTCTCTCTCTCTCTCACACACACACACACACACGCACAAAGTAGAAAAGGGGCTAAGGAAGAAGGGTAAAGGAGCGCTGGAAGAAGGGAGAGGTGGACCTCATCAAAGCATGATATACCACACCTGTATGGAAAGTCATAACGTAGCCTGCTAATCTGTAGAGTGAGTTAATTATAATAAACTTATTAATGTAACAGTTTTTGAAGGAAAGCAACCTTGGGTTTCATGACAATACAGTGAGGAGGATTCAGTGCATTGGTTGATTCTCACGCCAAGGTTGGCAGGGAGGAGCCGCCCGCCCCCCGCCCCCCGCCCCCCCCCCCCCCCCCCGCCGGCCGGAGCTTGTGAGGAGGGGAGGGCGCAGCATGGGCCAGGAGTCGGGCCTGGTGTGGAGGTCGGGATTGTTAGGCTTTGGGGAGCATCTGCGGGACAGGGGGCCTGTCAGAGGCTGGCCAGATGCCGTGGGGGGGGGGCGCAGCTCACTGAGGCTGGCGCATCCCCGCTGCCTCCCGGGCCGTTTTCCAGTGGGGAGACTGAGGCCTGACAGGCCTCCCCTCTCACCCAGGAGGTGGCAGGTCTACCGCGGCCACCCGTACCTCCTTTGCCGCTGCCGCTGCCGGGCGGGCTGGAGCTACCCCCAGCCTCAGCCTAGTCACACTGAACACATGGTTAACGACCTGAGAATACCAAGAGGGTTTTGTGTTTTTTAAGGAAGGCTGCCTCCATGCGGAATTTTGTCTGGAATTATCTCCATCCTACTATTGTATCATCATTTCCATCGAGTCATCGTCGCTATTACTGCCCTGCTTCCGTCTCTCAGTGCTGCTGGTTAGATGAGTCGGCCCACTTCATCAGATTGACTTGTAAGTATCAAAGGGAATTCTTTGCTTTGGTGGCACAGCGTCCTTCAGAGGTGGTGTCAGTGTCGCCCTCTCCTCCCCCTGCTGGTCCCCGTCCACACAGCTCCAGGGAAGCTCCAGGGCGGCGTGAGCTGCAGGTGCAGTGTCAGAAGGGCAGGGGGCCCAGAGGCCATCACTGCCTGCCGTCCACGCGCGTCTGCAGCAGGTGTGACCTTTAGGGCACGTGCTGTGCCCCGGCCTGTCAGGGTCAGCGGTGAGTGGAGCACGTGGCCTGTGTCCGTGTCTCCAGCGGTGTGTGGCGTGTCATCGAGGCACTGGCCCTCGGGCTGGCAGGTGGCAGGGGGGCTGGCGTGGCTCGCTCAGGCTCTGGCGGTCGCCCTGAGTGCTCGCTGACATCGCTCAGAGGCTGCCTGAGCAGAGCCTGGGGCGGGAGCGGCGGGAGAAGTCAGGCAGCCCACTGCAGGCAGACCCTCCACCAGCTGGACGTGGTGGAGGGCCCTGGGCAGACACTGGCCTTGAACCGGTGGGGTCGGAGCAGGCAGGTGAGGGAAGTCCAGCGCCCCAGGTCGCCCACGTCCCCAGGCGTGGCTGGGGATCTGGAGGCCAGTGCCTGGCATAGTGTGGCGCCCAGGCCGCGGCAGACACGGGACAGAGGGCAGCTCCTGAAGACCGTGTTGCTGGAGGTGTGCTTTCTATCGGTGTTTTCTCCGTTGCTGCTCAGGTGACTGCCGTGGAAAGCGAATGAGATGATGGAGTACCCTCAGCGCTGGACTTTTTTCCTTTTATGTGTGAGGGGGTATGTAGGCATCAGCTCTGCTTGGTTAATGGATGCTCAGTTAAACTATATGCACACACACACACACACGTATTCCGATCTTCCACCTGCCAACTTGTCCGTTACTAATGGGGGTTAAAGTCTCCAACTCTGATTGTGGGTGTGGTAGGCTCCTTCTTACATCCATTCGGGTCAGGATGAATTAAGGGGTCTGTATGTATTCTTGGAGAATGGCCCTTGTTACCATCATGCAGCGTTCTGAAGCGGGCCCGCCCCTGCGGCGCGGCGGCTCAGTCCTGCCGGTGGGGGCAGGAGCCGCGTCACGAGCAGGTGTTGTGCAGGGCTCCTGTCTGGGCTTCTGCTCTTTCACCTTTGTCCCCACGTGACCAGCACACGGCCCTCGCCCGATGCCCTGGAGTCCCCTCAGACTCACCACCACGTGCTGCATACACACCCGGGCATAGCAGCTCCCCAGTCCGTGGGACGCTGTCACTGACAGACAGACGGACTTGGGACCAGGCCTTTGCCATGTTTGAGGAGTTCTTTATATATTCTGCATGGTAGGTTCTTATCAGAAACACGATTTGCCGATATTTTCTCCCATTATGTAGATTTTTTTTATTGTTGGTAATGTCACTTGCGGAACAGATTTTTAAACTTTCATTTATTATTTTGTGCTGCTTGGGTCCTGTCCCTGAGCCTTTGTGCTGGTGGCTAGAGCTCTTGGAGCCACTTCTGGGTTTTGATCCAGTCTCACAGACGTTCCTGCGTGGGCTGGCAGCTCTCAGCCTCCTGAGCAGCTAGGCTTACAAGCCACTGCTGCCTGGCTCAGGTTTTTTGTTTTTGTTTTTTTTTTTAATTTTGATGGAGTCCAATTCATACATTTCACTGCCCTTGGTTTTTAGTATAAAGTCAGAGGATTCATTAACAAACTCAAGGCAGTAAAGTTTGCTCCTATCTTTTTTATTTCAATGGTTTTATAGTTTTAGCTCTTACGTTGATCTATTGATCCATTTCATATCAGTATTTGTTAGTGGGGTGAGGTAGTCTATAAATAGACTAAGGAAAACAGAGGACACAAATAGTCAAAATCAGAAACTGAAGTGGGGACTTAGAGAATCATAAAAATGCTGGAAGAGATGAGCATGAAAAATGATGACGTCATGAGTCAGACGATGCGGTGCACTGGACAGGGCTCCGCAGACTTCCACGGAGGCGGCTCACCTCAGGCTGTCATAAAGCAGAGGCAGAGACAGCACCAGCGGCAAGAGCGAGCCCCCCAGGCCCGTTCCTCCAACCAGGCCCCACACTTCCCAATAATGCCCACAGATTGGGACATTAGTCCTGTCGCTGAGCTCAGAGTGTTCAGTATCACTTCCCCAAACCCATCAGCTGGCAACCCAGATGTTAATGTGGGGCGGGGGGGTGAGAGGGAGGTGGATTCAAAACATAACACGATCATACTGATTTAGGAAGATTCATTAAAAAAACGCTTGTTAGTGAAAACTCATCATTATTGATAGAGTGCTGATTCATAGGTTTTAAATTTGCGAACTCGTCAAAATGGTAGAATTTTGCAGTCAGGGTGGGGCGAGGCTCTTGGAGGAACCCCGTGTCTAGGAATGGAGGTGTTGTGGAGGAGAACGGGGAGAGCAGAGGCCGAAGCAGGCCTCCACCCTAGACCTGGTCCCCGCCGTCCATGCCAGCTCGGCCCTTCCTGGGGCTCACTTCTACCCGGTATCAAAGTGATAGATTCGTGATCGGAGTCTTTTATGTATTTCGGATGTTAATCCTTGGTGTAGAGGGTCGGCAGGGTGTTAGGAGAGCTGGTAGCAGGGAACGAGGATTGGATGACGAGTCTGAACAGTGTAGGTGGAGGACTGGGGTGACACAGCAGGGTCTTGCCGATCCTGTGGAAAATGACGAGCACCATTCCGAACAACCCACACCAAAAGTTCTCCACCCAGCGGGTGCGAGGGCTTTGTCCAGGGGGTGACCCCATGTCATTTTCTCTGCTTTGCGTTGAGACTCGTTCCTGCGTTAGTGTTCAACCTTGAGTTCTTTCTCTGACAAGACCAAGAACCTTCTGGACCCTAACCCAATGAGCCTGATGAGTAGCTGAGCAAGATGAGTAGCTGGCAAAAGTTTCCTCCCATTCTGTAGGTTGTCCGTCCACTCTAGTCCTTGTGTCCTTTTGCCTGCAGAAGCTTTTCAATACGATGCTATCCCATTAGTCAGTATTGCTATGACTTCCTGAGCTATTGGAGCCCTGCAGCCAGGTGTTGCCTAGGCCTGTGTCCATAAGTGTTTCTTTTATGCTTTGTGTCCATTGTTTCAAAGTTTGGGGTTTGACATATTAAGGTTTTTGATCCATTTTGAATTGCTTTTGTGTGTGGTGAGTGATGAAAATCTTTGTCTCAGTCTTCTACTTAGGAATTCCCAGTTTCCCCAGCACCATTTGTTTTGGGGGACATCTGTTGAGAATCAGAGGGAAATAACTGTATTGCTTATTTCTGGTTCCTATAGTTATTCAGTTTGTCTGCATGTCTGCTTTTGTACCAATATCATGAGATTTCTGTTGTCCTGGCTTTGGAGTCTGACATCAGGTACTGTGATAGATCGAACATTGCTCTTTTTACTCAGGATTGCTTTGGCTGTTAAGGGTCTTGGTGCTTCCATGTGAATTTTTAGAATTTTTTTATGTTTTGGTAAAGCAGGTCATTGTTACTTTGGTGTGAATTGCATTAAATCTATAGGTTGCTTTTGATACAAATAGACATTTTTACAGTATTAAAACCAAAAGAATAAATAAGATAATCAAGATATGGGCAGATGGATTGAACAGGTAGTTCTCAAGAGGAGAAATGCAATTGGCTAATAGATACATGAAGAAAAACTCACCATCTTTAGCCAAAAGTAAATACAAATTCAACTCTCCTGAGATCCCATCTCCCCAGGTAGAATGTCTCAGAATCGTGGGGTGCTGCCGAGGGTATGGGGTAGGAGCCTTTACAGTGCTGGGATGCGGATGCGTGGTGTGAGGTCATTGTGGAGTCAGTACCGAGCTCCTCGGACAGCCGGACACGACCCCCACGTCAGCCAGCGGCGGCTCCTGGGCGCTTACCTGAGATGCCACGCTGCTTCCATGGTAGCCACGCCGCCCACCTGAGGCCCTTTGGCAGATGATGTGGCATATATACAATTTAACCATAAGGAAGAAATAAAAGCCATTCTCAGGAAACTAGGTGGAACTAGAGGTCCTTAGAGTAAACAAACCAAAGCAGACTAATATCCTGCCAGGTGGCACACACCCAATCCCAGCTATGCAGGGGGTGGAGATAGATGGTTCAGGTCCAAGCCTGGGCAGGCAAAAGCACAGACCCTACCTGAAAACACAAGCAAGAGACAGACAAAGACAAAGCAAAAGGCCGAGAGACATGCCTTAAGTGGTAGAGTGCTTGCCTAGTACTCACAAGGCCCTAAGTTCAACCCCCAATAGCTTAAAAAAAAGATAACTATCGGGGCTGGGAAAGTGGCTCAGTGGTAGAGCACTTGCCTTGCATGCATGAGGCCCTGGGTTCGATTCCTCAGCACCACATAAGCAAAATGAAAAAAGCCGGAAGTGGCTCTGTGGCTCAAGTGGTAGAGTGCTAGCCTTGAACTGAAAAGCTGAGGGACAGCGCCCAGGCCCAGAGTTCAGGCCCCACGACCGGACCCAAAAAAAAAGATAACTATCATAAACACATGCCTTCATCATTTGCAGGATCTAGATTTTTATTATTATTATTATTTTGGTTAGTCATGGGGCTTGAACTCTGGGCCTGGGCACTGTCCCTCAGCTCAAGGCGTGCACTCTACCACTTGAGCTAAAGCGCCATTTCCAGGATCTAGATATAAAAGTAGGTTGGGCACTGCTGGCTCACACACCTAATTCCAGACATTCAGGAGGCTAAAATCTTAGGATTCATGGTTTGAAGCCAGCCCAGGCAAGAAAGTCCATGAAACTTATCTCCAATAAACTACTCCAAAAAGGCCAAAAGTGGTGCTGTGGCGCAAGTGGTAGAGTGCTAGCTTTGAACACAAAGAAGCTCAGGGACAGCGCCCAGGCCCTGAGTTAAAGCCCCAGGACTGGAGAAAAGAAAAGAAAAAGAGAAAGTAGAAGGGAGACTATTGGGAGGGGGAAACAGGAGGGGGGAGACAAGCTGGGGGTGGGACATATGTGATTGAAGTATATTACATGCATTATGAAAATGCAGCAAAGCCCTTACTTTGTGTAAGTAGTGAAAAAGGGTTGTATTCAGACAGACGGTTGACTCTGTATTCAGAGAGACCCGTTAACTGTAAAATCACTTGCTGGTTGGAATGGCAGCAGTTAGCAATGACTAATGAGTACACTACAAATGACTAGAAAGGCAAATACTTTGAGGAGAAAAAAAAAACAACCTTCTACAGAATTGAGAACTGAAGTAGAAAAATGAAAGCCTATTTGAGAAGATTTTACTCCATAAAAATGTCAGTTCTCCCAAGTCAGTGCACAAATATAATACAATTCCAATTAGAATCTCAACAGGGGGTCTTGTTGAGATTGTATGAAAGCATTTTAAGGGCTTCATGAATGAATGAATGCCTGCCCATGAGCAGTCTTGGGCTCCAAGTGTTAGTGCTACGTGTACTTAGGTTGGAACATCAGCAGTTCTTTAAGGAGATAAAATTATTTGACCATCTAAGCATTAGAAAAGTCTGTATGGCAAATGATACCATAACTAACCACTGGATAGATCAGATTGAATAAGTTGGTACAATTGATAATAAAGACAATAATTGTCAGGAAAGAGGAGAGTGTGCGGGGGAAGCCGGGCAGTGGATGTGAACAGGTAGTCTATGGAAGAGCAAATCTAACGGCCACCAAACGGAAGATGCTCGGGTCCCTTAGTAGTAAAGGAATCGCTGAGCCGTGAGCTTTGTTCCCATAGTCGGGCAGGAGGTGGAAGGAGCTGTGTTTAGCTGGGAGTATGTACTGTCAGTAGAACTGGGACACTGTGTCTGTGGGAATTCACAGTGGGCACACCCCGGGCTTGAAGGTGTGAGGCCCCCTGCGTGCACTGCAGATGCCCCTTCCCAGCGGGTGGAGAGCAGGTCTTCGCCATCAGCACCAAGGACTCTGGTACCACTGGTGAGGGGCCTGCGTCCAGGCAAAGCAGAGACAGGATCCTCACGGGACCGGCCGGACACCTGCCAGGCCATCCCATCACCACCCCAAGCCGAGCGGCAGCCTCGGCCCGTCAGCAGACGACTTGGAGATAAAAACATGGGGCATAAAAAAGCAACAAAATGATGTCAGTTTAGGAAAATGGATGGCACTGGTGGTCATTAGGGTAAGCAAAAGCCAAATCAGACAAATACCCTGCCAGGTGGCACACACCTGAATCCCAGCTACCCAGGAGGTAGAGACAGACGATTTGGGTCCAAGCCTGGGCCGGGCAAAAGCACAGACCTTGTCTGGAAACACAGGGTAACAGACAGACAAAAAAAAAAAAAAAACAAAAAAAGCAAAAGACCGGAGACGTGGCTCAAGTGGTAGAGTGCTTGCCTAGTAATCACAAGGCCCGAAGTTCAACCCCCATTGCCTCAAAAAAAAAAAAGATGCCGGGCGCCGGTGGCTCACGCCTGTAATCCTAGCTACTCAGGAGGCTGAGATCTGAGGATCGCGGTTCAAAGCCAGCCCGGGCAGGAAAGACCTTGAGACTCCTATCTCTAATAAACCAGTAGAAAACCGGAAGTGGCGCTGTAGCTCAAGTGGTAGAGCGCTCGCCTTGAGCTGAAGAGCTGAGGGACAGCGCCCAGGCCCAGAGTTCAATCCAACCAAAAAAAAAAAAAAAGATAAATATCACTATCACATGTCTTTCCCACATGCTGGGTCTAGATTTCTTTAAAGACATAAAGACCAGGTGCTGGTGCTCAGACCTGTAATCCTTGCTGCCTGGTCCTTTTGTGAGGTTTGTTTGTTTGTTGTTGTTGTTGTTGGTGGTGGTGGTGGTGGTGGTGTGTGTGTGTACGCACTAGTCCTGGAGCTTGAACTCGGGGCCTGGGCACTGTCCCTGAGGGTTTTTTTTTTGTCAGTTGTGGGGCCTGAACTTGGGCCTGAGCACTGTCTCTCAGCTCTCCAGCTCAAGGTGAGCGCTCTACCACTTGAGCCACAGCGCCACTTCCGGCTTTTTTCTTTTTTCTTAGGTGGTGCTGAGGAATCGAACCCAGGGCCTCATGCATGCAAGGCAAGCACTCTACCACTGAGCCACCTTCCCAGCCCCTGAGGTTCTTTTTCTCAAGGTTAGTACTCTACCACTTTGAACCATGGCTCCACTCTGGTTTTTTTGGGGTTTTTTTGGGGTCTGGTCATGAGGCCTGAACTCTGGGCCTGAGCAATGTCCCTTAGCTCTTCAGCTCAAGGCTTATGTGTTGCTGAGGAATTGAACCCAGGGCCTCAGGCATGCAAGGCAAGTGCTCTACCACTGAGCCACCTTCCCAGCTCTACTTCTGTTTTTTTGGTGGCTAATTGTAGATAAAAGCCTCACACACTTCCCTGCCCAGGCTGTCTTTGAACCATGATCCTCAGATCTCAGCCTCCTGAGTAACTAGGATTAGAGTACCCTTTTGTGGGTTTTTAAACTGGTAAAAGCAGCCAAATGTAGTTCCTGTCTGATACAATTATGTACTATAAAAAAAAATACATCCAACTAACTAAGTGCTAAGCCACAGAAAGAATCATAAAAGTCAGAATCAGAAAGCAAAGTAAACGAAATATTCTAAATTACTTATGGTTGTGAATATTTGCTCCAGGCTGTTAACTTTTCCTAGATTCAAATCACCTCTTGACCGGGCCAGCTCGCCACACTCCAGGAAGCCAGGCTTGCTTTGAGCAGCGCAGGTGGTCAGCTGGGTGTGCTGGAACGTGCCTGTAAGCCAGTGCTGTAGGCTAAGGCCGGAGCATTGGAAGTTTGAGGCCAGCCTGAGCTCCATGGCAAGACCCTGTCTCAATTTTCTTTTTTTAAGGCTCTCAGCCATTAGAATTTGAGTAACAAGTTTGTGTTGGACACTGCTGAGTTTTAAGGGATACAGAGGAGGGGCAGGACCACCCCCGAAGTGAAAGCCTGCTCAGGGGGAGAGCTGGGGGGGAGGCGGGGGCAAGGTAGCTGCACCACGGGAGAGGGGCGCGGAGGATGCGCCCTGTTCCAGACGTGGTCAGGATTATTCTCCAGATTCCGCTTTGTACTGGAACAACTACATCAGTCTGTCTCTCACTTGCAGATGCTCTTAACCTCCGAGAAGCAGTGTAACGTTACAAGGCCGCAGACAGAGACTTGGAGGGGATCTGCATTGGCCTGTGCTTAGAATGTCTGTGATCGGGGTGTGCTCAAGTGGGGTTTCCCCATGAGCTGCTGCTTCTGCTTGGGTTCCTGGAACAGTTTGCACGGGGAGCCCATCACTGCCTACCAGAAGTCATGCGGTGTACTGTAGGAGTTGCTTCCACTCTAGCCAAAAAGAGCCACTGGGTGGGGTCCCTGCAGGCCCAGCAGGACTTGGTCCAACACCACGGAGAGGCCTTTGTAAGGCTCTTACACAGACATCTGGACTCAGTACTCCAGGCTGCCTCCAACCCTTTCTCTGTACTGTTTTTGAGCTGGGGTCTTGCCTTCTGTCTAGGCCTGCCCTGGACCTTGAACCTCCTGTTTCAACACTTCCTACCATGGCTGGAATGATGGGTGCATGCCAGAACTCCCAGATACTGGTTGAGAAGGGGGTCTTGTGACCTGGCTAGCCTCGAATCCGGATCCTCCCAATCTCACATAGCAATGATTGCAGGCATGATGAGTCTCCTTGCCTCCCTTCAAGTAAACTTTTGCTTTGTGCTGATATGAAGTAAAAGGCATCACCAGGGCTACAAAAACCTCAGGCAGTAGTTGTTTTCCTTGTCTGTCTTCTCCTTTTGTTTTTTTTTTTTCAGAACCAGGGTTTGAACCCAGGGCCTTGTACTTGCTAGAGCAGGTCCTCTACCACTTGAGCCATGTCTACAAGCCCTTTTTGCTTTAGTTTTCAGGTCAGGTCTTATTTTTTTTTTTTGGTCGGTCATGGGGCTTGAACTCTGGTCCTGGGCGCTGTCCCTCAGCTCTTCAGCTCAAGGCAAGCGCTCTACCACTTGAACCACAGCGCCACTTCCGGTTTTCTGGTAGTTTATTGCAGATAAAGAGTCTCATGGACTTTTCCTGCCCGGGCTGGCTTTGAACTGTGATTCTCACTCAACCTCCTGAATAGCTAGGATGACAGGCGTGAGCCACCGTCGCCCAGCTCTGGCTTATTTATTTCTTGAGCTGGCCCCAAACTGTGGTCCTTCTGATCTCTACCTCTTGGTGTGGATTACAGGAAGGTACCACCATGCCTGGAAGTCTGCCCTCCCTCACACACACCCTTTTCTCATTTTTCATCTTCTCTTTCTCTCCGAAAGGAAAGAAAACACTTGCAGTGTAGTTCACAGTGCATGCAGGAAGAACCGGATGGGACCGCCCTGCTGGGCGCGGTGGCGGCATCGCCACGCCGTGCTCCGCCTCTGTGCTCCACAGGAGGTTCCCGCGCACACAGCGAATCCCGCCACGGTACTGTTGGCCAGCACGGGTGGGAGGAGTATTGGGCATGGTGGCCATCATAATTTGTTCTTTTTTTTTTTGGTCTGGTCATGGGGCCTGAACTCTGGGCCTGGGCGCTGTCCCTCAGCTCTTCAGCCCAAGGCTAGCGCTCTACCACTTGAGCCACAGCGCCACTTCCGGCTTTTTTCTTTTTGCTTATGTGGGGCTGGGGAATCGAACCCAGGGCCTCAGGCATGCAAGGCAAGCGCTCTACCATTGAGCCACCTTCCCAGCCCCCATAATTTGTTCTTTATAGCACGTTACATAAGTGGGCCAGTGTCTCCATCCCGTCTGATGGCGCCTGGCTTCTTTCTGATGAGGAAACCGCTGTGAAGAAGTCTCCGTGGGTCCTTGCTCTCCTCTGCAGGCTGAGCACCTGGCTGGCATGGACATCTCCATGGTGGAGAAGCTACTTGCTTATCTCCCAGAAGCTGAGGTGCTCAGAGCGCAGGCCACAGGCCGGGCTTCTCCTCTCCACCCTGGCTTCCGGGGGAATGTCAGCCGGAGTGCCCAGCCTGCCAGCCCCACTTTGCCCTCAGGCCATTCTGTAACCAAAGCTGTCCTTGCCACAGAGTTCTATAGTGGGTGGGTGGGGAGGGGCGGGGGAGGTGCTGTCCTTGGTCCTGAGGACGTGGCTCTTCTGCCTGTGTGCTCCAGAGCTCTGCTCACAGGTTGCGGGGTTCATTCCTCTCATTACCACATGCGTTCTGCGGACATTTTCTTGTTGCCAATCCACTTTCATTTCTGTGGCGAATCCTAAACTTTACCATTGTCAGTCATGGTAAATAATTCACGTTGTTGTGATAGAAATCTGTAGAGCTCTCCTCTTTGCTGTACAAGGTTTGAACAAGGCTAGAGCTTGCTAGGAAAGTACTGTTCCACTTGATCCATGTCCTAAGCCCTTTTTGCTCTGGTTATTTTTTTGAGATAGGGTCTTGATTTGTGTCTGGGTGCCAGCCTGGACTGCGTTCTACCTACTTACGCTTCCTGCGTAGTTAGGATGACAGGCGCACGCCACCACATCAACTTTTATGGGTTAAGAAGGGGTTTCATAACTTTTTGTGCTGACACTGGTCTTGAACTGTAATCTTCTGTCTCCTGAGTGACTGGGACTGCAGGCATGAGCCACGGCACCCAGCAGACCCCTATGGCAGTTCATTCTTAACTTTTCCAGGGGCCACCATACTACTCTCCATCATGGCTGCACTTGTACAGTTCCATCTACAGTTCACAGAACTTCCCTTCTCCATACTGTTTGTGTATGTGTGTGTGTGTGTTTCATTGTGCCTTGGTTTACATTTCTCCAGTGATTAGTGACGTTGAAGACATCTTCCCGAGCTCCTTAGCCATTTGTAGATCATTTGAGTCATTTGTCCATTTGGTTTGTTTAGTGCCAGTGCTGGGACTTGGTCTCGGGGCCTGGGTGCTGTCCTTTGCCTCTCACTCAGGGTGAGCAGGCACTCTGCCCTTGGAGTCCCAGAATCACTCCCAGCTTTTTAGTGGTTCCTTGTGGATAAGAATCTCACAGATCTTCCTGCCCACGCTGGCATTGTCGCCAGACGCAGGTGAAGGTTTGTGAAGCTCCTCTTTAAATATAGGGACTTTTCTTTTAGGGTCCTTGACTTTGATCACAGAGTAAGAATTTCTGGTTAAGTCACAATGGGAAGGAAACTTGGCTGAGCTTTATGAGTAAGCAAAGAAGCAGGCAAGCAGACAAACGGGCACAGAAGGGAGGCAAACAGAAGGGCAGGGGCACACTAGCAGAGTGTGGGTGCTCTCACAGGGAGATAGACACATAATACACACAGACCCATAGACAGACAGACAGACAGATAGATACACACCCAGCTCCTTGGGCTGTTGGGTATTTATAGGGTAAAGGAAGGGGTCTGGCTTAAAGTTATACAGAACTAGGTGCTTTGTCTTTGCTCTAAGCCCACCTGCAATTACTCTCTGAGTTTCCAGGTAAGAATGAGTCCTGCCATGAGACAGATCCTTGTCATTGAGACAGGGAGGGGCACGGCCAGCTGCATGTGGAGCATCCTATCAGACCGTTGTTAATCCTTGGGTGAGAAATGCATCCTTTAGGAAGGATGTTGTGTCTCTTTGAAGCAAAGACAGTGCTTCTGTGTTTCTAAAGACCGTATTTCTGAGTCACCTTCACCAGACCCCAGTTTTATTATATTACTCTGTTTTGTTTTCCCCTAAATGACTTGGTTCCCTTAATCTTAAGGGAAGTAGCTGGACAAGCGTTGAGCTGGAGTCTTTCCATCCCTGACAGCCAGTTGCCATGGCTCACTCTCCCCAGGCTGTCCTGCCTCTGCCCTGTGGCTGCGTTAGACCTTGATCCTCAAACCCCAGCCTCCCCAGGAGCTAAGATGATAGGTATCAGCCACTGTGCCTGGCCTTTGCCCACTTTAAAATCTGGTTATTTCCCCCTTTAATGTTTACTTTGTTAACTTATTGTTGTTAAAGAGGTGATGTACAGAGGGATTACAATTTCATGAGTCCGGTGTCTTCTGCGCTCTCTCGCAGGCCCGCCCTCCCGTCTCCACCCAGGAGTTCACGCTTGTCAGTGACTTTTGTTGTTGCCGAGTGGGTGGCAGCTGCTGTGGCACCCTTGGTCTTCCTCAATTGCTGGTGCTGTCCCCAGGCTGGGGCCATGGGCGCCGCAGCTGTGCGCTTTGGCGATTTTCCTTGCTGATGAGGCAGTGCCTGGCAAGGTCGCTGGCTCTGTGGAGGAAGTGAGCATCTGAGCTGACTCACCAGATGGGCAACTGTGCCAGGGGTGGGGGCTCGTGCCATGGGTCAGAGGGGGGCATGCTGTGGGTCACGGGGAGGTGGAGGGGGGCAGCTCACTGAGCTTGTCCTCATGTTGCTTCTCCGTGGCTGATGAACCCAGGCCTGAGCAGTGGCTCCGCGGCCATCTGAGCCCGTCTGTGCTCTTCCCCATACACCCCAGTCACCGAGCCCCTGGCTCCCCGGGTCCCACTCAGGCCTTCCACACGTCCTCCCCTGTGGACCCCTGTCCCCTGTGGACCCCTGTCCCTGTGGACCCCTGTCCCTGTGGACCCCCTGTCCCTGTGGATCCCCTGTCCCCTGTGGACCCCTGTCCCTGTGGACCCCCTGTCCCCTGTGGACCCCTGTCCCCTGTGGACCCCCTGTCTCCTACAGACCCCTGTCCCCTGTGGACCCCTGTCCCCTACAGACCCCTGTTCCCTGTGGACCCCTGTCCCTGTGGACCCCCTGTCCCCTGTGGACCCCTGTCCCTGCGGACCCCTGTCCCCTGTGGACCCCTGTCCCTGTGGACCCCTGTCCCCTGTGGACCCCTGTCCCCTGTGGACCCCTGTCCCCTACAGACCCCTGTCCCCTATGGATCCCCTGCCTCCTATGGACCCCCCTGTCTCCTGTGGATCCCCTGTCCCTGTGGACCCGTCTCCTGTGGATACCCTGTCCCTGCAGACCCCTGTCCCTGTGGACCCCCTGTCCCTGCAGACCCCCTGTCCCTGCAGACCCCCTGTCCCTGTGGACCCCTGTCCCTGCAGACCCCTGTCCCTGTGGACCCCTGTCCCCTGTGGACCCCCTGTCCCTGTGGACCCCTGTCCCTGTGGACCCCCTGTCCCTGCAGACCCCTGTCCCTGCAGACCCCCTGTCCCTGCAGACCCCCTGTCCCTGTGGACCCCTGTCCCTGTGGACCCGTCTCCTGTGGATCCCCTGTCCCTGCAGACCCCCTGTCCCTGCAGACCCCTGTCCCTGTGGACCCCCTGTCCCTGTGGACCCCCTGTCCCTGTGGACCCCCTGTCCCTGTGGACCCGTCTCCTGTGGACCCCTGTCCCTGCGGACCCCTGTCCCTGTGGACCCCTGTCCCTGCAGACCCCCTGTCCCTGCGGACCCCCTGTCCTGCTGTCCACCGAAGCCGTCCCACCCAGGAGCCTCAGCCCCTCTCCTGGTGCCTCCGCCCTGCTGACCCCTCGTCCCTCATCTGCTGCCACGCTCCACTGCAGGACCGAAATGTGCACCGTCCACCATGGGGCAGGGCTGGGGGGAGGGGTCCGACCCCGTCCTCGACTCCGGCCTCCACCCATCCTGTCCTCTACCCCGTCCTCGACTCCATCCTCTGTACCCAGTCCTCCACCCCATTCTCCTCCACCCCATCCCCCACACCCCGTCCTCCTCCACCCCATCCTCCTTCACCCCATCCCCCTCATCCCGTCCTCCT
>NW_012267218.1:1270660-1275700 GCF_000151885.1 Dipodomys ordii | reverse complement strand
GCCGGTGTGGAGTCCCAACGCTCCCCCAAGTCCCGCGTCACCGGCCGGCCGGGGCACACCCGTCCTGTTTACCCCGCCCCGCCCGTGCGCCGGGCACCGGACTCTACAAAACGAGCCCAGCGGCGGCTCCGCGCAGAGCTCGTGTCCCCGGACCCCCGGACCCCGGACCCCGGTGCCGGCATGGCGCGTGCGGCCGATTCCAAGCGGCATCTGCTGGCCGTCTACACCGGCGGCACCATCGGCATGCTGATGGAGGGCGGAGGTGAGTGGCCGCCCCTGCGCCCCGGGTCCGGCCGCCCTGCGGGCAGCTCGGGCCCACACCTCGCCGGGGCCCCTCCCGTCCGGCCGGGTCCGGCCGCCCTGCGGGCAGCTCGGGCCCACACCTCGCCGGGGCGCCCCCCACCCCGCCCCATCAGCGTTGCTTTTGGTTTTGGGCACTCCACCACCTGAGCCGCAGCGCCACTCCCAGCTTTCTGGTGGGTAAAGGGAGAGAAGAGTCTCATGGACTTTTCCTGCCAGGGCTGGCTTCGAACCACTATACTCAGATCCCAGCCTCCTGAGTAGCTTGGGTGCAGGCCTGAGCCACTGGCCCTGGGCTTTGTCTCTGTTTGAGACCCCTGCCCACGGAGCCCCATGGAGTCCCAGGGGGAGAGGGGGGGACAGGCGGGACCAGCGTGGTGCCCCGGGACCCTGGAAGGACCACATGGTGCCCTCCGGGCGCAGGACCAGCTCAGGGGCAAGCTCCGCCCCCCTCTGCCAGCCACAAGCCTCCTCCAGGGCCTGCAGCCCCCCACAGCCCTCTCCCCTTCACCACGCCAGCTTTGAGGACACCCCAGCCCTGTCCCCTGTGTCCCAGCAGCTCGCATACCCCAGACAGCAGGTTCTACCTGGGCCTGAGGCAGCTGCCCTCTGACCTCCTTTCCCTTGGGATGGGAGAGCTTGCCAAATTGCCAGATACCCCTGCCAGTCTGTCAGCCACTTCCCCATCTGCCTCCTTTCCTCCTCCCTGGGTCCAGGAGGAGACTGCTGGCCTCCACCCCAGGAACACTCCTCCACAACACCCTTAAACAAAACCAAACCAGGGCTGAGTGCTGGGTCATGTACCCCAGCTGTCCCTGGAAATTCAGAGCGGAGAGCCCCCCCCCCCCCCCCGTGGCCTGGCCTTCCCTGGCCCGGGGATTCAGGCAAGATGCCACACCCCAGCTCAGCCCAGCCCAGAGAAGTGAAAGCGAAAGCATGCAGCCGAGGGCAAGAGTGAGGAGGACACAGGCAGGGAGGGGGGGGAGGGGGAGCCAACTTCTCTCCTGCTGCTGTGGCGAGAAGGTTGTCTGGCCCACGGGGCTTGTGTGGCTGGTGCCCAGGCTGACCAAGACCCATGGAGCCCATGTGTGTGTTTCTCCTAGAGACGGGACAATCCTAAACTGAGGTCCTAGGCATCTTGAGGCAAAGGTCGTTGGGGGTCACTGTACCCCCAGGGCTCTGCTCTGCCGGCTGAGCCTCCGAGCTGTGGAACGGTGTCAGTCCAGCCCTGGGAATTTTATTGGGGCCGTGTGCAAGTGTTTCTTTGAAAGTTGGGAACAGAGCTGTGGACGAGCTTGGGGCTGGCTTTGTGAGTGACCCTGGTAACTGTGGGAAGTCTGCTCCACCTGTTGCCTGGCAACCCTGGGCCCTGCCTGCTCCTTCCCCCCCCCCCCAGTGCCTTACATTTTCAAAGGATATTAATGAGTTGGTGGTCTCTTATAACTGCTTCAAGGGTTGTGTGCCATATGTATCCTGGGGTGTGAGACCTTGGATAGAGATAGAGACCAGGTTAGAGATCCAGAAAAAGCTAGAAACTTTGTCCAGCAAGGCCCATCCCCCGGCAGGAACATCCTGGTAGGGGCTGGTACTCCTGGGCCGGCGTCCCAGGCAGCTTGGTGGCTTCGGTCCTAAAGAGGGCAGCGAGCGGTGCAGCCTGCTGCCGCCCAGCGGGCTCTGGTGCCGGCCAACCAGGCAGATGCTGGGTAGTTTTGTGTTTTTTGCCACTCCTGGGGCTTGAACTTAGGGCCCGAGTGCTCTGGGTGCCCTCTTTGGCTCAAGGTTAGTGTTCTACAGCTTGAGCCACAGCATCACTGCTGGCCTTTTTTTTTTAGTTTGTTGGAGCTAAGACTTTCTTGATCCTCATAGCTGGGGTTACAGGCCTGAGCCACTGGCGCTGGCTTGCAGATGCTCTTTGTAATCCTTACTGGATTTTCTTTAATTTCCCTGCGGAGGTGCCGGTGGTGGAGCCCGGCGGGGCTGTGGTGGGCTGTCCAGTCCTGGAGCATTGCCTGACTCATCAGCTTCACCTCCGAGTTTCATAGCGATCGCCTTATGCTATATCATTTGTAGTTTTATAGCCTGGAGAGGAGAAGAAACAAAGTTGGAGGGAGATCCGGGACTCTCCCCGGGAAGGTGGACAAGACTGGCAGCAGGGAATGTGCCTAGGAACCATTTCTCCTTGGCGCAGGCGTCGGTCCCTGCCGCACGGTGGGCACAGGCCGCTCCATGTGGAATGTGACGGCGTCCCCTCTTGTCTGCACACCTCTCTGGGCCCCTGGTTTCCACAGGGCCCCTGGTTGCGGGGAGGAGCCCTGTGCGGGGCTCTCCTCACTGTCCCATGGCCCAGCTGGTCTGATCACTTGCTGGGCGGGGCCACGGGCAAGTCAGGGGGGAGTGTGTTTCCAAAAGACCAAACTGGCTAAGAAGCAGCAACAATGGGGCTGGGAAGGTGGCTCGGTGGTAGAGGGCTTGCCTTGCATGCATGAGGTCCTGGGTTCGATTCCTCAGCACCACATAAGCCAAAAGAAAAAAGCCGGAAGTGGTGCTGTGGCTCAAGTGGTAGAGCGCTATGAAGAGCTGAGGGACAGCGCCCAGGCCCAGAGTTCAGACCCCACGACCGGAAAACCCCCCCAAAAAAAGAAGCAACAACAAGATTTTAAAAAGTAGTAGCTCCTAAGCAGGATGTGCATAAAACCCTCAGCTTTGAAAAGCTAACTCTGCTTGAGTCATTCCCTGTGGGACTGACCGTGAGTGTTCCCGTTGGGGCCAGATAGCATCACATCGGCAGCATTAAGATGTCCTAGTCAGTTAGGAAGAAATACACACAAATCAGCATCACTTGCAATTTTAGGTTTCGGACACCAGCTTCGTAAAGGTTTTGCATTCCAGAAAGTCAGAATGTGGATCCAGAGAACACTAGCACACCCAACACACCAAGTCTGTATACCTAGAGGACACTAGCACACCCAACACACCAAGTCTGTGTACCTAGAGGACACTAGCACACCCAACACACCAAGTCTGTACGTAGAGGACACTAGCACACCCAACACACCAAGTCTGTGTACCTAGAGAACACTAGCACACCCAACACACCAAGTCTGTACCCAGAGAACACTAGCACATCCAACACACCAAGTCTGTACGTAGAGGACACTAGCACACCCAACACACCAAGTCAGACCTAGAGGACACTAGCACACCCAACACACCAAGTCAGACCTAGAGGACACTAGCACACCCAACACACCAAGTCAGACCTAGAGGACACTAGCACACCCAACACACCAAGGACCTAGAGGACACTAGCACACCCAACACACCAAGTCAGACCTAGAGGACACTAGCACACCCAACACACCAAGTCAGACCTAGAGGACACTAGCATACCCAACACACCAAGGAACAAGCAGCAGTTAGCATCAGGCATCACACACATACATCGATTTAGTTTTCATGCTCACAGTGAAAGTTTGAATCCTTGGTTGGGTAAGATAACAGGTTCACATCATTGACACAAATCAAAACTTTAGATCTGCCAGGTGCTGGTGGCTCACGCCTGTAATCCTAGCTACTCAGGAGGTTGAAAACTGAGGATTGCATTTCAAAGCCAGCCCGGGCAAGAAACTGTGAGACTCTTATCTCCAATAAACTACTAGAAAGCTGGAAGTGGCGCTGTGGCTCTAATGGTATCTCACTAGTCTTGAGCTGAAGAACTGAGGGACAGCGCCTAGGCCCAGAGTTCAAGCCCCATGACTGACAAACAACTTTAGATCTTTTCCAACTAGGGGGACAGTGCCTGTGACCCCAGAGCTCCTGATATAGTATATAATACTCATTGAGTCCAGACAAATAAATGTAGGCCACGTGTTGAACAACAGAAATGCTCAAAATGTCTTCTTCCATCTGATACAAGTAACAGGCAAAACACTAAAGTTTCACCGACCATTTTGTAGGGTGTGTGTGTGTGTGTGTTGCTGTCCTTGAGCTTTTGTGCTCAAGGCTAATGCTCTACCACCTGGGCCACAGCTCTATTGCTATTGTGTTTTTTTTTATCATTAATCAGAGATCAGATTCTCCTGGGCTCTCCTGCCTAGGCTGCCTTTGAACCATCACCTGAAGATCTCAGCCTCCAGAGTAGCTAGGGTTACAGGTGTGAGCCACCAGCACCTTGGTACACTCACTTTTTTTTTGTTAGTCGTGGGTCTTGAACTCTGGGCCTGGGCGCTGTCCCTCAGCTCTTCAGCTCAAGACTAGTGCTCTACCACTTGAGCCACAGTGCTACTTTTGGTTTTCTGGTGGTTAATTGGAGATTAGAATCTCATGGGCTTTCCTTGCCTGGGCTGGCTTTGAACCGTGATCCTCAGATCTCAGCCTCCTGAGTAGCTGGGATGACAGGCGTGAGCCACTGGCTCCCGGCTACGCTGACAGTTTAAGTGATGAAGGTGGAGACAGGGCATTGTGGTTGAGGGAGGGAGCAGTACCCGCACCAAGTCTGCACAACTGGACCCTGCAGACACCATGTGTAGACCAAGTGCAGGCTCACAGTGCACATACCTGCAGCCACAGACCTCGGGTACTGCGTTAGGATCACATGAGTGACAGTTTGTTTTATCATCGTCACAGGTGGCATTTAAAAGACTTCACATAGCCGGGCGCTGGTGGCTCACGCCTGTAATCCTAGCTACTCAGGAGGCTGAGATCTGAGGATCGCGGTTCAAAGCCAGCCCGGGCAGGAAA
>NW_012267218.1:1270246-1270610 GCF_000151885.1 Dipodomys ordii | reverse complement strand
ACCCCATCCTCCTCCACCCCGTCCTCCTCCACCCCGTCCTCCTCCACTCCGTCCCCCCGCACCCCGTCCTCCTCTACTCCGTCTCCCCGCACCCCATCCTCAACCCCGTCCCTCCATACCCCATCCTCGACCCTGTCCCCTGTCCCTGTCCACCGCACCCCGGTCTGCCGGAGACGCCCTTGGCTCAAGGCATGGTCTCACAGCAGCCTGGCCACGGGGCTGCCTGGCCGGGACTGAGCGCACGCGTGTGTGAGAGCGCACACCGGGGTGGAGGTGCGCGTGTGAGCGCACACCAGGGAGGTGCGCACACCAGGGAGGTGCGCGTGTGAGAGCGCACAGGGGGAGGTGCGCGTGTGAGGAGAGC
>NW_012267218.1:1261131-1270196 GCF_000151885.1 Dipodomys ordii | reverse complement strand
CGGGCGCTGGTGGCTCACGCCTGTAATCCTAGCTACTCAGGAGGCTGAGATCTGAGGATCGCGGTTCAAAGCCAGCCCGGGCAGGAAAGACCGTGAGACTCTTATCTCCAATAAACCACCAGAGAACTGGAAGTGGCGCTGTGGCTCAAGTGGTAGAGCGCTCGCCTTGAGCTGAAGAGCTGAAGGACAGCGCCCAGGCCCAGAGTACAAGCCCCATGACCGACAAAAAAAAAGACTTCACATAGACAGGCATGCATGGGGCAGGCGTGTGGGGAGGGTGGCAGGCCAGAGGGACAGGCGTGGGCTCCGCCTCCAGGGAGCCCTGGGCTTCTCTGTGTCTGCTCTGGGGCTTGCTGGACCAGCGGACGCAGGCCCTCCGGGCAGTGCTTCACTGGCCTGGCCTTGGTGCAGGCTGCGGGGTGGGCCGGGGGCTTCGTCACTGTGGGGCCGTGTGCACCGCCGCTGCTGGGGTAGCTTCTGTACCTGCAGCAGTGCGGGGACACCACGTCTGCCTCTGCGGAGCTCAGCAAGGACTTGTCAAGGGGTGTCAGGCACCACGGACCCCGAGCCCACCTGTGGCCCGGTGTGCGTCCCCAGCCTGCCACCAGAGGGAGCTGGCTCCCCGCCGGTGTCAAGCCCAGCTTGAGGTGGGGCCGTGGGAAGCTGGGCTGGGGGGGGGGGCTGCCCGACCAGGGGCCACAGCTGGTCCCAGTGCTTCGCAGCCAAGGCGTCCCTGCTGCTGTGGAGTGGCCCCATGGCCTTTGCCTGGGCCTCCTCCCCGAGGGCGGCGCCGAGGCCTGGCCCCGGAGCTGCCCGCCAGGTCCTCAGCCTTTGCTTCCCGGAAGCCTCGGCTGAGCCGTTGTTTCTCAGGACCTTTGTCTGCGACCTTTGGTTTCCTTGGGACAGGGTGCTGATGGTGCTGGGCGCAGGGCAGAGCTGCTGCAGGGCACACATGTTTGGGCACCTGCTGTGTGCCCGGGCCTCCTCTCGGAGCTCCGGGCCATCAGGTGGTATGTGAAGGGCCCGGTGGCTGGGCATTGTGGAGCACTTCTTGGAGGTGATGCCCTGAGCGGGGCCAGGACCTGTGGGCCGTGCCAGCCACGCGTGGTGGGCATTCAAGGTGGGGTGGCAGACAGGCTGGAGCAGGCCCGGCCCCCGGAGCCTGTCGGTGGGGAGCGTGGACACGCTGGGTGTCGGCAGAGGCAGGACCTGGGCTGGGGCCGTCCGGGTTCAAGAAGAGGAGTCAGTGCCTGCTCCCCCGGGGGAAGCCGCCGCATCCGGCATCTAGAGCCGGGCAGCCATGGGGCAGGCCCACAGCAGCCAGCCCTGCCCCACCCAACGTCCGGACTCCGCTTACAGTGCTCGTCCCTGGGAAGGGCCTGGCTGCCGCTTTGAGGATGCTGCCCATGTTCCACGACAAGGCGTACGCCCGGGACCACAGCCTCCCCCCAGACACACTGGCCCTGCCGTGAGTGCGGCCCCTCCCCCACCGCCCGGGGCCTTCCCCCAGCCCCCGGGATGGGCTCAGTGGCCCCGGGGCCCTTGTGGCTGGGCACCTCCCCTGGTACGCTCCCTCCTCGCTGCTGCTCCCAGCCCAGCCCCAGCTGGGGTGAGGGCGTGGCCCTGCCCAGGGACAGCCTGACCCTTCTCCGGGAGGCCGTCCACCTCGGGAGGCTCCCAGGGCAGAGGCTGGGCCTGGCGGTGGGCTGCAGGGAGTTGGGAGCATGTGCTGAGCCCATCCCAGAGCCGGCAGGCACTGGAGCGCCCCTGGGGGCATGGTGGGCACAGGGGGAGGGGCATGGCGGGCAGGGAGGCGTGGCGTGGCGGGGATGGGGGCCAGCTTCTGCCTCCTGCAGCCCCACCAGCTCGGGCCAGAGGATCATCTACACGGTGCTGGAGTGCCAGCCCCTCTTCGACTCCAGCGACATGGCCATCCCCGAGTGGGTTCAGGTCGCTGAGACCATCCAGGTAGGTGGGGGGTCTGTGGCTGGGGCCACAGGGTGGCACAGGGGTGGACGGGGTGTCTAGGAGAGCAGGGCGGCGTGCAGTGGCATGCGGGCGGGGGGAGGGGCTGGGGGTCGCTGGTGGAGGATGACTGCCCCTCCCCCAGACCTCAGGGGGAGGACAGGGGCCGTGGGGGGGGCCGGCAGGGTCCCTCCGGGGCTCTGTGCCTGGCCTGCCCTCCCGTCTCGGCTCTCGTCATCTTCCCTGGAATGTTGTCCTGGGGCGTCCTCTGCCACAGCCAACCTAGCCACATACCTGTTTCCTTCTCCTTGGGGGCAGCAGCTCCCTCCGTGCCCAGCTGAACTGCCCAGCCTCGTGTTTGACCTTGGGTACATTCCCATTCCGGGAAGAGGGCCTCCCGTGGCACCTGTGGCCTGGTGGTGGCAGGTCACCCACTGGCTCAGGCCCTGCTGCACTGTTGAGGCCCAGTGGTGTCCTGTGGGCCTGTGGCCAGGCTGTCAGCTGTTACCAGCTTCAGAAAATCCTTCCCAGCTGTGCCACCCATGGCCAGCAGGGGGCACCACCTCCACAAGGCAGTCTTTAGATGGGGCAGGAAGGCCTGGTGTAGGTAGACCTCTCCTCTCATGTAGGGGAGGTTCCCCCCCCCCCCCGGGGTAGGAAGGCCCCTGGGCTCCCAGCCTGTCCCTGGCAGCCAGAGCCAGGATCCACCTCCCTGTAGGAGGTGGGCCTCCCTTCCCTGGCCTCCCATGACAGCTGGGCCCCCTCTGGTCATTTGCGTGCATGCTAGCAAGGCTCTCAGTCCTCTGTCGCCCCTGCTGCTCTGGAGGCCGCGGAGAGGACCCCATCCAGGGGCTGCTTGGAGCCCCGGGAGGACAGCCATGCCTGGGAGGTGCTGGCTAGGGGCCCCGTTCCTAGTGGGGTGTCCACAGCCCCTGGATCCAGTCTCTCCTGCTCTGAGGGGAGTCACCGGGAAGTGGGGTCCCCACGGGAGGCATGGCTGTCTTTCTGGCTGCAGGGGTGATCACACGGAGCCTTCCCGGGTACCCCACCCGTGTCTCGTTCCTTTCCTCTCTCTCCCACCCCCACTGTACCCCCGCCCCCGTTCCAGGCGGAGGCCTGTGGTGGGGGCCGGCCAGCCTGCCCTGAACACAGCCTGCCCCTTCCACAGAAACACTATGAGCAGTACCACGCCTTTGTGGTCATCCATGGCACGGACACCATGGCCTTCGCGGCCTCTGTGCTGTCCTTCATGCTGGAGAACCTGCAGAAGCCTGTCATTCTCACCGGCGCCCAGGTACCTGAGCTGCCCCAGGCTCCAGAGCAACGCTGAGGCGGGCCAGGGCTCCTGCCCGGGGAAGGCCCTCCCCCCACCCCGGCTAAGTCCCCCGCTGTGCACTGCCCGCTGGGATGTGGGGACCCCTAGAGGTACGGGCAGAGGCACCCCTGCTGGGCTGTCCGAGGCCAGCCCTGACCAACCCCTGGATCTGGGATTGATGGCAGCCCAGGGCCCCACACTCTGCTGGGTGAGGAGGCCTTTCCTCTCCCATCGGCCTCTCATCTGTCCACCGTAGCCACCCGGGCCCAGCCCCACTTACCCCCCCACTCCACGCCCACGCCAGCCTCGCTCCACATACCCCCCACTCCACGCCCACTCCAGCCTCGCTCCACATACCCCCCCACTCCATGCCCACTCGTCTCGCTCCCTCTACTGGAGGCTTTGAGAGGGTGAAGCCAGGCCCTGCAGGTGCTTCCTGGGCCTCAGCCCTCACGGCCTCTCCCACGGCCTTTCCCACAGCCTCTCCCATGGCCTCTCCCACGGCCTCAGCTCCCACGGCCTCTCCCCAGGCCTCAGCCCCCACGGCCTCTCCCACGGCCTCTCCCCAGGCCTCAGCCCCCACGGCCTCTCCCACGGCCTCTCCCCAGCCCTCAGCTCCCACGGCCTCTCCCACGGCCTCTCCCCAGGCCTCAGCCCCCACGGCCTCTCCCCAGGCCTCAGCTCCCACGGCCTCTCCCCAGACTTCAGTCCCCACGGCCTCTCCCACGGCCTCTCCCACGGCCTCTCCCCAGGCCTCAGCTCCCACGGCCTCTCCTCAGACCTCAGCCCCCACGGCCTCTCCCACGGCCTCTCCCCAGGCCTCAGCTCCCACGGCCTCTCCCCAGACCTCAGTCCCCACGGCCTCTCCCACGGCCTCTCCCACGGCCTCTCCCACGGCCCCTCCCCAGGCCTCAGCTCCCACGGCCTCTCCCCAGACCTCAGTCCCCACGGCCTCTCCCACGGCCCCTCCCCAGGCCTCAGAATCCCCCTCCTGGCTCTCCCCAGGTGCCCATCCATGCGCTGTGGAATGATGGTCGTGAGAACCTACTGGGGGCCCTCCTCATGGCTGGACAGTACATCATCCCTGAGGTGCCTGGCCTAGCCTGGGGCTCGCCCTCGGGAGGGTGGACACGGGGCTGTAGTGTCCTGGGGAGGGTGGATACGGGGCCGTGATACCCTGGGGAGGGTGGACACAAGGCTGTGGTGTCCTGGGGAGGATGGACGCGGGGCTGTGGTACCCCAGGAAGGGTGGTCGCGGGGCCGTGGTGCCCTGGGGAGCGTGGACGGGGGGCCGTGGTGCCCCGGGGAGGTGGACATGGGGCCGTGGTACCCCGGGGAGTGTGGACACAGGGCTGTGGTGCCCTGGGGAGCGTGGACGTGGGGCCGTGGTGTCCTGGGGAGGGTGGTCACGGGGCCGTGGTGCCCTGGGGAGCGTGGACGTGGGGCCGTGGTGTCCTGGGGAGCGTGGACATGGGGCCGTGGTGTCTTGGGGAGGGTGGACGTGGGGCCGTGGTGCACTGGGGAGCGTGGATGTGGGGCCGTGGGGCCCTGGGGAGCGTAGATGTGGGGCCGTGGTGTCCTGGGGAGGGTGGACGGGGGGCTGTGGTGCACTGGGGAGGAAGAGCTGTTGGATCTGGTGCCCAGCAGGACATGGTCAACTGATGAGATTTTTTTCCTCTTACTCTACAATGAACAATCGTGGGAAACTCCTAGAAATTGATAAGGCAGAGGAAATAAAGTCATTCAACCTCACTTCACAGAGGCAGTGCTATTAGTGGCCTGGAGTATTTACCTCCGGATTTTATGTCATGTAAACATAATAATCGTAGACAGGTGTTTTTTTTTTGGGGGGGGGGTCTGGTCGTGGGGCCTGAACTCTGGGCCTGGGCGCTGTCCCTCAGCTCTTCAGCTCAAGGCTAGCAATTGAGCCACAGCGTCACTTCCGGCTTTTTTCTTTTTGCTTATATGGTGCTAAGGTATCGAACCCAGGGCCTCATGCACGCAAGGCAAGCGCTCCACCACTGAGCCACCTTCCCAGTCCCTGGTGTTTTATCAGGGAAGCATAATAGTTGTGTTTAGGAACATGTGAAATAGACTGTGCCCAGCACAGGCCTGCCCCTCCCCCACAGTGCCCCGTGCCACGCCGGTGTCACAGAGGCTTGGGGACTTCCCGACCCTGGAGGCCAGGCCGGTTCTCAGCAGTTCCTGGCCAGGAAGGGCAGGGTGGTTAGCCCCTCTCCCCTCGTCTTGTCTGACTCTCCTCCTGCCGAACCCGCCTGCAGAGGCTGGCGTCCTCGTGTCCCCACTCCATGCAGAGGGCACTCTGGAATCATCCACGCCCCCAGGTCTGCCCCCCGTGCCTGCTCCCCAGACCCCAACGGCTGGGGGTCCGCGCAGGGCGGGGCAGGCAGGAAGCAGCCCGAGCTGCAGCCGTCCACAGAGGGGCCGCCTCCCGAGGGTCACCCGGGTGAGGTCCGGCTCCCAGCCCTGCCCCTCCTCTCCCAGGTCTGCCTGTTCTTCCAGAACCAGCTCTTCCGGGGCAACAGGACCACCAAGGTGGACGCGCGGAAGTTCGAGGCTTTCTGCTCCCCCAACCTCCCCCCGCTGGCCGTCATGGGCGCGGATGTCACCCGTAAGTGGGCGCCAGAGTGGGCGGCTGGGCTCGAGGGCCCCAAAGGCCCAGCTGAGGCCTGGTCCCGAGCCTTGGGGGGGTCTGCCACTCAGGCGCTCTGCCCCACATGGCCCTAAGCCGAAGCATTCCCCTCTGGGACTGGGACTCTGCTGCCCACCTGGTTACCACATGTCCCACAAGGTCCCCTGGGCCGCTCCGCCACCCTCCAGGAGGGCCAGGGAGCCCAGAGGCTTCCCCCAGGAGTCGCGCCCACCCCATCTGGCCTGGCTACGTAGCGCAGCCTGGGAGACCAGCGCTCTGGGCAGCCTTGCTGGGGTCTCAGGCCACTGTAACAGCCCAAGGGAGGGCACCAGCTCACCGTCCTTCAGCCCAGGACAGCCCCTCCCCAAGGGGCTTCTGCCATCCTGGACCCAGAGCCAGAGTCCTCGCGGCCTCTCCTCAGGCCCTGTCCCCAGTCTCCAGGAGGCCTGGGCCCGGGACGGCTGTGGTGTGGTCCCCCACACCTGCTCCCTGCTCCTCACTGAGCGTTGGGTCCCCGCTGTGGGAACCGGTCCCTGGGGACCTGCAGCAGAGCAGGGCTTCTTTGGGGGCATTTGGGGCCTTGATGCTTTGCCAGGGCTGGGCAGAGCCAGGCCTGGGGGGCGGGAGGGGGGCACCAGAGGGCCTGGCCTGGCTGCAGTGACCTGCGGGTCAGACCTGGAGTTGTGCTGGGCCTGGAGGGGAACTTCCTGGTGAGACAGGCACCGTTCCCCAGCTTAGGGAGGTGCCGACCCTCCGAGAGGACGGTGGGCTGGGGCAGCCAGGGCCTTGGTCCCCGGGGGCCGCGCTCTCCAGAGGGGTCAGGGGTCAGGGAGGCTGAGGCTCTGCTCACAGTCCTGGCTTCGTGGGTTTGAGTCACCTTATCTTGGCTCAGAACTGTAGTGTCTGAATTTATGGGAGCAACAGAGAGGCCTTCACCCCAGATCCCAGGCCTCCACCTCAGATCCCAGGTCTCCACCTCAGATCCTAAACCTTCACCCCAGATCCCAGGCCTTCACCCCAGATCCCAGGACTCCATCTCAGATCCGGGGCTTCCACCCCAGATCGTAGGCCTCCACCTCAGATCCCAGGTCTCCACCTCAGATCCTAAACCTTCACCCCAGATCCCAGGCCTCCACCCCAGATCCTGGGCCTCCACCCCAGATCCTGGTCCTTTACCTCAGATCCAGGGCCTCTACCTCAGATTCTGGGCCGGCCTCCACCCCAGATCCTGGTCCTTTACCTCAGATCCAGGGCCTCTACCTCAGATCCAGGGCCTCTACCTCAAATCCTGGGCCTCTACCCCAGATCCCAGGCCTCCACCTCAGATCCCAGGCCTCTACCTCAGATCCTAAGCCTTTACCCCAGATCCCAGGCCTTCACCCCAGATCCCAGGCCTCCACCCCAGATCCCAGGCCTCCACCCCAGATCCCAGGCCTCCACCTCAGATCCCAGGCCTCCACCTCAGATCCTAAACCTTCACCCCAGATCCCAGGTCTCCACCTCAGATCCTAAACCTTCACCCCAGATCCCAGGCCTCTACCTCAGATCTCAGGGCCTCCACCACACCCAGGACAGCTGCCTCCAGCCAGAAGCTTCTGGGCTGGGCACGGAAGCCACCCACCCTTGGCCCTAGCCCCCCACGCCCAGTCCCCAGCCCCCGCCCTGAGATCCCACACACTCATGTGCCAGGGTGTGGGAACCTGAGCTCCACCCATCCACTGATGTCAGGCTGCCCGGCTGGTTCCAGCACCCGGGTTGGGAAAGCCCTGGCTGTGGCCGGGGTGTGGCCGCAGGGCGCAGGAGACAGGTAGGTGTTTGTGTTCACCGCCTACCAGCCGGCTGGGAACCCAGATGGGGGGGAGGCTCCCATGAGCTGGCCCCCACCCTCTGGGAAGAAGTGAGCTAGAGGGCCTTCAGGTGGCAGGCAGGCAGGCAAGCAGGCAGGCAGTGGAGGCACTGGCGGTAGGGAGAGCTCCCCTCCCCCTCCCCCTCCCCCTCCCGCCAGAGGCCACAGCCACTCCAGGCAGGGACAGACAGGGGAGGGGGGTCAGGCTGCCCACACGTTGGGGTCTTACACCCCACTGCAGAGGTAGCGTCGGCCCTCCTCTGCACCCCACGTGGCCGCGGGGCCACACATGTGGCTCCCTGCCGGCCCCCTGGCTGTAGACCAAGGCATTGCCCGCCTGGCTGGCCACTCCGCCCTCCCTTCTCTGGGTATGGGGGCCCTGCCTCTTGGCTCCAGGGCCCCTGAGGGGGAACTCAGGGGTTCCACGGAGCTCTTCTCTGGCTCCTGCTGAGGGGGTGGCCTTTGGCCCGTGCCCCTCTCCTGCCTACCCCGCCCCGCCAGATCTGAGGTGGTCCGGCCCGCACAGCAGGCCACGTGGGCCTGTAGCTGCCCATGGGGTGGGGATACCACGGGGTGGGCAGAAGAGCCCTGGAGGAAGGCCCTGGAGCCTGGTGCTGACGTGGCTTCTGCACACCACACTTCAGGCACTGGGCTTCCTTTCCTGGGCTTCAGTTTCCCTGGGCTGAGCTGGAGCCCCCTTCCCGCCCCCAATGTCACAGTACCAGGGGACTGCCCCCCATGGGCTGCAGGGTCAGGCCCCGGGCTTGCCTGCCAGCCCTGCCCACCCTGGCGGGGGTCCCTCAGGCCGGGGTGCAGGCTGACCGTTCCCGGCTCCCAGGCTGCACCCGGAGGCGATGCGCTGCGGCTACAACCCTGCAGACTGGGTCGAAGCTGCCAATGCTGCTTTCCTCCAGGATGAGGGTCCAAAGACTCAAGCATTCACTTGCTGGCTATGTGGTCCGAGGACTCTGCAGGGGCTCAGCGGGGAGCCTCAGGCAGACACAGCCCCGGCCGTGCTCCTGGAGAAGTCAGGACCAGAGGGCCCGGGAGGGCGCGAGCGCAGGCGGCCGGTGGTCTGCGGCTCCAAGCCCTCCTCTGTCCCCACAGTCAACGCGGAGCTAGTGCGGAGGGCCGGCGGCCAAGGCCCGCTGCGGGTGCACAGCTGCATGGAGCAGAAGGTGGCCCTGCTGCGCCTCTACCCTGGGATCTCTGCCTCCATGGTAGGGGCTGCCGCTGCCGCCCGCTGCCGCTGCTGCTGCTGCTGCCACCACCCTGCGGAAGGAAGG
>NW_012267218.1:1252302-1260891 GCF_000151885.1 Dipodomys ordii | reverse complement strand
GCTGCCTCCGGTGTCCACTCTGTGCCTGCTCTGGCTCCCCTGCCCATGGGTCCCCGGGGACTTCCCTGCCACCTGAGTGCCCGGGAAGCTGTCACCCTGCGTGGCGCCCGCTTCCCTGCGCCCCAGGCCCTTCCCAGGCCCAGGCCCAGCCTCGCCGTGTGGCCGAGGCCCCTCCCAGCGGTGTCCGGCCTGTGTGGGAGGCCTTGCGCCCTCCCGGCCTCCAGGCTGGTTAGGGATATGGGCTGGTCAGTGTGGTCAGTCAGTGCGGACATCTGAAGATGTCCTGGACCACCAGGTCTGCTGCCCCTGACCGCCTAGGGCCGGTCTGCAGTGACCCTAGGACTCTGTTCTGCTTGCTCTCGCCCTCGCCCTCCCTCCCCCTTCTTCACCCCTCCCCCAGCTCACTAGGCCCGTGTGGGCCTCTCACACTAGAGCCTCCTGCCTCAGCCTTCTAAGTTTTGGGACTCTGCTCTTTCTCGGTGATCTCTTTCTTGGTGAGCTCTCGCTCCTGCGGTGGCTCAGGCCTGGCTGCCCCCTCTCCTGTGTTCTGAGATGCCGACGGGCCCCCAGCCTGCTGGGATGAGGGCAGGGCCAGTGTTCTAGGTAGCCCTGGAGTGGGCCCATCGGAGCACAGTGCCCAGAGCTGGGAGGGGGCGCCGCCCGGCCTGCCCCGGGCCCTGTCTCCCCCTCCCTCCCCATTGCTGTCATTCTGGACACGGGGGAAGCGAGGAGGCCTCTAGCCGCAGCGGAGCAGAGAGGGGTCTGGCTGCCCCAGCTCGCGGCAGTGTGCGGGGCCGTGTGCCGCGTGCCAGCACGGCTGCCCAGCACCCCCGCCCACCCCCACCCAGGTCCGGGCCGTCCTGCAGCCCCCACTGAAGGGCCTGGTCATGGAGACCTTCGGAGCCGGGAACGGCCCCACCAAGGAGGACCTTCTGCAGGAGCTCCGCGCGGCCGGGGAGCGCGGCCTGCTCATCGTCAACTGCACCCAGTGCCTCAAGGGGACCGTGACCTCGGACTACGCCTCGGGCCTGGTAGGATGGGACACAGGCGGGGGGGGGGGGGGGACGGGACGGGTCGGGGACAGCTGGGGCTGAGCGGCCTGGCTGGCCCACGTGGCCCTCTGCAGGACAGGGCGGGAGCCGGCATCGTCTCGGGCTTTGACATGACAGCGGAGGCCGCGCTGGCCAAGCTGTCCTACGTGCTGGGGCAGCCGGGGCTGAGCCTGGAGGACAGGAAGAAGGTGAGCCCAGCCGGGGCGGCGGGGCGGCGCGCACGTGCGCATGTGTGTGCCCGACTCCCGAGGGGTCTTGGCTGGCGCACACGCTCGGGGGGCAGGGGAGCGGGCTCCCCGGGGAGGGGAGGGCCCCCTCGGCCCTCACCTGACCTCCTGTTCAGGCCCGCCCTTCCCCAGCCCTTCCCTGCGAGCTCCCCACAGTTCCCAGACCCCCCCCCCCAACCCCGGGGCTCATGGGCACCACACCCGATGAGGCCTTGTGTAACACCAGCCACGGCCACTCTTGAGTGTGAGGACGGAGGAGCATGGGGTGGGGGGCAGGCCTGGGAGCCCCTCCGCTCTGCCCAGGGTCTTGGCCCTCATAGCTGCTCAGGACGCCCGCCCCGTCCCCCTCCAGCTGCTGGCCAAGGACCTCCGAGGGGAGATGACTCTGCCGATGCGGGATGAGTGCGGGTCCCCGCCACAGGACCGCACGCTGGCCTGCAGAGTGGCCTGGCTGCTCGGGCTCGGCGGTGGCCAGGTACTCCCCGCGTGGTGCAGCCTGGGACTCGGGAGGCAGTGGAGGCACCCCACGGGCTGGGCAGCGTGCAGAGGGCCAGGGGCCCCAGACTCAGCCCACACCTTCACCGGGGCACGTGGCCCGGCCCCTGATTCCTCCCGCTTCATAACCAGATGCCGGCCGAGGACCCCCCGCTGTGACCACCTGCCCCTGGGGAGCGTCCAGGGCTGGGGGGGGCAGCTGGGGACAGAGCTTCTCTTAGGGCAGCCTCAGCCTGCGGGCCTCCTGGCCTCCTTTCCCTCCTGAGCCGTCTTAACTACTGCTTGCTGCGGCAGGCGCTGTGGGCCACGAGCAGCAGCTCTGTGGTGGGTCAGCCCTGGGCACCAGACACACGGGCCCTCGGGGAGCCACTGGGCGGCCGGTGCTGCAGCAGGAGGCCCCATGGAGAGACTTCAGCGAGGCTTTCGCTTGGGGGAGCACAGGTTCCCGTGTCCCCCTCGGGACAACAGGACTCAGTCCCGCCGGCAGGGGTGGGGGGCTGTGGTCAGGAAAGAATCTGGTGGCCTCTACACTGACCTTGCTGGCGGGTGGGGGAGGGGGCAGGAGACCCTCTGAGAGAGGCGGTGGGCACCTCCCTGGGTGGGGTGCGCGGTGCAGGCAGGGCGCGTGCGGTCCGAGAACCACCGGCTGCCCTCCGAGCACCCCAGCTCTCTGCCTCCCCACAGGAGGCCGATGCCTTGCGGGCCACCCTGGCGCCCAGCCTGGCCCTGGCTGCAGCCCATGCCGGTGACCTGAAGGCCCTGCAGGATCTGCTGGAGCTGGTGAGCCGCCCGCCGGGGACCGGGGCGGGGCTCCGCGCTTGGGGCACCCCACCTCACTGCGTCCCCGCCCGCCTCGCTGGGCAGCAGCGCTGGTCTGTCCACCCCGGGGCCTTGCTGCAGCCCAGGAAGCGGGCATGGGCCCCTCCTTGTGGCCTGCGGGGCCCTGACCGCCCGCTGGTGGCCTGTGTGCTCTTGTGTGGCCCCAGGACGGAGACTTGAGCCTGAAGGACCCTAAGGGCCAGACGCCGCTGCACATGGCCGCACGGAGGGGCCATGAGGCTGTGGTGGCCATGCTGCTGCAGAGAGGCGGGGATGTGAACCCCCTGGACGAGGACGGGCACAGCCCGCTACTGCTGGCTGTGAGGGGCAGGTACTGTCCGGCACGGAGATGGGGTGCAGGGCCAGGGCAGCCGCGAGACCCGAGGAGGGCCATGTGCGAGCCTGCTGGCCCCACGTCCCCTGGGTCCCGGCCCAGGACGGGCAGGGCCAGGCCGCGCACCCACCGTGTCTGTTTCCTTGTGCCTCAGTTGCCTTTGATGCTCAGATACATCAGAACCACTCTCCCCTGGGGCCATCCAGGCCCCGGGGCTCCAGACCAGCCTCTCGCCCACATTTTCCCACTGGGGTGGGTGGCCTGCGGGGATGAGTTATGGAAGGGCACGCTGGTCCCCCGTGGGAGGCCGGTGTCTGATCCCAGGCTTACTGGCCGAGGCGGGGGCTGAGCCTTTGTCCGGAACAGGCCTGGCGGGTTGGTGGGGGCGATGGTCGCTGTGGGGTGGCCATCACACCACTCTGGGGTGATCCGGGCTACACATCTGACTGGGCATCTCGTGGCGTGGGCGGGTGGGTGGGGACGGATGAGCTCACCTGCCCCGCCCGCTGTCACCACGCTCCAGGCGGCGCCCCTCCCACCCATGCCTGAGTGCGTCTGAGCGTGGCTGGCCGGCCTCCCGGGGCCCCGCCGGCGGCTCCAAGGATGGTGGGGCAGCCATGGCATTAGGTACCCAGCACCTGGCAAGAAGGGAGCTGCGATGAGAGCGGCCCTCCCCTGGCAGCCTTGTCTTCCCTCTCACGCTCTTCCTTGGCCCTGCCGGAGCCCCTTGTCCCATGGGCGAGCTGCCCCTCCTCAGCCAGGAAGCCACACCAGCCCCCCCCCCCCATCACAGGCAGCCAGGACCCCATTCATGTGTCTGTGGTCCTTCCTTCCCGGCCAGCACCCATCCCCAACTACACCCAACTGCAGGCATGGGGCATGCCTGACTCAGTTTCCCCAGAGCTAGCCCTGGGCCCCGTGGCGGGGGGGGGTCGCCTGGGGTGCGTGTGAGAGGAGGGCTAGCTGACTTAGGTGCGGGACCGTCCCCAGGGCACCAGCCCCAGGGTGTCCTGGGAGGCGTGGTTTGGGTGGGGGTGCCGCTCAGCCAGGGATGCCTGCTGACCCGGTCATCCAGACCCCCAGGAAAGCTCCCTGGACTGGGGAGGTCAGGGGCATGGATGGGCACTGCTGGCCCGGCACGGGGGGTAGGGGGGTGGGGGACCGGCAGTGGCCCAGCCCGAGCAGGCCTGAGAGCAGAGAGCCGGGTGCTCAGTGGAGCTCCCCCCCCTGCAGGCATCTGAGGGTCATCCGATGTCTGCGGGCAGCTGGGGCCCAGCTGTCCTCCCAGGACCTGGAGGATGTGGGGACGGAGCTGTGCAGGTGAGGGGGCAGGGCGGTGTAAGGGAGGGGGAGGGGGTGGCAGGCCCAGCCCAACCAGGGGCAGAGGCGGCCGGCCCAGGCCACGATCTGGGGTTTGCTCTTACTGGTGCGCGGCAGGGAGGGGCAGGAGGGTTAAGGCTGGTCTTGGCTTTGAAAGTTCCAGGGCCATACCCCAGGCAGGCCTTTGTGGCTCATGACAGATGGGCAAACTGAGGGAGTAGGCCGGTCCTGCGGAACCGGGGCTCAGCCGGCCTGAGCTGCTTGGCTGGCTGCCCCAGGTGTGGGCGTGGTGGTCAGTTCCTCATGAGGCCCTCCTGTGTGGGGGCACCCCACTCCTGCCTGCCCCCCTCCCGCAGACAGGCCACTCCATGGCCCGCTCCCCCCTTGGTTCTGTGGGGCGGGGTCCGGGCTCCTCCTCACCCTGCACGGGCCCCAGCACCCCCAGGGCTGTGTTGTGAAATATGAAACTGGAGCTGTGCAGGAAGAGGTGTGCGTGTGCGTGTGTGCACACGCATGTGCGCATGCGCTAGACCTGAGTCACAGCCACACCCACTGTGAAACTGGAGCTGTGCAGGGAGAGGTGTGTGTGTGTGTGTGTGTGTGTGTGTGCACACACGCGTGTACGCATGCGCTGGACCTGAGTCACAGCCACACCCACTGTGAAACTGGACTCCAGCCCCAGGGCCTGGCTCTGCCTGATCAGCTGTTTGAAGCTGGCTTGGCACTGAGAGTGGGGGGGGGCTGGTGACGGTGGCCCCCAGGCCCTGACGGCCCTCCCCCCCCCAGGCTGGCGTCCAAGGCAGACTGCACCGGCCTGCAGGCCTGGTGGCAGGCGGGGGCCGACCTGACACAGCCTGGGTACAACGGGCACACTGCCCTGCAGGTCGTAAGTACTTCTTGCACCCCGGCTGAGACAGCGCCTCCAGGAAGGCCACTCTGACTGTCCCACCAGTTCCTCCCAGGAACCCCAGTCCTCCGGGGACACGCTCCCCCACATCCGCAGCACACACGGGGCCCTCCTCTGGGTCTGGGGCCGTGGAGAGGAGGGTGGGGCACCCTGTTTGTGGGCAGGGGAGCAGGTGTAACGGGGAAGTGTCCTGCATGGTGGGCAGCCCCTCCACGCCTCTCCCCTGCAGGCGGAAACAGCAGGGAAGCAGGACGTGGTGGCCCTTCTCCAGAGTCTGAAGGACAACCGGGTAAGAGCCTGGGTGATGGGGGCGGGGCGGGGCGGGGCTGCACGGGAAGGCCCACTCCAAACCCGGACTGTGCCAGTCAGGGCCTCAGCAGCCCAGACACACACACACACACACACACACACACACACACACGCTGGGGGCCCAAGGGTGTGTGCACTCCGCCTGCCCATCTCCCAGTCTCCATTCCATTATGTGATGCTTCTGGAGAATTCCCAGCCAGCTGGGTTCCCCTACCAAGAGGCTGGTGGAGTCCTGAGGCAGGCGCCCATCGCCCGGGCTTCACGCGTTCTTAGCAGATCCCTCATTTTCAGGAAGTACAGCCTGATGTCTAACCGGAGGTCACCCTGCTGCAGTGGGCACTATTTCTTCTTGCTGAGACCTGCTGGAGGGAACTCAGGAGCCCCTCCCTCCCTCTGGCTGACGCCCCTCCCTCCCTCTGGCTGATTGCCCCCCCAGATTGATTGATCCCCCTGACTGATCCCCCCAGACAGATGTCCGCCCCCCCCCCCAGGACGGCTTCCTGTCAAGCCTGATGGTGGTTGTTGGGCGAGAGCAATAAAGTGGGCGGCTCACCTGCACGCTCCCGAGCCGGCTGGATGAGTCTGTCGGGCTGTTCTCGTGGGCGGTGGGGAGCTGCACCCCGGGATCTGGGGCGGGACCCCCCTCCGCACGCTGCCCTGCTCCCGCCGTGTCCTCCCCGGCGGCCCGCGCCCCATCTCCCCATGCCCCATCTCCCCATGCCCCATCTCATCTGGCATTCGGCGGCCCTTGCTGCGCGGCTGCTCTGGCTCCCCCCGCCCCTGGCAGTGAGCCCCAGCAGCATCCCTCCCCACCCTTGGTATATGCCAGCCCGGATCCCCCACCTAAGCTGCGCGGGGCCGCCCGGCCCAGGGCAGAGGGCTGTGTCCTGCCTGCTGCAGGTGTGCGCGGCGGGCAGCCCCGGGCCTGCCGGTGTGGCAGAGGCCTGACCGGCTGAAGTCAGGGGTCTGGACACGTGCTGGGTTTGGGGCTTGAGCTCTAAATGTCCAGTAGGGGCTGAGCTACCCCCAACCCCGGACTCAACCCGAATCCCTGGCCACCCCTCCTGCCACCCACAGCCACTGGCTGCCGTCCCCTGCACGGACTCCACAGCCCGGGAGGGCAAGGCGTGACCCCAAGAGCCGGCCCTTGACTCTCGGGCTGCCGCCCACACCCCAGGCTCTCAGCCTGGTTCCCAGCCTGGCTGGCGCTGCCTTGCCGCCTCCCAGGTCTTCACCCAGACACAGGTGTGCCCGGGCCTTGCACAACCAGGCAAACGCCACCTGAGCATGGCAGGCCCCAGAAGCCTGTGCCCCACACCCCGCCGAAGCCCCCGGGCATGCCAGGCTGGGGGGCCCGGAGCCGGGCTGTCTCCAGGGTGGGGACCTTCCTGGCCTCTGGGGCAGAGTGGGCTCTGGGTCACGTCTCTGGGCCCCACCAACCACAGCATGGCAGTGGTGCCAGGCTTTGCTCTGCCCCCAAGGGACTGGCCGCCTGGCCGCCCAGCCGCAGTGGCCGGCAGGACCCTCCCAGGCAGGGGGGGCAGCGGGGAGCGCCCCCGCTGGGCTGGCCCTCTCCCAAGACGAGCCACGGGCTCCACACGGGCAGCAGGGGCACCAAGAGCTTTGGCAGCGGGCAGTGTCTGGAAAGTAGGAGAGAGGGAGACGGCCTGCTGGCCCGTGTGTGTCCATTCCTCCTCTGAGGCCACTGAGGCAGCAGGTCCCGGAAGAGCCGCAGCCCGGCCGCCTTGCAGCTCTCCCTCTGCCAGGTGTTGGTCTGTCCGTTCCCACGGGGCCTCAGTCTCCCATTTTCCAGATGGAGAAACCAAGGCAGAGCGCTCCCAGGGCCCACGCTGGCCTGGCATTGGGAGCCCAGCCTAGCCGTGCCAGGGTCCGCTCCTCTGGGGAAGGCACAGGGCTCGGGAAAAGTGGATGGGACATTGCCCAGCTCCGCCATGGGGCGGGGCTCAACCCCCCTGGGGGTCCTGGGAGTGTGCTCACACTCCGGGTACTTTACTCCCCCGCCATCACAAAGCTTGGGGTTCGGGGTCATCTCTGGGAATGGCTTCTGGTGTGGCACCCCTTGTACACCCCAGTGCTTTCTGAGGACCGGAGCCCATGGTGGAGTCCCCCAGGTACCCTGTACCCCAGGGACCCCGCACCCCAGACACCCCAAACCCAGGCACCCCACACCCCAGGCACCCCACACCCCAGGCACCCCACACCCCAGGGACCCCACATCCAGGCACCCACACCCCATACACCCCACACCCCAGGCACCCACACCCAGGCACACCACACCCCAGGCACACCACACCCCAGGGACCCCACACCCCAGGGACCTCACACCCCAGGGACCCACCCCACACCCCAGACACCCCACACCCCAGACACCCCACACCCCAGGGACCCCACACCCAGGCACCCACACCGCAGGGACCCCACACCCCAGACACCCCACACCCCAGGGACCCCACACCCCAGGCATACCACACCCCAGGGACCCCACACCTCAGGGACCCCACACCCCAGGGACCCCACACCCCAGGGACCCCACACCCCAGGGACCCCACACCCCAGGGACCCCACACCCCAGGGACCCACCCCACACCCCAGGGACCCCACACCACAGGCACCCCACACCCCAGGGACCCCACACCCCAGGGACCCACCCCACACCCCAGGGACCCCACACCACAGGCACCCCACACCCAGGCACTCCCAGACACTGCACCTCAGGAACCCTGCACCCCAGGCACCCACCCCCCAGACACCCCACACCCCAGGGACTCCACACCCCAGGGACCCCACACCCCAGGGACCCCACACCCCAGACACCCCACACCCCAGGGACCCACCCCACACCCCAGGGACCCCACACCCAGGCGCCCACACCGCAGGGACCCCACACCACAGGCACCCCACCCCCAGACACCCCGTGCCCCAGGGACCCCACACCGCAGGGTGCTACATTCTGCCACATCTCAGGACCACAAGGACTTGACTTGTTCTCCTCCCCGGCCTCAGACCCCCCCCCCCGCAGGCTGAGATGTGCAGAGGGGCCCCTCCCGCCTCCCATCGCTGGACACCTGGGGGTCCTGCTCCTCCAGCTCCCCACCCCCTCCCCCC
>NW_012267218.1:1240804-1250572 GCF_000151885.1 Dipodomys ordii | reverse complement strand
CGGCTGCGCGGGGCCCCGGCCTCCCGCACGGAGGGGTTCCCGGATGTGCCTGCGGCCGGCCGGCATGCCGTCCTGACCACGCCGGGCGGTGCGGGTGGGGTCCCTCTCCCCGGTTAATAAGAATAAAGGTGTTCCCAGGCAGCACGGTGTCGAGGCCTCCTGTCCTTCTCCAGCCGCAGTCGGGCGGCCTCTGCCCTGCGCCCCTCAGGGAAGGCCCGGCCTCTCCCTGCCGGCTGCTTCTGCTTCTGGCCCCTCTCCCTCCCCAGGCCTCCCGAGTCAGAGCTGGCCCTGCCTCCAGGGGCCAGTCTGGGAAATGGGCCCCAGGGCCCAAATCTGCCCCCTAGGCCTGCTTCCCGCCTCAGGGCAAGACCCCTGCCTTCCCCCCATCCACTTCTGGCGGGAGGCCCTGGGGGAGCTGGCTTGGGGGGTCAAGGGAATGGGGGCCTACAGTGGGAGGGGCTGAAGGCCTTCTGCTCGGCTGGGGGAGTCCTTCATGGTGCTCAGCAAGCTGGAGACCGGGCGAGTCTTCTGCTCTGGGAGCATCCACATCCAGCTACAAGGAGGCGCCTGGGGACCGGTGGGGGCTGTGTGCAGGAAAAATCCCCCCACATCCCCCCCCAGCACTGTCCTGAGGAGCCGGGCTGCCCCCCCCACTGAGCACTGTCCCGAGGAGCCGGGCTGCCCCCCCCACTGAGCACTGTCCCGAGGAGCTGGGGCACCACAGACAGCACAGCGTGGCCTGCACAGGCGGGGTGGCTTGTCCAGGGAGCCGCCGGTCACCGTGGGCTGGGGCCTCCCTGCAGGTCCCTGGGGCTGGAGGGGCGCCGGTTCCTGGGGCTGGAGGGGCGCGGGTTCCTGCTCTGCAGGCCCAGCCCCCCCTCCCACGCTGAGTGCCCAGAGCTCCTTCCCTTGGTCAACAGTTCCCACCGCGAACAGTCTGGCACCTGGCTCAGCCGTCCAGCCCTCCTCGGGCTGTGGGTGGGCGGCAGACGCAAGCCCAAGGCTGTGGTGCCCAGCCCACGCTCCCCTTCCTCTCCGAGTGGAGCTGGGCCGCCGTGGGCTGAGCCTTTCCGCCTCGCTGACAGGGCCAGCGTCCCCGTGACCGGCAGCCTCACGGGCTCAGTGTGACCCCACTGGGTCTGGCCCTGCAGGCCCCATGTTCTGAGAACACTGTTAGTCACAGACAAGCTGGGGTGCCGGCCCCCCTGCCCTGCGGCAGCCCACCAGGAACGCCCCTGCCCACGCACACACTGCCAGCTGGCCTCTCCCTCCCGGAAACATCCTTGGGGCTTCTTTAAACCTCTGTAGCGCCCTCGGTGCAGCTGCAGCCAGTGGGCTAGGCCATGCTCCACAAACTAGAACCCCTGGGCCCACAGGCCCATGGCTCACCTGTAATCCCAGCTACTCCCCAGGCTGAGCTGTGAAGATGGAGGATCTTCCAGCCCCCACAGGAAAGTCTATGAGACTCTTGTCTCCGGGGAAGCACCAAGAAGAAAAGCTGAAAGTAAAGGTGTGGCCCAAGTCATAGCACTAGCCTGGAGCCTGACAGCCGGGGACAGCACGCAAGCCCTGAGTTCAAGCCCCAGGACCAGCACAGAAAAAAGTAAAAAGTAAGAAAAAAAAGAACCACTGTCCAGGGGAACCAGGTCCCGATTCCCTCTCAGCCCTCATGCGGCTCCCTAAAGGATCCACAGCATCCATGACCCCCCTGCCCCCTCCCGGCCTTGCACGCCCCAGGGAGGCCAGGTCTGGGAGAGGCTGCACAGACAGCCAGGCTGGTTCTGTGGTATTCAGGTGGAAATGGCCAGAGAGGAAAGGAAGGACAGACGCATCTCCATCTCCTGACACCAGAGCTGCAGGGCAATGGCTCCGGCCGCCCCAGGGTCTCGGGAGGCGGAAGCCAGTGCAGCTGGGGCAGCTGGTGGGGTCTGAGGGCTGCAGCAAGGAGAGGCCGCACCCCTGGAAGCCAGCCTGCCTGCGCCTTCAGCCTTGTGGTGGTTTTGGGTTTAGTGGAGGTTAAGGGACCTCCAGCACAGTGCACATATTCACAGCACACACTTTGATGACATACGTGTAGGCCGTGAAGCCGAGGACCACACCGAGACCCTGAACAGATCCTCCTCAGCCCCGGAGGGATGCGGTCTGGGCCTTGGCCAGCCCTCCCTCCGGTCCCAGCTCCACTCCTGGCGGCTCCTTCGCTTCAAGGTTAGCTGTGAGTTCTAGGACGTCCATAGGTACAGGACTACTCCGAGTATTTATTTTACTGAGTTTTAGTAGATCAGAAAGGACTTGCTTATTTTATCTAAGTTGTCGAGTTTATGGTTATAAAGTTTGTGTTCTCTTTTAAGATCTGTGGCGTCTGTAGTGATGTTGCATCTCCCGTTCTTAAACTTGAAGACGTGTTTTTTCTTTCTCCTTTTTCCTTAGTCAGTCTGGCTAGATTTACTGCTTGGGATCATGTTGTATTCCTGGTGAAATGGTTAAACCAAACTCATTGACACTTGTGTTAGTTGAAATACTTAACAATTTTTAAGACTTCAACATAATGTTTTTAACTATAGTTGCTATGTTGTATAGATCTCTTGAATTATTCCTCCTGTCTAACTGAAAATCTGTGTATTTCAGCCAACATCTAGCATCTTAGGTAGAAGCTGAGGACACTGTGACACTCTGTAAGTCTGTGCTGAAGTTCAGACTCTTTGACAAGTTCCTCTGAGTGCAGCTTTAGCTTCATCACACAAATTTAGATATATTTTGCTTTGTTGTTGTTGTTGGCCATGGGGCTTGAACTCAGGGGCTGGAACAAGTTGTCCCTAAGCTTTTGTGCTCAAGGCTAGTACTCAACCACTATGAGCGACAGCTCCACTGCTGGCTTTTTTCAGTGGTTTATTGGAGATAAGAGACTCACAGACTTTTCCTGCCCAGACTGGCTTTGAACCATGATCCTCAGATCTCAGCCTCCTGAGAAGCTAGGATTACAGGTGTGAGCCCCCAGCGCCCAGCTTTGCTTTTGTTTTTTGCTTTTGTTTTTATTCCTTCAAAATACCCACTCATTTCTCACTTGAAACTTCTTTGACATTTGGGTTACCTGGCAGTGTTTAGTTTCAAGATATTGGGAAATATCTTTCTGTTACTTTACATTTAATCCTGTTTAATGTACAGGCCGCAGGAGGTTATCTGGACCATTGTAAGTTGATTGGAGTTGGTCGTGACTGGTCTTGGTAGACCCCCCCCCCCGTGTGCCCACAGCAATGTCTTTTCTGCTGGAGGTGGTTGAGTGCCAGCTATGAACTTTAGAGTGGTCGGCTTGCAAGTCTTCAACTTTACGGTGGATTGATGAGGGCCTTCAATGCGGATAGGACTCAGGAGAGGGTTGCTTCCAGTGGGCTCGTGGGGACAGTCAGTCAGGCTCAGTTGGCTGATGGCATTGTCCAAACAACCTGTGTCCTGAGGGAGCTGTTGGTTACTGGAAGAAGAACCCTTTATGTGGATCTTTCTAGCCCTTCTTTCATCTCTGCACAATTCTGTTCCTTGCTTTTTGAAGCCCTGCCTCCTCAGAGTTGCTGTCTCTTCTGAAGCAAGCCTGTTTGGCTCTGTGGGGCTCTGTCAGTGGCAGGGCACTGGCCTGGCAAGCAAAGCTCCACCACCGTGTGTTCCAAAACAGAAGTAAACACCGGCCACAGGTGGCTTGCTTCTGTAATCCTGGTTACTCAGGAGGTTGAGACTTGGCGCATTTCCTAGGTAAAAAACTCTGTTAGACTCCATCTGCAGTCAACCAGCAAACTGCTGGACTGGAGGTATGGTTCAAGTGGTAGAGCACAAGCTGTGAGCAAGAAAAGTGAGAGCCAGAGACCAAGTTTAAGCCCAGTACCAACACACACACACACACACACACACACACACACACACACACACACACACACACACACACATCCCAGGAATAAGACTTTAATTATATTCATGGTTGTAACTATTCCTATTTTGTTTAATACAGGCACGGCAGCTTGCTTTTGATGAGTCACCTGCCTTTTATTTTTGTTCTTTTACTTGGGCCCATTTCTCTCCACATCCCAACGTATGGTCTTCTGGCTTTCCTGGCTGCCGTGTCTCCCGCACAGCTCACACTGGGGAACTTCCCCATGTGCCTGACAGCCCTGCTTCTCAGCGAGGTCCCTGGGATTGTCTGAGCTCCATCTTCCTTTGTTTGTTTGTTTTTTGTCCTCTTTGCTCTCCCTTTTCTCCTTCTTTCCCACTCTTCTTTGGAGCAGTTGCTCCATGTTCGGTCTCACTTCTTCGTTGTCTTACGAGTTTGGTGCGCTTCTCACTGCAGGTAGAGTCATGTGTCACTTGGCCGTGGGACTTGGTCTGAGACCTGTGTCCTCAGGCAGATTCTTCGCTGTGCACGCCGGTTCAGTGTCTGCATTCACACGGATGTGGCTGTGAGTCATGGAGAGATTCGATCTCATGACGCCATCTCTGTGTGCCAGCTTCCTTGGCGGTGGGAATGTGGTATACCCACCACCTTTAGCTACCACATTCTATTTTTTCCAGGAATCTAGACCAATGTATACGTAGTATAATAACTTCTATAGCCAGGCGCTGGTGGCTCCTGCCTGGAATCCTACTGACAGGAAGCGGAAATCTGAGAATTGTGGTTCAGAGCCAACCCAGGCAGGAAAGCCTGTGAGACTTTTATCTTCAATTAGCCACCAGAAAATCAGAAGTGGCATGTGGCTCAAAGTGATAGAGCACTAGCAAAAGAGCTCGGGGACAGCACCCAGACCCTGAGTTCAAGCCCTATAGCTGACCAAAAAACAGAACGCAACAACAACAAAAAACCCTTCAAAGTAGTTTAGTATTAAAGCTTACAAGTGGGCTGGGAAGGTGGCTCAGTGGTAGAGTGCATGCCTTGCAAGCATGAGGCCCTGCGTTCAATTCCTCAGCACCACATAAGCAGAAAAAGCCGGAAGTGGCGCTGTGGCTCAAGTGGTAGAGTGCTAGCCTTGAGCTGAAAAGCTGAGGGATAGCGCCCAGGCCCAGAGTTCAGGCTCCATGACTGGCAAAAAATGAAATAAATAAATAAATAAAGCTTACAAGTGTGCAGCATGCATTTCCATTTCCCTCCTCAGCTTGTGTCCTGTTGTTACTTATTTACTTATCTATCGTGTGTGTGCATGTTTTCATGTGTGTGCTGGTCCTGGGGCTAGCACTCTACCACTTGAGTCACAACTCCACTTTGGGCTTTTTGTGGAAATAAAAGTCTCTTAAATTTATCTGCTTGGGTTGACTTTGAACCCAAAATCTTCTATCTCAGTCTGCTGGGTAGCTAAGATCACAGGAGTGAGCCACAGGTGCCTCACCCTTTATTTCTACGTATCTATTTTATTTTAAACCTCACTATATAGTGTTACTATTTTTTGCTCTAGTTGATTATCTTTCAGTGAGATGTGAACATGAAAAAGAACCGTTTGCAGTACTTTGTGGAGATCAGACTTCCATTTGATATTTGGTTTGTGCCTGGAGAAAATTTTTAATATTTCTTGGAGCACAGGTCTGCTGGTAAGGGATTTATTCAACATTTCTAAGTCAGAAAAAGTTTACTCAGCTTGTTAGTTTGATGTGTGTATTCACTGGCTATAGATTTGGGGGCTGAAACCCTTCTTCTTTCCTGGCATTGGTGGTTCCATTGTCCCCCGGCCTCCGGACACCTTCAGGATATGCTCCATCACTGGCTTCCTGATTGATCGTGCACGTTGGTATGGTTTTCTGATTCTTAGATTTGTGGTGACCATTTTCATCCATTTTTGAGTTTTCAGTTATTATTTCTTTAAGTCTTTTTTGCCAAGCCCTCTCCCCTTTTCTGGGATACTGGTGACAAGTACGTTGTGCTCTGTGAGGTTGTCCCAAAGATCACAGAAGCTATACTCTTTTTAAGAGGCTTTTGCTTTCTCCTACTGTCATTTTGGATAATTATTGTGCCATCTAAATAAGTCCAGCATCTAATTTTCTAACAATTGCATCCTGTGTTTTTATTTTCTGGGTATTAAAGTTTCTATCTGTGGGGCTGGGAAGGTGGCTCAGTGGTAGAGTGCTTGCCTTGCATGCATGAGGCCCTGGGTTCGATTCCTCAGCACCCCATAAGCAAAAAGAAAAAAGCCGGAAGTGGCGCTGTGGTTCAAGTGGTAGAGTGCTAGCCTTGAGCTGAAGAGCTGAGGGACAGCGCCCAGGCCCAGAGTTCAGGCCCTAGGACCAGACCCAAAAAAAAAAAAAAAGTTTCTATCTGTGAGTTTGATGTGTTTTTTTTTTTTTTTTTTTTTTTACCGTTTTCAGTTTTGAACTTGGAAATATATTTATGAAATGATTTTCATGTTTTTAATGTATTAGTTTTTTGTCATCTGCTTCATTTCTGGATTTGTTTTTTATCTTCATTATTCATTTTTCTACTTCTTTGCATGCCTGGTAAGTTTTTATTGGCCACTTAACACTGTGAACTTTGTATCATTGAGTACTAGATAATTTTTCCCTACAAATGCTTGTGACCTTTGTTCTGGGACATGGTTAAATGTCATATAAACAGAAACATCCATTTTTTTGCTTGAACTCAGGGCTACTTGCTAGGCAGGTGATCTACCACTTGAGCCACACCTCTAGCCCTTGCTCTTGTTATTTTTGAAAAAGGGAAAGGGAGAGTCTTACTTTTGCCCAGACTGTCCTGGACTGTGATCTGCCTATTTATGCTTCCTATTATGGCTGGAATGACAGGCACATACCTCCACATCCAACATTTTCTGTTAAGATGGGATGTCATTTTTTTAAATGAGCATACATTAGTATTAAAGAGATTTTTTTTTTGGGTCTGGTTTAAATGAGCATACATTAGTATTAAAGAGATTTTTTTTTTTTGGGTCTGGTCGTGGGGCCTGAACTCTGGGCCTGGGCGCTGTCCCTCAGCTCTTCAGCTCAAGGCTAGCACTCTACCACTTGAGCCACAGCGCCACTTCTGGCTTTTTTCTTTTTGCTTATGTGGTGCTGAGGAATCGAACCCAGGGCCTCAGGCATACAAGGTGAGCGCTTTACCACTGAGCCACCTTCCCAGCCCTTAAAGAGATTTTTTTGAAGAGATTATTATGACATTTCCACACTTGTACGAAACATAGCCTAATCAGAGTCATGTGCTGTTTTGGCTGGGCTAGCCTCAAACCACAATCCTCCTGATCTCTGCCTCCTGAGTAGCTGGGATTATAGGCTTGAGCCAGTGGTATCCAACCTTAGATTGATCCTTTTTTTTTTCCAGTGCTGGGGCTTGAACTCAGGGCCTGGGCACTGTCCCTGGCTTCTTTTGCACAAGGCTAGCACTCTACCACTTGAGCCACAGCACCACTTCCGGCCTTTTCTATTCACATGGTATCGAGGAATCAAACCAAGGACTTCATGCATCCTAGGCAAGCTCTCTACCACTAAGCCAAATTCCTGGCCCAGACTGATCCTTTTGAGGATTGTTTTTAGCTGATGGAGCACATTATGTTAAATCCTTTGTTATAAGGCTAATTTTTCCATGATTCAAATTTTCTCAGTATTTTACCTCACACTTTGCCAATAATAAGCCTCTTCTACACACATGGGTTTTGATTTTATTTTCCTAGTCCTGGGGCTTGAAAATCAGGGTCTGGGCACTGTCTTGAGCTCTTTTGCTCAAGGCTAATGCTCTACCACTTTGAGCCACAGCACCACTTCTTTTTTTTTTAATTTTTAAATTCTTTAGTACATATTTTTGATTGTAAAGATACTTTACAGAGGGGTTACAGTTACATGAGCAAGGTAATGAGTACCATTCCAATGGAGGATTGTTACCCCCTCCTTTGTTTTTCCCCTACCATCCCTTCCCTCCATCCTCCCCGACTCCTCTCTGCCCCTCCCCCCCCCATCCATCTCCCATTTCCAGTTTTTTGAGTGGTTAATTGAAGCTAAGAGTCTCAAGGGGACTTTTCTGCCCCGGCTGGTTTCCAGGCAGGATCCTCAGATCTCAGCCTGCTGAGTATCTGGGATGCCAGGTGTGAGCCTGGCTGATTTTGACTACTTTTCTGGTTGGCTGATCAGTGGTCTGGGTGTGGAATTTTAGGCAGAGGCTCATTTTCCCTCAGACTTGCAAACAACCCACCAACCACTGGCTAGCTTTCATAGTTACTGTAGAGATGTGTGGGCCTGTATACTTTCTAATCTTCACATGTGAGCCCCTCCCTTCCTTCTTCCTCCTCCTTCTCCTCTTCCTTTCATCCTCTTTCTGTTTTTTGGGGACAAAGTTTTTCTATGTAGCCCAGGCTGGCCTTGAACTTGAGATCCTTCTATTTTAGCCTCCTAACCCCTCCCCGGCTGGAGTGAGCATGCTCTGTCCTCACTGGTGTTGCCGGAGCCCTCAGACTCTCATCCCAATTCCACACCCGTGTGTCAGTTATATCACACAGGAACATATGGACACACAGACACAGACATGTCACACAGGTGCACGCATGCACCCAGCCCTGGGCCCTGGGGGTGCAGAGGTCAGGCGGAGGACACTGCAGTGTCTCCCATGTGGAGGAGGAACCGACGGAGGAGCGGCCAGGCCAGCCTGCCGCCGTGGCCATTCGCCGATGTGCCAGCAAGTGTCCAAGGCTGCATCTCAGGGGAGGTCCTCCGAGCTCAGAGGGGACCTGGCTCCCCAGCCCTCTCCCTCCACACTGCCTGCTTCAAGGTGGAAGCCGAGTCCAGGCTGCAGTGGGAGATGGAGGAAGAGAGGAAGGCAGGATGTGGGTGAGCTGTGGGAGGTGGCTGGGCTGGGGAGCCTCTCCTCTCCTCTCCTGGAGGTGGAAGCTTGGACTCACGCCTCGGATCCCTCTCACCCTTGTGGGGTTCTGGGACTCCCCCCACCCTCAGTTTTCATATCTGTGTAGCAGGACCAAGCCCGTCCTCCTTTGCTCTGGTCGCAGAGACAGTGGCCAGGTGCGCCCCCTGCTGACTGTAGGCGCAGTGTGCCGGGGCAGGGCCTCCTGCCGGGCTTGGGTGTTGGGGTTTGGGGCCTTGGCCAGAGTAAGGGATAGGGGCTGCGGAGATACAGGTGGGACCGTGGTGACTTGATGCGGGACTGTGGGGAGAAGCTGACAGCTCCTGTCCATGGGCGAGACCCCCGGGCCTGGCTCCCCCCAGGCCTGGCCCCCCCCAGGGCTGGCTCCCCCCACCCCCGGGCCTGGCTCCCCCCAGGCCTGGCCCCCCCCCCCCCCCCCAGGGCTGGCTCCCCCCCCCAGGGCTGGCCCCCCCCCGGGCTGGCTCCCCCCCCCCAGGGCTGGCTCCCCCACCCCCCGGCCTGGCTTCCCTCTCTTGCGGCAGTCAGGGCCACCGGTGCCAGCACCTTCCTGCCAGGAGTGGGGAGGACGTGGGTTGGGGGCGGGAGGCACGGGCTGTGCCCAGCGCGGGCAGGGCGGCGGCTCGGGCTGCGGCTGCTCTGAGTGGGGCGGAGGGGCAGCCCGGGGACCCGCCCCGTCCGGAGACTGCACGCACTTCTGGTCCTCTGGGGCTGACTTTAGGACGGGTGATGGAAGTCAGCGAGAGGAGACTTGGGCGGGAGCCATCCTAGTCAGGGGTGGAGACGTTCTGGGCAGATCTAGAAAAGGGGCAAGGGAAGTGTAGAGGAAGAGACCCACCCACGAGGGGGCAGCAGAGCAGCCGCCGCGTGTGGAGGGGGCGGGGCCTGGGGCCGGGGGAGGAGCCGCCGCGTGTGGAGGGGGCGGGGCC
>NW_012267218.1:1237883-1239480 GCF_000151885.1 Dipodomys ordii | reverse complement strand
GGGGCGGGGCCTGGGACTGGGGGAGGAGCCGCCGCGAGTGGAGCGGGGCGGGGCCTGGGGCTGGGGGAGGAGCCGGCCCTGCGGCCCAAGCAGAGCTCTGGGACCCACTGGCTCTGGGGCTCTCCTGGCCGCCGCGGAGCCTCCAGGAGGGCCAGTGCAGGAAGCAGGGTGCTTGGTGCCCTGTGGGGCTGGGAGAGGCATCCGGTGAAGGATGGAGCACCGGGACAGAGTCCTGGTGGGGAGGATACCCGCAGAGGGAGGAGCAGGAATCACGGACCACGGAGGTGACTGGCGAGCCCTGTGCAAGCCAAGGGAAGAGGGAAATGGCGGAGGCTTCACCCCGGCCCTTCCCCAGCCCTCCAGCCCCGGCCCAGAATCCCCGGTGCTGGCCAAGGTGCTGAAGCCGCCGGCGCTGGGGCAGCCCCGGTGAGCTGAGCGGAGGGCTCAGCTGAGCCTGGCGCGGGGTAGGCCCAAGCCGGCCAGCACCCAGGGAAGGGCCGCACACTAAGCAGGACCCCAACTGTGCCGGCCTGTCTCTTCTTGATGAACCCCTAGTCCGGCATCCTCCCAGCGGTCCTGGCTGGGTGCCACGACCCACCGAGCACAGACCACCTTCCCTGGTGCCTGGTCCCCGCCAGCATCCGGCGCCTCTTCTGCAGCTGCTCTCTCTGAAGCCAGGGCCTGGCGTGGGGGTGGGGAGGGACAGCACACCCACAGCCCAGGCTCCCGGTGACCCCACGCGGGGGCACGTGCTGGCAAGCCGGCCCACCACAGTGCGCTTCCTCATCTGTCGGCGGGGCGGGCATCACCCTCGCCTGGCGTTGTGCTGACCACGAAGCGGTGATTCCCACCGAGCCGGTGGAGGGCCTGGCTCACAGGAGTGGCGCTCACCAGACGGAAGCCACCCTCCGGGGCACTCGGTGCCCAGGTCCTGGGGCATGACCCCCCCTTGTCACTGTGGGACTGAAGGTGAAGCCCAGCGCCCAGCCCGGGCTGCTCCCCTGTGGCAGGGCCCAGCTTGTGGCAGGGGCCACATGGAGGCAGGAAGACCCGCGAGTCACCACACTCAGGAAGTGGGGAGGTCCCACACCACCGTGGGCAGCCTGGGGCGCGGACCTTGGCTCCCCGATCAGAAATGCCCTGCAGTTAGACCATACAGCACATAAAGTGGGAGAGAAGCCCCTGGGCGGCCACCCACAGGCCTCTCCGCATGCCACCCGTGCCCTCTGGAAGGCCCAACCGTCACAAACACCCATGCTCCCGGCAAGGCAAGGGTGGCCCGCTGCCCCGTGGCTACCTGCAGGACTCCTCGGGGGCGGGAAGGGGCCTGCAGGGTGTCAGGGGCTGGGACTCCACGCGGGAGGTCCGCTCGGGCTCCACACGTGCGGGCGGGCAGCGGGGCCGTTGGAGACACTGCCAGGAGCCGGTCTGGTGGCAGCTGGGTGCCGGCAGTGAACCCGCGAGCTCAGCTCCCTCGGCCTCGATGTCCCAGGGATTAACTGTCCGGCCTACAACGACCCTAACCATCCGCGAGGACGTGGGGGGGCGCCGAGCTGGGCGGCCCGACCCTGACCCGGGCCGGGGGTGGGGGGCAGGG
>NW_012267218.1:1237417-1237766 GCF_000151885.1 Dipodomys ordii | reverse complement strand
GGAGGGCCGGGGGGCGCGTGTCAGCCGTCCCAGCACCCCGTCCTGGCCGGACTGTGCAGCGCGGCCTATGAGGGGGCTCCTGGCTCAAGGTTCATCTCCCGTCCCTGCCACGCCGCCCTCCCTCCCGAGGGCACCCGGGGCTCCCAGCTGACCCTCCCTGCCCGCCCCCGCCAGGCTGGGGCAGAGCCCTTCGGGGTGCGGGTGCATCCGAGCTGGAGTCCGCGTCCCCGCGGGCCCGAGCCCGAGCCCGACGCCCACAGGGCGCCTCGCAGCCCTCCGGGGGCGCCGGAACTTCCGGACGCGTTTGGGTCGGGGAAAGCCACGGGGGGGGCGGCGAAGTTGGGGTCCA
>NW_012267218.1:1194330-1234444 GCF_000151885.1 Dipodomys ordii | reverse complement strand
GTTGGGGCTGCGCGGCCCGGTTTCCGCTGCGGGTGGAGGGAGCTTGCAGGAGGGTTTTTTTCTTTCCTTAGCTGCAGATGTCCCACAGCTGGAACCACTTGTCTGTGTGTGCATCTGTGTGTGTGTGTCTGTGTGTGTGTCTGCCCCACGTGCCTGACTCTCTGTGTGTGGCCAGCCACGTACTCCACCAGGGCAGAGCCCCACCAGCCACCAGAAGAGGTTACTGGGTGTGGGGGAACCGTGGCACCTGGGCCCTGGCAGGCCTGGGTCTGGAGGACTTCCGGGCAGGGGAGAAGGGGCGGTTGCCCCTTGCCGATGGGGTGCTCTGGGGTACCCAGTCCCACTTTCTTCATGTGGGTTACGCCCATCCAGGACCTCTCTGCCTCCCATGGGCGGTGAGTGGCCAGGCCTCTGGGTTCCCAGGCTGCAGCCCTGCTGTGGTGAGTGGCCAGGCCTCTGGGGCTGGCCGGCCTGGAAGGAGCCATTGTTCCAGGAACAATACGCCTGGAAGTTTGCGGGCCCAGGGGAAGCGGCCTCTGACCTGCAGCTCTTTGAAGGAGTCTGGGAAGTGCATGTAGTCCCACTGAACACAAACTCAGCGCTCCAAGCACTTGGTGTGGTCTGGGTGCGGCCCTGAGTGTGGTTCTGGGCCGGGGCAGACCCCTGGGGACCGGCCAGGGCTGGGGAGGCTTCGGCCTCTGTGTGGGGGAAGAGAGCACGGGCCTGGCCTGGGAGGAGCCTGTGGCTCCTTTGCCAAGCTCTGCACCCCAGATGGCTTGAGTCTAACTTAAAAGATGGCAGGGCTCCCTCAGAGATGCCATTTGAGGGACGGGCGGGGCTCCCGAGGCCCCACAGGAGCCTGGCCAGGGTTGGGAGGGGCTCCTTGGTGGAGCTGGCCTCCCGGATGGCGGAGTGGACTTTGCCTTGTGCTGCTTCTCAGGCCCCAGGGCAGCTGGCCAGGGTCAGGCTCAGGGCTGTTGGGGGGGATGGAGTCCATACCAGCTGACTCTGGAGTTGAGGGTCTCCCTTCTGTGATGGGGGAGGGTCCACACCCCTGAGTTTGGCCTCTGAGACAGGCTGTAGCTCACAAGCGCCGGGTGGGGGTTCCCCTGGCCCTGGGCGGCACTGGCACCAGTGGACCAGGCTTCTGGCTGCCCTGGGCCCCACCCACCCCAGGTGTCCTCCTCTGTCACCTGGGCATGGCCCGCTGGCCTGGAGTGCCATGCTGAGGGCAGCGAGGTCCCTCGTCATTCTCCAGAGGACCGAGTCCTGGAGCCTGGCCGCACCGCCTCCGTGGGTCCTGTCCTGTTGCTTTTGTGGCTCAGAGTGCACGTGGCACAGGCTCTTTCCTGGGAGGCGAAGGAGGCCGTGTGCAGCCTGCTGAGGGTGAGCGCCCAGCTTTGACGCCTCGGAGCCCAGGCACGGGCCCTGGGCCATTTAGTGCGCGGCTAGGGTCTTCCAGAGAGGTCTAGTTCTTATTTCTGGTCCCAGGGAGGTGAACTCTTGAGCACAGCTGAAGGGTTTGCAGAGAAGGGAGCTGCCTCTTTCTCTCTGGCAGCCGTAGCAGCGGCGTGAGGCTGGGGCCCGTGCCCCGGGGGCCCTGCCGGCCTCCAGCCTCCATCACCGGGAGCTTGCTGGTCACTCACTCTGCCGACTCCTGGTCCCCTTTCTCTGCCCCAGAACTGGTCTCTGCGGTGCCCGTGTGGCAGCCGTGCAGACCGGTGTTGGGCAAGGCGGGCTGTGGTGTCCAGGACCGCCCTGCTGCCCGCTGCTCTCCTCTGAGTCCAGGAAGGAGGAAACATCCTCCTCCTGCCCAGCGCCCAGGGGAGGCTTGTCCCGCCCCGTCTGAGAAGCCGTGGGGCCTGGGTGTGTGGGAGGGCCCCACTGTGTCCCCTTCCCCTCCCCCCCCCCGGTCTCCAGGTCTGTCCCCTGGCTTAGGATGCCTGCGTGGCCTGGATTCACACCTGTGGCCTGGCTTCCTGTGGTGTCTGGGCCACATCCTCTGTGGGTCTGGAACCACGCTCCTCCTCTGTCTTAGATGTCTTCCTTCTCCCCAGACCTTCTGCCACCACTGCTGTGGTCCTTCATGGCCCCTTCCCAGGGGGCGCGCCATGCACAGCAGTGCCCTCCTCTGAGGCCAGAGCCAGGGCCTTCCCCGGACAGAGCCGAGCCTGCCACCCTCCCCGTCCTGTGTCCTCATCTGCCACAGTGAAATGGCTACCAATTCCATAGCCCCTAATCTTTGTCCCCAGCCCAGCCCACTCCAGGCAGCAGCTCCGCCAGGTGAAAACAGTGGCCACGGGATGTGTGCTGAGTGGCTGAGGGACAGCTTTTCCTCCTGCACCTCTGTGGGGGCGGCTGGGCCGGATTCCTGCTCTGTTCCCTGACACTGTCCCATGCAGGGCGGTGCTCAGATTTGCCGCAGAGGTCCCTTCTCCGCTGGGGTGGGGTGGGGGCTTGGGTCACAAGCTGCTGCCACACGTGCCCCTGGGAGGTGGCGGCTCCTCCAGAGACCCTGTGACATTTGAGGTGTCAATACCAGCACTGAATTGATTATCACCCCAACTGGGAGAGGATCGATTCTCATTTAGCTCTTGCAAACCTCCTGCTCATCTGAGGCTGGGGTCTTGTTCTCCTGCCTTCCGAGTGCCTCAGAGCCACTGGACCGCCTTGCCTGTGCGTGTGTGTGTGTGTGTGTGTGTGTGTGTGTGTGTGTGTTGTACGGCCTCTTCTCTTGTGTGTGGTTCTCGGTTGCCTCTCTTTCCACCTGGGTGAGGGGGAGGAAGTCCTCCTCTCCCCAGCCTCTGAGAACTGTCTGCAAGGCCCCCAGCTCTGACGTTACATTGTGATTTTGAGACCTTGGGTCTGTGGCCCTCCAAACAAGGTGCCCTGGGTGGGGGAGCCAGGCCGGAGGCTTCCCCTGCCATCCCCCCTTCCCCTGCCTCCCCCCTCTCCCCTGCTGTGGGGAGCCAGGCCTGGGCTCCACCTGCTGCCTGCCGGCTGGCCGCCTGGGGTACTGCGGGGTGGGGCCTGGGCGGCATCTGCTCTTTCCCACCTGAGCCCAGGTGGCACCCGGGGCAGGTGTGGGGGGGCAGTGCCCCTTTGGCTGGCAGGGGACAAGGTGATTCATGGGGAAGCAGTCTGCTCCTGGGGCTTGGCTGGGAAGTTTGGGGTTCCAGGCTGCCGATGGGAGGCAGAGGGGCTGGTGGAGGCCTGGCTGCTGGTGGAGGCCTCTGCCGCCATTGCTAGCGGACGTTAGAGGATGACCCGAGATAGGAGCTGGTGTCCTTTGACCTCTTCTGGGTCAGCTATGTCCAGGGGTCACAGTTGGTAGAGGAGCCGTCCAGGGGCTGGTATAGCTTTTTGTCTTGTGTGAGGGAATCCAGCTGTTGTACCAGGGACTGGGCAGGGACTGAGGGTGTCCGCCGGCCTCACTGCCCTTCTTCCGAGGTGGGGGGAGGCAGGGAATCCACACAGGCCTCGTGAACTGCTGTGTGAACTGCTGTGTAAGCGGGGCTTGCGGTGGCCTGGGCGGGCCAGGGAATGGCCCCGAGGCCTTCCCTCATCTCCCTCTGTGGTTCCGAGGGCCTCATCTTTGGGAGTCAGAAGGGCTACGAGGAAGAGCCATCCCCTCTCCCCGTCTGCCGGGAAACTCACGGTAGATCAGTCTCCCTCCTCCCGTCCTGTTGCGGTGACCAAGCTGGTCTGACGGAGCTGGTCACTCTTGTGGGTTGCAGCAGTGACCGGCTCTCGTTGCGTGTCTGCCAGAGCATGTCTTGCGGATGCTGGCCCTGGTCTGCTCAGCTTGGCCGGGTCACGGGGACGCGGGCAGTTGAGGTGCGTCTAGAAGGCCCAGACAGCCCTTCGGTGCCCTCTGCTGCGGGACAGGCTGGCCTCTGCCCTGGGGCTCCAGCTTCTCACTCTGCTGGGGTGAACGCTGTGCCAAAGGAAATTCTCCCGGGAAGGTGGACCTGGGGCAGGACCCAGAGGCTTCAGTTTCTCCATCTGTGAGCAGGGTCCCTGGTGGAGTCTCTCTTGCTCCTGCTGGGCTGGGGGTCCTTGTAGCCAGGGCTGCATCTCAGGTGGGGCTCTCTGGGGTATGCGGCTGGCTGCAGACACCCAGTGCTCCCAGCCTTGTCTGGGCACGGTGGCAGGCTTCCAGCGGGAGGAGGCCAGCGGGGGTGTGCAGGCCCGGACTGGCCTGTGGAGCTGGTGGATGGATGGTCCTTCATGGCCCAGGGCCATGCCTGGCGCCTGCTGTGGCTGGTCCCGGGTGGCCGCTCTGACATGTGGCGTGTGTGAACCTTTGACCCTGGGTGATGAGGTCAGGCTGGGCCACTGCCTGTTGGCCGATGGAATGTGCCAGGCTGGACTTTGCTCGGTGCTTTGCGCCGAGAGAGGCTCAGGCTGCAGGGCCTTCCTCGGGACCCCGCCCTCCTGCTGCGGTCCCTGCCTGCGGCCTTGGGCCACAGCCCAGAGGCCTCACCATTCCTGCCCGCCCAGGACTGAGGGATTGTCCTCCAGCCTTCCCTGGCTTGCCTCGGGCAGCTCTGGGCACCTCTCTCCTTGGCACCTACACTTTCCGCCTGCCTGGGAAGGCATCTGAAGATAGATACCCTGGTTTCCTCACTCTCCAGGCCCAGAAACCCATTCTGCTCCTGAGGACCGGGCTGGGCTGGGGAGGTCGGCTTGGAGGCCCTCCAGGAGGGGGAAGCGGGCGGCGGCCAGGGCGAAGCTTGGGGTAGATCCCCAGAGTCATCTGACCTGGTTGTGCATGTCCACTGCTACTGGGGCCTCGGAGCCTCCGGGTGACACGGGCACGAGTTCCCTCTGCGGGAGCAGGGTGGAGGCAGGTCCCTGGTGCGTGGGGCGGGGCCTCGCTGTTGAGTTTGGGTGAGGATGGGACACGGGACTGTGGCCACAGGTCCTCTGAGGGGAGGAAGTTGGCCTGTGCTGCCTGGAGTCTGGGCTGGGTTGGTGCTGGGGCCAGATGCTTCTTGTGGGTTTGGGTTCGTGCTCTCATCTGGTGGCCTTGCAGTGTGAGCTGGGTGGGCGGGTGGGCAGCAGAGCCAGCGTGTCCAGTCAGCGCCAGAGCTGTGTGGGCAAAGGGCGTAGCGGCTCTGAGGAGGGACAGTGCCCGCCCGCAGGCTGGAGACAGGGTGCCCTCACAGACTGGTTCTCCATCTGCAGCACCTGACTTTCCTACCCAGAGCCTGGGGAAGGGCTTGGCTGAGCCGGGTCTTTTCCGCGACCCTGCCTGGGTTCTCGGGTGTCTTCTGAAGGGAGCATGTTTAGGGCAGGTCTGCGGCTCCTCACTTACCTGGGCGGCTAGTGGTGCTGTTCCTGCCGGCAGCAGCAGGGGCCTGGCTCGGCTGTGTGCACGCCCGGGGTGCCTGGCCTCGGCCGGCCCAGCCAGTGGCACCGGCAGGCTCCCCTGTGACCAGCTTCTGGGCCTGGTCCCCAGCACCTGCAGTGCAGATTCACTGCTGCCCCGAAGCTCAGGGGGGGAAACGGAGGTGCACGGGGCTCTGTGCTTCACCCACTGGCTGCAGCCTATTCCACACACTGTCCCGGCCTCCCCAAGGCTGCCTGTGCCTGCCTGGCCTGCTGTCTCAGGGCCTGGCTGCCGGCAGGGAGGCCAGTGGCGGGGAACAGGGCAGGCCTTTGAGGGGGAGGGCTCAATGGGGGGATCTGTCCGGAGCAGTCCGGCCGGGCTGCGCCTGGCACGGGGCTGGGGTGGCGTGCTGGGCAGTGCTGGGTGGGCTGGCCTGCCTCCTTGGATGCCCCTCCGCTTTCAGAACTGCAGATCCACAGCCTGCAGCCTGGGCCTTGAGTGAGAGGCCCAGGGGTGGGCGGGGCCGAGGGCAGAGCCCCACTGGCGATTTCCAGGCTGGGACACTCAGCACGCCCTGGCCCCTGGGCCCCCAGCCCCACCAGGCTGCTGGAGACAGAGGAATGTTCTGGAGCAGCCCCTGGCCCCGCAGGCAGCCCCAGTCCTTTCCTGGACCTGTTGTGAACTCCGGAAAGAGCAGCTTAGGGGTCACAGCCTAGAGGCTTTGTTTGGGAAGGGAAGGGAGGATGCGGCGGAGGGGATGGCAGCAGGACGGCAGCGGGGTCCTGGGCTTGGCTGTCCACTTGCTCGCACCCTGCGGTGTCCGGCAGGAGAGGCCAGGGTCTCAGGCCCGCGGCCTGTCTCCCCTGAGCCACCCTGCTTGAGGGAGCTGGGGTCCCATGACAGCTCCGAGGGGGTCTCCCTCGGGGCTGGTGGCCTCCGGTCTGCTGTGGCCGGGTGAGGGGGGGTGTCTGTTCTGCTGGTCAGGCTGGGTCAGGCCTGGAGCCCACACATCTCCAGGCCAGGCACCGGCTGTGCACGGAGAAGGAAATGGAAGGATTACTTACAGCAGCTCGGAGACCCCAGAAACAAAATAAAAGCTGAAAAGTCATCATTTTCAAGTAAGAGAGGCCCCCAAACCTACTGTGTGGTGTGTGGGGAGCGCAGCGTTCAATTGAATCAGAGTAAGAAAAACACTTTCCAAGTGCAAGTAAAATATCTGTTTAATTAGACCATAAAGAGGAAATTAAAAGTAATATTTTGCAGAGGAGTAATTACTGTCTTTCTGAAACCACTGACTCGGGTGAGTAGCAGGCTGGGCGCCCGGCTTTCAGGGGTGCAGATCTTAAAACGTGGGGGCTGACCCCTGGGGATGTGGCGGGGGCTGGGGAAGGGTCTGGCTGCGCGGGCTGGGCCCCTCCTCCTCCAGACGTGCCAGGTCCCATCAGGGGCAAGATGTTGGCTGGAGGAAGCAGAGTTCATAAGCGGCTGCCACGGGAGGGGGGGGTGGGCGGGAGGAGGGCAGACAGGGCAGAGCAGCCGGGCAGACAGGGCAGAGCAGCCGGACGCAGGCTGGGGTCTGAGCTCAGTGTGGTGCTTGCAGGGAGTAGTGGGTGCCGGGGGTGGGGGGGGAGGGTGTCGCCCTTCGGAGGCCTCTGTGGAGCCGTGAAGGTCGGGCGTGAAGGTCGGGCGCGGGACTGTGCTCTGCGGTTGCTGTCCTGCCTGTCCTGCACACGTGCACCCCTGGGGAGATGTCTTGATCCCCCTGGAGCAAACAGTATGGTGAGACAGATCAGAGGCTCTGGGTCCCTGTGCTCCCCTTTCTGTCCCCCACTGCAGCCTGGCTGGCCTGAGGGACCCAGGGTGTCCCTGCTGTGTGATGGACCGGTAACCCCGCTGCGCCTGAGCCTGGGGCTGGCGGGCCCCCGAGTGTGGGGTAGTTATCGTCTCCAGGAGATGGACTTCCTTGACCTAGCAGAGATCCTGTCCCCAAACCGGGCTGTGGCCTCAGAGCCCCACCTGGCCCTTGCCCTCAGACCTGCCTCCTGGCCCCTGCCCTACTCTTAGGGCTGCCTTCCTGATCCCGAAGCTGGGGTGGTAGAGGGAATCCCCCAGAGGCCCCAGAACAAAGGGCTGGCTGGGCTGGGCTGGTTTGGGCTGGGCTGCTGGTCCAGGGCCTGGGGCTGGAGTTGGGGGCGGGGCCCCAGTCTTTTAAGTTGGGTTAATGGCTCCAGCAGGCTGTACTTCCTTCCCCTCCACAGCCCCCTGCTGAGTGGAAAAACCAGCCCAATCAAAAAGGAGTGGACAGGAAAATGGGCAGCTGTCCTCAGCCTGGAGCTGGCCCCCACCAGCCAGCATTCCTGCCCGGCCCTCAGTCCTGCAGAGCTCCCAGTGGCCGAGGCCAGTGGATTCCCTGGGGCGCAGGAGGAGCGGGGTGTTGGCTAATCAGGACCAGGCCTGCCAGGCACTTCAGAGCCTGGAGACAATCCAGGCCTTCCGGAACGGCCCACCAATCAGGCGGCTGGCGTGTGCTGGGCCTCGCAGGGGTCACCCCTTCCTCTGTCTGGGGCTGTGGGGGAGGGGCTTAGGCTGCAGAGTGTGGCGTGGACCTGGGGGCCAGAGGAAGAGAGAGACCCCAGGCCCCTGCCACGGTGGGTCCCTGCCCCTCTCAGTGTTGGGTGCCCCAGGGCACGGCTGTGGCCCGTGGGAGCTTCCTGTGCGTTGTGGCCACGGCTGCTGACCACACAGCAGACCCAGGGAATGTCACCCCTGTGGGACGGCAGCCTTGGTTTCCACGTCTGAGGAATGAATGCGCCTCTTCCGTGGCCAGCTGGGTGGCTGGATCAGGCCCAGGCCTGTGTGTGGCCGGCGGAGCGCTGGGGTCTGCCCGGGCCAGGCTGCTGGGGTGCGCGGAGTGGTCTGCAGGGAAGACCTGGAGCTCTTAGCCAGCTGTCACGCGCACACTCCAGCCTCATCACAGCCACGTCTGCCCGTGTGACCCAGGGCTCCCTGCCTTGTGTTTGGGGCTGGCCAGTGCCTTCAAGAGCAGGACCAGCTTCAGCCAGGCTCGGCCTCTGGCCCTGAGGGGCTGCGGAGGGAGGGTGGGCGGAGCCTGGCCAAGCAGCGGGGAGGAGTCACTTGTTTTGGGCCTGACAAGGCTCACAAGGCCCTGCCTCCTCCTCTGCTGCTGTGGAAGGTGTGGCCCTCCACCCTGCTCCCCAGTGGGCATCGGCTCCTGCCCGTCTCTGCCCAGTGCCCTCACTGTTCAGAGCCCCACATCCCTGGCTCAGGGATGGGGTGGCCTCCCTCCCCGGGTCACACGTAGCAGCTCCACATTTCACTTCTTTCTCAGGAGCAATAGGGCAGCCTGTGGTGTGCAGGCCCCGCCCTGCCTGGTGAGCAGGGCGAAGGAGGCCCTGTGGTCTGGTCTCTACTCACTGGCCTCCTGCCTGAGCTTCCCAGCATCTCTACTGCCGGGTTTGGTTGTCCAGGAGCTGCAAGCACATCTTAGCCACGAGCAGGAGGCTACCAAGGGTCCTGCAGACCTCACCATTAAGCTCTGATAATTATTTTCCTGCTGGGATCCCATGGATGAAATGACTCAGGCTTGTTAGTTGGTTATGGATAGTGCTGGGTTGGTGTGGGAGCTTGCTGCGCCGTGGGGGCCGAGTCGGACGGCGGGCTCCTTGCCGGGCTCTGTGAGTCCTGGCGCTGACCGGCTTTGTCCCTTGCTGTCCGCAGGATCCCTGCCTGTCTGCTCTGCTTCTCGACAAGCTCCCAGCACCCGGGGTCTTGCCAGCATGCCGTCCGGAGGCCGAGAGCCGCTGTGATGTCTGTGCCACACACCTGCACCAGCTCACGAGGGAGGCCCTGCACCTGCTCCAGGGCCCGGCCGGCCGCGGTGGCCCTGATGTCCTTCGAGGAGGCATCCCAGCCCCCAGCCCCGGAACCATGACCAACTCCAAGGACACACCTGGGCCGGTAGGCCCTGCGGGGAGACAGCCCCCAGCAGGGCCCGACAGGAGGAAAGGCCCAGCCTGGCCGTCCGGACCAAGCGTCCAGGTGTCCGTGGCACCCGCGGGCCTTGGGGGTGCTCTGAGCACCGTCACCATCCAGGCCCAGCAGTGCCTGGAGGGCGTGTGGGGTCTCTCAAGGATCAACAGCTTCTTGCCGCCCACCTGCCTGGTGAGTGCCCGAGTGGGCTGAGCGGAGCTGGGGGCTTGGCACGGTGCCTTCCCGCCATGGGGCCCGGAAGTGGGAGGTGGTCCCCGGGCGTGGCGCTGGTCCCCGGGCGTGGCGCTGGTGGGAAGGGTCTCTCACCCCTGGGAGTGGCTGCAGATGGTTTTGGCCAGCCTGCCTGTGATGCTGTGGATTGGCAGAGGCCCAAGCTTGGCTGAGATGAGTCCAGACCCTTCCTGGGGTGGGGAGCGGGCAGCACCTGCCTGTGAGGAGTGAGCTAAGCCAGGCTGCCCCCCCCTCCACCGTCTCCATGGACACAGGCCGCCTGGAGCCAAGGGCAAGGCCCCGGGTCTACAGTAGGGCTGCAGGCCCGCCCGCCAAGCTGGGCCTGGTCCCTCCAGCTTGCCCTCCCCACGGAACCCACCAGGGGGCCCTGCAGTGGCTGGACAGCGGCCACGTGGCCTGAGAAGCAAGCTCGGTGGCCACTCTGTGTCTGGGTGTCCCCAGCATCCTGTGCCGTCTATTTTCCAGCTGGGAGAATGGGTTTGGAGGGGGACTTTTCTGGGATGTTGGAGAGCAAGGTCTGAGTTTAGGGAGTGTGGCCACGTGGCTGTGTCAGCCACTCTGCAGGGCCCCTGCCCAACCCGAGACACTGCTCTGGGGCTGCCTGCCTGTCCCCAGCCAGAGGCCCAGCCTGGGGAGGGGGTGCTGATTAGTGCAGGTGGAGGGCATGGCCAGCAGAGCTAGGAGAGGCGTGAGGCCCCCGTGGGGAAGGCTGTAGGAGGGGGCAGAGGCCAGGGGGAGTCCCAGGCCGTAGGTGGGTGCGAGGAGCACTGTCTACAGGATCTGCGTTCCGGGTATGTGGCTCTGGCTGTGAGAGACTGGAATGGGCTGGCCAGCCCTCACCCGTGGTCTCCCAGCCAGCAGGCATTCCAGGAGGGTGGACGGAGGCTCAGGGAAGTCCCACACCCTCCAGACAATGTTTTGAGATCTCTTCAGTTGACAGGCCCACCCCCTGGGATGAGGCCACCGAGAAGCCTGCCTGGCTCCTCTGGAGCTGGTTCTGGAGCTGCCTGTTGAGGCCAGTCTTTTGAGGCCATTCTGCTCTAGGGTTAGGGTACAGAGGAGGACCACGGCATCTTGTTGGTTGGCTGATTCATCCAGCAAGGGGCCTCATTGCTCCTGGTATGATAGCACAGGGCTCCTCCGTGTATCAACCGGAAGGGATCTTGGGGTGGGGACTGGGCCTCCTGGACCTTCTGGTGTGGTGCAGAAGGTGCCGGTGGACATCTGGAGGGGGCCGGCCCCGAGGGAAACTGGTGAGGCCTGAGCGTTAAGAAGCTCACGAACCATCTTCCCTCCCGTGTCCCCACGCTGGCGCCCATGGCCGGCCAGTATGCCTGACCCCAAATTGAGCAGGTTGACGTGGGGTCTTTACTGTGGTGCTGGTGGCGGGGCCCCGTGTGCCAGCAGTGCCATAAAATGCGGGCATTTAAGACACCCCCTCCTCGCTTTATGTGCACATCGATTGTGTTCGGGTAGGTAGGAATGGATTTATAATTAGAGAACAGTCCCCACAATCAATAGGGAGATTATTAGAACCATAAATAGAACTTTAGGGTTCAGATGAGGTAATGCACTCTTCCTCCCCTCCTTCCTCCACACCGTGACATCGATCATTAGAGACGGCCCTGGAGTGATAAAACACTGCCGTATACTCTAGAATTAAACACTTCTGGAGTATAGCGCTGTGAATCTGTCACAGACCAAATGTAGGCCCTGGCGAGAGTGGGATTGGGCAGTGGGCAATGGGGGTGGGGGGGCTGCGTGGTTCCAGCTCGGGGTGTGGGTGGGCGATGGGGGTGGGGGGCTGCATGGTTCCAGCTCGGGGTGTGGGTGGGGGGAGCAGCCGTGAGCGCAGTAGACGCTTCTCTCTGTGGAGGCAGAGGAAGGGGGGACTTGGACATCCATCACCAGGAGAGAAGAGTCACCCAGGGCACCGGGGTTGTCCTGAGCCTCAGGCAGAGTCTGCCTTGTGTCTTGGCTGCAGCCAGTATAGCTGAAACCAGCCCCACAGTCCGTGTTATTTTCCTGAGCGTAGAGAGGGGCCCTGTCTGGTCCCTTCTGCCTGCTTAGTGTCCAGACTGTTCTGGAACTCTGGTAGCCAGCCAGGCTGTTATTTCCCTATTGTCAGCCAGTGGCAGCTGGAATCAGCCACTGTCCCCACCCTGACTGCCCTGAGAGTGCGGTCCGCAGGCCCCGCTCCCCGCCCCGCGGGCAGGCCCTTCCTGTGTTCCTGGTTAGGTTAGCGGCCGAAGCCTGGGGGAGGCCCTGGGAGCGGGTTTCCCCGCCATGGCAGTTGGGTGGTGCGTGGGGCGGGGGGGGCTCTGCTGCCGTCCTGGCCTGCCTGCTTGCCTTGCGCTCAGAGCTCTGTGCGGTTCTGGGTGCCACTGAGCCATCGGGGCCGACCGGACGCTGGGAGGAAAGGGCACTGGCTAGGCTTGGGCCTCATCTTGGTGCCCCTGGACTCTGCTAGGGTGGGCCTCAGTGTACTTTCTGTGGAAGAGGGACAACACCCCCTCCCACCTGTTTCAGTCAGGACGAAGCCCTACGGGCTGATTTCCTGTCTTGGGGTTGCCCCAGAGGCCTCTGGGTGACAGATCAGGGCTTCATGGGCCGGTGAGATGGCACAGCTGGGCTTGAGCCCCCCTCCCTCCATGGGCGGTGCCCCTGCACAGAGGGGGGGCTGCTGTCAGCCCTGAGCTGCCCGCCCTCACCTCACTACCACAAACCCACTGAGCTGCCCGCCCTCACCTCACCCCCCACTGAGCTGCCTGCCCACACCGCCCCCCCCCCACTGAGCTGCCTGCCCACACCTCCCTCAGCCCCCCTCCCAGCGCTGCCTGGGCTCGCTGGAGGCCAGTCCGGGGTGGTGGAGGCCAAGGGCTCAGAGGAGGCAGGCCTGTGCCAGCGTGTGTGGGGAGGCCTGTGGGGAAGGCCCCACGCTGTGAGAGGACACGGGTGCCCCGCTGGCTGGGCCCTGCACTGCCAGCCCCGGCCGGGCACCGCTCACGCTCTCTCCTCTCTTCATGCTTTTCTTCCGTTGCTGCTGTGTGCCATCACGCTTTCTGTTTGGTGCCCGCCCCGTCTCCTCTCCCCTCATGTTGTGGTCTTCCTTCTGGCCGGCCCTCCCACTCCGCCCTTGCTTTGGGATGGCTTCTTTGCGCTTGCCTGGGCTCTGCTTCTGGCAGGAGTTGGCCGTGGCCGTCCCGGTGGACGCAGCCGTGTCACGGCAGCTCGTGGGACGGTGGAGCTGAGCGCGTGCGGGATTCCTGGCACAGGTCAGTGTGGAGGCTCAGCCTCGCAGGCATGCGCCGCCTGCTGGGCCACATGTCAGGCTGGAAGCGGACATGCTGCTGGGGGGCGGCTGGGCCCCGCAGGCGTGGGTGGAGTGGCCCCACGGGGCAGCGGCAGCAGCCTCGCCCTCTGCTCCTGTGTCCGGCAGCAAGCCCATGTCCTGGGCTGGCGGGCCTGGCCGGGGCTCTCCGCCCGGTGGTGCAGCCCACCCGGAGGTGCCAGAGAGCAGGAGGCAGTGCATGTTCACCCGTAGCCCCACCCTGCCGCCGCTGTGCTCAGTGAAGCCCCGCTCTGTTCTGAGGAGCGTGGTTCCCACGGTGAGCATAGCTTCACGGTTTTTGTGCTGTCACTTCAGGCTCAGAGAAAAGGTTTGGGCCTTTCATAGTCCCCGTTACTGGGTGCACAGGAATCCACGTGTGAGGTCGCGGGGTGGCTGGGAGGGAGGGAGGTGGCCAGGCTGGGTTCTGAGGGCATGTAGGGGTGGGTGGCCAGTGTGGTCTGCTGCACCATACCCAGCGAGCTGCCCGGGCTCACCCTCCTGCTCCACGTTTGCCCTTTGCTGCCGCTGCTGGCGCTGCCGTTCCTTCTCTAGGCTCTGGGGGAGTGTTCCCTGCCCAGAGGCCACGGGGGTGCTGGGCTAACACTGGCCTAATGCTTGGGACACTCCGAGGACTGAGCTGATTCTGCTGTGTCCCGGGCAGTATCTCGAGGCTGGTCCTGGCCGTGGAGTGGGCGAGATGAGGCCCTCTCCTGTGGTGAGGGCAGCTGCCCTTTTGACAGCAGGGCCACCTGCCAGGGTCTCCAGTCCTGCCTGGCGTGGGGGTTCTGGCTGGCCTCCGTACCCTGGGACATCCAGGCACATCTTCTCAGCCTGGGAACCCCATCCACTGCCAGCCAGGATTTGGGGCACTGTGGGCAGGGGTGTGGACCCCTCTCAGGAGCACATGGAGCTGGTGCTGTGGAGGCCTCGGGACGGCAGCCCCCGGGGGCCCCGGTGTCCCGTCCTGCCCTGCTGGGGTTGCGTCCCCTCCCCCTCCAGAGCCCGGGGCCGAGGTACACACAGGACCTCGGTGGAAACTGTCCTGGGGAGCGTTGAATTACGTCCATGCTTCAGACGAGGCCACCTCCCTCTGTGGAATTTATTTTAGCTAATTAGTTGGAAATGCCACAGTAGTATTTCAGACAATGGGAACACGGTACATGATCGTGCGTGGAGCAATTAGCGTTCATGACAAACAGTTGTTGTGGATTCTTGTCTAATTATGCCTCGGGGTGCTCCCAAAAGGCCCAGGAGTTAAAGGGCACGGGGAGTCCATCCACCTGACCCCTGTGGTCACTGTCTTTTGTGAGGGGGAGGATTGGAAAGTCAGAGTCCTGGCAGGTCAGCAGGCCCCCGCCGAGGCTGGCCCGTCAGAGCCCCGAGCCGGGGCTGTGGGCCTTCCCTGCGGGGCCTCAGTGGCCTAGCCTTGATTTCTAGCGCCTTCTGGCCACATGGTTAAGAGTGCCAGGGTGCCGAGCCTGGAGAGTGCAGGTCTGGGCGTGTGTGGGGTGCCTCTGCCGGTCCTGTATCTCACCTGGACTCTCCATTCCCACAGGCGGAGGCGGCCGTGGCTGCCGTGGCTGTGGCGGACTCTGTCCGCGATGCCACCCCCATTGCGGGCCTGGACGGCACGGCCGGGCCGTGGAGCCGTGGGGCGGCCTGCACGTCGGCCCTGGTCACCCCGGCCCCAGGCACCTCCGCAGGGGGCTCGGCGGCGTCTGCCGCAGCCTCCTTCTTCATCAGGTACGTTTCCTGGGCCCCCCCCCCCCCCCGGGCAGTGGCGTGGGTGCGGCTGCGTGGACAGGAATGAGGCCCCTCGGAGACTCGGTGGCCTGTGGTTCTTCCCCGGAGGGCTGTGGTCTTGCCCGTGCATAGTGGAGGGGTGGGGGTTGTCTGGGGCCACAGCTGCTCCGCCGCTTTCAGTGGATGGCCGGCCCGCCTGCTAGGCCATGCTTGGAGCATATGGGCTCCCTGAGTCCCAGGCTTGAAGCTCAGCTGCCTGGGGTGGACCGGGCCAGAAGTTTGCGGCCTCTGGGCCCCCCTCCGAGGTCTCACTGCAGGCCTAGCCTTCAGCCCGGGTCCTGGGGCCGGGACTGTGTGGATGGGTGGTTGGGCGGAGAGAATGGCTCTGGAAGGGGGAGGTGGGAGTGGATCCTCCTGGGTCTGGCCGCGGCTTGTGCAGAGCCTGGGTCTGCCCGGTCCCACGCTCACCCCGGTGGCCTGAGGGACGAGGACTGCAGGATGTCATCTCGGTAATGAGTGGTAATGGCAGCCCAGCTGCGGGTCACTGTCCCATTAGCAGCCCGCCCGGGTGCTGATCAGCTTGTCCATGAATCACAGAGGCAGGCAGGCAGGGAGGTGGGAGCCTTATCAGCGTCGGTCCGGGGGGACCTCGGGCCCTGACTGGGGAGTGACAGGGCATATGATTAGGGCATTGTCGCGCTGGCTGATGAGCAGGCTGCCGTGCTGTGCAGACTCCCTCCCGGGTCTGCTGTGGCCTCAGCCTTCACCCCAATTAGGGGCAGAGAGCTTGGCTGGGGTCCTTGGGGAACTGGGGGGGGCGGGGACAGGAGCCCCTCCTAGCCGGCTCGGGAGTCCCCGTGGCCGGGGGCAGCGGTGCTGTCTGGGGTGGATGGCTGCTGGAGGGGGCAGACCTGCAGTTGGCCACGTCCCCCTCTGCTTGGGCTTTGTGGTTGCTGCCGCCACGTTCCTCAGAGCGGTGCTGGCGGCAGGATTTGAAATGTTTAGAGCTGAGAAGAAAGACCTTATGTCGCCATTGGTCCTGAGTCCAAGCCCCCTCCCCCCCTTCCCGGCGCGAGGTGGGGTCTCCTGGAAGTGTGCGGGCCGTGTTGCCCCCCCCCACACCGGCTCATTAGCCCCCGGGAGCCCCCGGCAGAGCAGGCTGAGCAGGCCCGGCCGCCTTTTGTCTCAGCCCAGGCTGGAGCTGCTTCTGCCCGTGCTGAGAGCTGACCTTGGGCAGTTACCATAGAAACAAAGAAACAAGCTAGGGCTGGGGTAGGGGGCTGCTGCCATTACTTCCAGCCTGTTAGGCTCGCTGAATTGCACTGGCTTCTGCGCAGGTGGCAGGCCATGGGTCGGGTTGGAGTGGGTGTCTGGGCAGGGCCCGTGCCAGCAGGTGGGCCCCGGGCTGGGGTCGGTGGTGGCTAGCCCCTTGAGGATGGTGTTGGAGGTGCTGTGGGGCGCGTGCCGGCTCCCAGGCTTTGTGGGTGGGAGACCGAGGCTCAGAGTGCACAGGAGACAATGGAACCGTGGCCGCCTGTGGGTGGCACGTGGGGAGTGTGCCTCCTTTGTTTCCTCCTCCACCCTCCCCCAGGGCCTGGAGGGGCAGCGCTGGCCCCGGCAGGCTCCAGGGTGGGATGGCTCATGGGGTGCGTGGGGCAGAGGGTGGGCTTGCGGCTGAGGGAGGAATCTGAGGCATAGCGGGGTAGGGTCAGGAGTGTCGTGCTGTCCCCTCGCCATCCTGGGTGAGTCTTGGGCTCTGTCTCCCACCCCCGCGTCTCTCTTTTATTTGCACAGCCTCCGCAGGCACAGCCAGGGCAGCACGGCCCCCCAGGAGTCCGGGAGCTCCTTAACACCCACTGGGCAGGGCTAGCCTTGGCCGCCTGGCATCCCCTTAGCTAGAACTGGTGGTCTGGAGCTGGATAGCGCCCCCAGCGGGAAGTCCAGGTCACCTTTGGGACCTGGAATGTAGATGTCTGGGGAAGATTGCTGGGCAGCATCTCCCTGCTTTCCTTCTGGCACAAGGACTCCCTGGAATACTGGGGCGTCCTGGGTTCTACCTGAGTGAGCTGCGGCTTCTGGGCTGGAGGGCTTTTTGGAGGAGTCTCGCCTGCTTGGAGGCTCAGGTGACCCACAGCCCGCCCGGCGCGCTCACACCTTGCACAGAGCCCACCATGCCCGCTCCACATGGCTTGTCCGCACCTTGCACAGGTGCGTGCTGGGCTTGGCCAGAAGCGGCTAGGACAGAGGGTGGGGGCAGTCAGCCTGAGCACCTGGGGGTTTGTGGGTTGAGGATCGGGGCAGCAGGCTGCGGCAGGTTCGGATGCAGCTCTGCTCTCCAGTGCTCCCCACCCCTGGGCTGCCATTGCCAGCAGCACTGTCGGGTTGGTGTCTGTGGCCCTCTGTTAACTTGGTCTTGGTGGAGAGGTCTCTTGGCCCTGTGTTTTCCCCGTCTCCCTGTCTCTGCCCTGCTGCTCGGAAGCCAGGCTTGAGCTTTCATAAGACTAGGGGCCCCAGGTACCAGCCTGGGCCCAGCACCCAAGGCCTTTGCAGACTCCACAGCCTCTCCTGATGGGTGTTGGCATTGCTGATGGGCGTCATTTTCACAGGGGCCTGGGTTTCATCAAAGGGAAAGTGCCGGTCCTGGGGCCCCAGTGCGGTGAGGTTGCCTGAGTCATGCCCGTGGATGAGCCATAAAAGCAGGCGCCGGGGGCTGGGCGGGCGGGGAGGGCTGTCTGCTCCCGGCCTCTTGGGCTGAGGGTGAGGTGAAGAAAGAGGGATTCTTGACTTACCTCAGACTGTGGGCTGTGACCTCCAGGCTCCTGCACTGGCAGACCTCCACCTGCCCAGGAGGTGGCCAGGGTGCTGCTTCTGAGAGGGTGGCTGAGGGCAGAGCTGGGCACAGCTCCGCAGTGGCCAGCCCAGGAAAACGACCTTGCTCTTGGCCCTGAGTGTGCTCATTTCCCGGGGACTGCTGCTGGCCTTCCTGTGTCCTTGAAGCCTAGGGGCATGGGTATGGAACTGTGGCCTGTGTCAGAGCTGGCGGTACCCTGATCTGCGTGATCCAGGGAGGACCCAGCCCCCGGTGAGCCTGGCCATGCCTGTGCTGACCAACGCCATCTCCCTGTGTGGACTGGGAGCAGGGTTGGGGTGCCCGTTCACAGCTGAAGAAATGATTCCTGGTGGGGAGCCCCCTGGCCCTGCACAGGGTAGCCTGGGAGTTTCCCCCCAGCGCCTGCAACCCCCCCCCCCACCGTGGCAAGGCGTCCCCAGGTGTGCCCCAGGCAGCAGCGCCAGGTAGCTGGGTGGGGGCCCCGAGATGCTAATGTCTGCTGAGGTGGGGCTCCAGCTTCTGCCTAGGGAGGCTGCTTGGGATGTTTGGGGGTGACCCAGGTGGTTGGGGTGGGGCACAGGCTCGGAGGCCAAGGCTGCGGTAGCAGGAGGCAGGAAGAGCCCTGGCTTCGTGCTGCTCACTTCACTGGCTGGGGGCCCCCCTGCACCCCCTGCCCTCTCAGGAGTGACGCGGGGTGTGGGTCAGGAAGAGCCCTGGGTTCGTGCTGCTCACTTCACTGGCTGGGGGCCCCCCTGTGCCCCCTGCCCTCTCAGGAGTGACGTGGGGTGTGGGTCGGGGCCCTGCTGACCCTGGCTCTCGCCTTCCACATGTGCAGTTGCACGGGACAGTATTGGCCTCTGGTCGCTGTGTGCTGCGGGCTGAGTGAGGTTTGCTCAGGCAGGAGAGGCTGCGTGCTGGAGGCAGCACGGTCCAGGGCGTGGACACTGAGCCCGGAGCCCCAGGCCACAGCCGCCGGATGGTAGCCAGACTGTGTGCATCTCTGCTCTCCACCTCGGCCCTGCCCTGGGCGCGCACGGGTGCCGTTGGGGCTCCGCTAAGGACTCCGCCGTGCGTCGTAGATTACTTTTATTTTCCGTGATGACACCTCACTCGGAGGAAGCTGTCCCCTGGGCCTCTTAAAAGACAACTCCTATTAAAGATGAGAGGAGTTAGCACAACGCCGGCCTCCGCGGCTCAGGAGCGCCAGGCCTGGCAGAGGCCCTGCAGCCTGGGTGTGGCTTCCATGGGATTCTTCTGGGGACAGAGTGGGCCCAGGAGGCCCCAGGGGGATGGGCAAGAAGGAGCGGGCACTTTGGAAGGCGGTGCGGGACGGGCGGCCAGGTGCTGGGAAGCTTCTGGCCTCTTGTGCTGGTCCCCTGGCATGCTGGGGGTCCCTGGCTGGAAGGTCGTGCTAGACACAGGGACTGGGGATGGTCAGGGTGACCAGTGTTACACTGGTACTGCCCAGGGTCACCTGGCCTGATGGGCAGGGGAGGGCTGCTGGCTCCGGCTTTCCAGGGGAGGTAGTCCTGGGGCCACCTATCCCAGGGCAAGAGCTGACACAGCGCCCGGCCAGGAGGCAGGGTTCCCCGAGGGGGTCTGTGTGCGGGGGGGGGTCCCCGAGGGGGTCTGTGTGCGGGGGGGGGTCCCCGAGGGGGTCTGTGTGCGGGGGGGGGTCCCCGAGGGGGTCTGTGTGCGGGGGTCCCCGAGGGGGTCTGTGTGCGGGGAGCCCCGAGGGGGTCTGTGTGCGGGGAGCCCCGAGGGGGTCTGTGTGCGGGGAGCCCCGAGGGGGTCTGTGTGCGGGGATCCCCGAGGGGGTCTGTGTGCGGGGATCCCCGAGGGCGTCTGTGTGCGGGGGGGGGTCCCCGAGGGGGTCTGTGTGCGGGGGGGGTCCCCGAGGGGGTCTGTGTGCGAGGTTCCCCAGGGGGTCTGTGTGCGCATACGTGGTGTGCGGTGCCCGCTGTGAATGTGCTTGGGTGTGAACCCCTGGTGACCCGGCGGGCTCGGTGTGTGAGGGGGAGAGGCGACCTCTGCTCTGGGGACTGGGACACAGCAGTCTTGGGAGCAGCGCTGGGTGAGCTTGTCCTGTTGGGGGGTTCTGTGTTGAGAACGTGTTAGCTTGTTGCCCCCCCCCAGGCATCCTACCATCCCTCTGCAGAGACTGGAAGACAGAGGCCTGTGGAGGCTCGGTGAGCACCCGTGTGGCTGCCACAGCCTAGGTGCTGGCCGTCCTGCAGTCGGGAGTGGAGGCTGGGTGGGGCCCTGTCACCTGCCCTGTGCCGCGTGCCTGGCAGGGCCTGCAGGGAGGGCTGGCGGCGTGTGCAGTGGTGGGGCGGCGGGCGGCCGCTGGTGCATACAGGGACACAGTTCTCCTCCACAGGGCTGCCCAGAAGCTCAGCCTGGCCTCCAAACGCAAGAAGCCCGCCCCGCCGCCCGCCCCTGCCGCCCGCAGCACCTGCACCTACCCCACGGACTTCAGCGGCGTCCTGCAGCTGTGGCCACCCCCGGCACCCCCCTGCCTGCTCAGGGCAGCCAAGGCCAAGGACAACCCCGGAGGCTTCGGAAAGGTAGACCTGGCCCTGGGTCTGGTGGCCTGGCAGTGGGGCGTGGAAGGGCCTGCTTCTGGTTCCCAGGCTGGAGGGGGCTGGTCAGCAGGACCCGGGGCGGATGAGCAGAAATGGGGGCGGTGGTATGTTAGGGCTCAGAGGGTGTCAGGCCCGGACAGGTCAAGGGCCCTGACCTTCCTGACCTTCCTGAAGAGTTTTGACTTGGGCCCTAGACTGGGGGAACTCTCTCCCCCGCACCTCATCCCCGCCAGCCCCTGCGTGGAGAAGCTGTGCATTCACCTGGGTGGGGAAGGCCTGGCACGGCAAGGTGGGAAGCCACGCTCACAGCTATGGGCTGTAGGCCGGCCTGGCCCGCTTGCACACCCAGTGGTCTCCCTGTCCTTGGCCTGTTCTGGAGGTAACGTTTTTGGAGGTTCAGGTCAGCCCCTGGCCCAGCACTGGCCGCAGGCTGACCTCACACAAGCAGTCAGCACAGGCCGCTCTGCTCTGCGCTCCCAGGGCCCCCGGTGCCCTCTGGCCTGGGTGGCGGCTGTGTGTGGCCCAGCATTGTGCCTGCCCCAGGAGCAAAGAGATTGGCTGGTGACTGTCCCAACTCGGGGCCTCACAGCCGTGTGGATCTGAACAACTTGCCTTCCGCTGCACCCCAAGTCACTGTGCTGATGTGGGGCCTGAAAGTGCTGGGCAGTGTCTGCATCTGGAGCGGCTGCTCCGTCCTGTGGCCCAGGGCCAGGACTGGGCCACACCCTGCTTCCTGACGGGGTCACCTGCCTGAGCCTCAGGATCCTCAGGGTGCTGGGTGGAGTTGGTGCCAACTCTGTCCATGCCCCTTCCTGCTGGGGTCTGGCATGGTGCGTCTGCACCCTGGCCTTGGCCCTTTGCCTGTCTTGCTGGGGCTGGTCCCGCTGGGGGGCGTTGGGAGTGTCTGCCTGGTAGGCCGGGGGGTGGGGCCTCCTTTCTGGGTAGCAAAAGCTGCAGCTTTTCTCTGTGTCTGTGGCTTGGGGCCCAGCTTGCCTCCCACCCCTGGGGCCAGGCTGCACGCAGGTGGTAAAGCTTCAGCCTTTTTTTCTGGTGGCCCGAATCACTCAGCACTTCCCCAGAGACCCAGCGTGCTGGCATTATTAGCAATAATGTCACACGGTAGAAACGCCTGCTGAAAGGCGTTTAATATTGTCACAGAGAAGAAGTTAGATTATGTTCAATTTCTGACATTAATGTGCTACTTAAGCTAATTCATCACACTGTGGTATTAAAGAAGACATCCCTTCCACGGTGGGTGCAGGCAGCGGGGGGGGGGGCGCCCCTCGCAGCGGGGGGCCACGCCAGGAGCGGGAAGCGCTTTTTTTAATGCAAAGTGCATTTTCCCCCTCCCCGGAAGGCGGCTATTCAGCCAGGCTTTGTGGTAGCTGTCCATCTGGGGGGCACTTGATGCACTCATCTCCTGGAAGACCCCATCATTTCCCCGGAGGTAATGACAGGTTCCCTGCATGCAGATGGGGGGGCAGGCTGGACAGCGATGTCCCTGCCTGGTCCCCTCCCGGGCTGGCTGGAGGTCGGCTTGGGATTAGCGCCAGGAGGCGTGGAGAGAGCTGAGCCGTGGCTTGTCCAGGCCCTCCTCCTGCTGGGAATTCTCCCACATCTCCGGAACCCGCTCGGCTTCTCACGTGTAGAGGAGCTCACGCTGGAAAAAAAATTGCCAAAAATTACTGGGAAGCGGCACATTTTTTTTTTTCCTGTCTGCATTTCAGCTGCGTTTGGAAATGAACTCGTTTTGTTCGTGTCGGGGAATAAAAGCAGCAATTCTCGCCTGATGGAGCCCAGGCTCTGCATAGCGCCAGGGCTTCTTCTTCCCCCGGGGGTGGGGGGGGAACTCTTGACTCCACGCCCAGCTCCGGGTTCTGCACAGCCAGGGGAGTGGCTGGCGCGGGCGGGAGCTGCCCTCGAGAAACCAATTTTATAGCGTTATGTATCTGTCACTTACAATTAAACCCTTGAAAAATATTGGCCCTGAAATCAGTCTCGGGTCATTTGGTTCACACCCATGCGAGAAGTTGGACAGGGAGCGGCCGGTGGCGGCCCAGCCCTGAGGAGCACTGCCCGAGGCTGGCCGCGAGGTGCCAGTCTGGAGGTTCTGGCGACGGTACCGGCGTCTGCCACACAGGTTTTGGGTGTCTGCAGTGCTGTGGCTCTGGATGCTGGCTGGCATCTTGTCCTGACCGCCGTGTTCTCTAAGGGGAGCAGGTGCCGTGGGGCCTTGCAGACCCCAGCACCAGCACAGCACATATTTGGGGCGTTGTTCCATACTTTGGAGGCACAGTGTCCACTTAGCTGTAGCCCTGGCTGACGGCTGCTTTCCAGAAGCCCAGGACCACGCTGGGCTTTGTTCTCTTGCCTCTGCTCCCCACCTCCATCCCCCACCCTACCCCATCCTGCTTCAGTTATTTCTAGCCTGTCCTGGGGCTTGTGTGGCCAGGGGGTTTCAGCATTCCTGTCTTTTCAAGGATCTCGGCTGCTTCCTGTGGCCTTTCTCCCGTTGGCTCTATGGGCTGTGAGCTTGGCTTCCTGGACCGGCTTTGGGGTCAGAAGCAACGAGACCTGGGGATTTTTCCATGCGGCCTCCGGGTCCTCTCGGGTCTCTGCCCTCCCTGGCTGGTTTGCTTGTGCGTTGCTCAGATGGGCCATCCACAGGGGGTTGGGGCCCTTCTGCCTCAGCAGAGGAGGCTGCCTTGCAGGTCCACAGTGGCGAGTGCTCGTCAGAGCGCCTGGGGTCTGCCCTCCTAGTCTCGGCCTCTAACCCCTGTGCTGCCGCCTGGCGTTGCCCCCCCCCAGCCTCACCTCCCCCACCCCCGGGCCCCGCTGACCTCATATGGGATCTGCTCTGGCCGCATTCCTGCAGCGTCAGGTGCCTGCGCCGAGGCCTGGTCCGCTGTCCTGACTCGCGAGCTGCTGCTTCTCCTGCCCTGTAATTAGCCAGCTGGGCGGTGGGCGGCTCTCCCATGCCAGCTTCTCCCCGCTCCCAGGTGAAGGTCATGCTGCGGATCTGGCCGGCACAGGGCGCGCAGCGATCGGCTGAGTCCACGTCCTTCCTGAAGGTGGACCCCCGGAAGAAGCAGGTGACTCTGTACGACCCGGCTGCCGGCCCCCCCGGCGGTGCGGGCCTCCGGCGCACGGCTACGGCAGCCGTCCCCAAGATGTTTGCCTTCGACGCCATCTTCCCCCAGGACTCAGAGCAGGTAGAGTAGCTAGAAGCTGCAGGGCGGGAAGTCCGGGCCACCCCAGGGCATGGGTCAGGGGTAGACTTCCTGCCCGAGGGCCCTGGCCTGGGCTGTCTCCACAGCTCCTGCCCCAGTCTCCGGCTGAGTCAGGGTGGGGGGGGGTGTTCCTGGGAGCCTCCCACCTTCCGAAGTGTGTGCATGCCCCCAGATGTGTGTCCCAGCAGCTGCCGTGCCCTTGTGCTGTGTCGGGGTCTGTGCTGCACAGCCAGTGTGCCTGTGGGCCGCTGTTCCCGCGTGCCCTGTGCTCTGTGCAGCGGAGCGTGGTCCTTCGGCCCTGCCTGCCTGCGCTGCTGCCTGGAGGACTGCCTGCCCGTGTGGCAGGACAGACATGGCTGAAGTCTGTGACCTTGGCCCTTGGCACGGGCCCCTGCTTGACCCTTGGGTTCCTTCCTAGGCCGAGGTCTGCTCGGGCACCGTGGCTGATGTGCTGCAGTCTGTGGTCAGTGGGGTGGATGGCTGCATTTTCTCGTTCGGCCACGGGAGCCTTGGTAAGTGGTCCCTGACGGTGCTTTGTGCCGGCTGCTCCTTCCCGCCATCGCCGCCATCTCTGCCGCTGCCACTGTGGAGGCGGGGGAGGGGCTCCTCCATGTGGGAATCCTGTAGAGACGCCCCAACCTGCCGAGCTACCGGCAGAGGCCTTGTAAGGGAGCGCGGAGGCCAGGGTCTCGCTGACCTCGGGGAACCTCGGCGTGGCAGGGTTCTGAGGATTTATCATAGGATGGGGCGGCCCTCACCTGTCCCCATGTCCTCCAGGCAAGTCCTACACCATGATTGGGAAGGACAGCTCACCCCAGAGCCTGGGCGTGGTGCCCTGCGCCATCTCCTGGCTCTTCAGGCTCATCGAGGAGCGCAAGGAGAGGACCGGAGCGCGCTTCTCCATCCGGGTCTCCGCGGTGGAGGTGTGCAGCCGCGACCAGAGCCTGCGCGACCTGCTGGCCTCGGTGGCCTCGGACAGCCTGCAGGACGCCCAGTCTCCAGGCGTGTACCTGCGGGAGGACCCCGCGTGCGGGGCACAGGTTCGCCAAGGCCTCCACCCCCGGGGCCTCTGTGGGGCAGGGGGTGCTCTCGACCCTGCGCCTCTAAAGGCGCTGCCGCCTGCTCTCGTACAGCTCCAGAACCAGAGTGAGCTGCGGGCGCCCACCGCGGAGAAGGCCGCCTTCTACCTGGACGCAGCCCTGGCTGCCCGCAGCTCCGGCCTTGCTGGTGGGGAGGATGCCCGGCGCAGCTCCCACCTGCTCTTCACCCTGCATGTCTACCAGTATCGCGTGGAGAAGGGCGGCCAGGGAGGAAGTAGGTGCACCCGCCCCTCCGCCCTCCCCCCATCCCCCCTGCTCCCCCCCCAGGGCCTCCCCCAGGACCTCTCTCCATGGGGTGGAGGGCAGGGCACACGGCTACCCAGCATCGCCTGCACTGTCGTTCCAGTGTCCGGAGGCCGGAGCCGCCTGCACCTCATCGACCTGGGCAGCTGTGAGGCGGCGCCCGGCAGGGGTGCAGAGGCCGCCGGGGGGTCCCTGTGCCTGTCCCTGTCGGCCCTGGGCAGTGTCATCTTAGCCCTGGTCAATGGTGCCAAGCACGTGCCCTACAGGTGAGTGGGCCCCCGGGCGGGAGCTGGCCAGCACCGCCTCTGGGTTCACAGCTGGCCCTCTGGGGACCTGGGTGCTGGACGGGGCAGATGAGCAGGGAAGAGGATCCCCGGGCAGACCCGGTGCTCCAGGCACAGCCAGTCCCTGGCCCCTTAGCCCACCCTGCACCCAGCCTCCCACCCTCACAGACCGGCCCTCCTCAATCCAGGGACCACAGACTCACCATGCTGCTGCGGGAGTCCCTGGCTGCCAGCGGCTGCCGCACCACCATGATCGCCCATGTCTCGGACGCCCCGGCGCACCACGCCGAGACGCTCAGCACCGTGCAGCTGGCCGCGCGCATCCAGCGCCTGCGCAGGAAGAAGGCCAAGGTGAGCTCCAGACCTGCTGCCTACCTGTGGCTTCTGCTTGCGGTGGCTCTGCAGCCGGGGGGAGGGGAACCTTCCCCGTCGGTCCCCTGTGGGTCCCCGTGTCACCTAACACCGCCTGGAGGGAGAAGGGACCCACGCCCCCAGTTCCTGCCGCGTGGGGTGTGTGGTTGTCTGGCCCCAGTGCTGGACCCTGGGGCATGTGGAGCATGAGCGCGTTGCAGAAAGAGACCCAGCCACGTGGCTCAGGCCTGCCTGGAGGTGGGACTCAGTCCTAGGTGGGCCCCGATTGTTGCTGCAGCATGCTCTCATCTACCTAAGCCCCTTCCCTCCCTGGGCGAGACCCAGTCCCTGTGTGACGGTCCCCCTGTGTGACAGTCCCCCTGTATGACGGTCCCTGTGTGACGGTCCCCCTGTGTGACGGTCCCTCTGTGTGACGGTCCCCCTGTGTGACGGTCCCCCTGTGTGACGGTCCCCCTGTGTGACGGTCCCCCTGTGTGATGGTCTCTGTGTGACGGTCCCTCTGTGTGACGGTCCCCCTGTGTGACGGTCCCTGTGTGACGGTCCCCCTGTGTGACGGTCCCCCTGTGTGACAGGTCCCCCTGTGTGACGGTCCCTGTGTGACAGGTCCCCCTGCCCTGTGTGACGGTCCCCCTGTGTGACGGTCCCCCTGTGTGACGGTCCCCCTGTGTGACGGTCCCCCTGTGTGACGGTCCCCCTGTGTGACGGTCCCCCTGTGTGACGGTCCCCCTGTGTGACGGTCCCTCTGTGTGACGGTCCCCCTGTGTGATGGTCTCTGTGTGACGGTCCCTCTGTGTGACGGTCCCCCTGTGTGACGGTCCCTGTGTGACGGTCCCTCTGTGTGACGGTCCCCCTGTGTGACAGGTCCCCCTGTGTGACGGTCCCTCTGTGTGACGGTCCCTCTGTGTGACGGTCCCTGTGTGACGGTCCCTCTGTGTGACGGTCCCCCTGTGTGACGGTCCCTGTGTGACAGGTCCCCCTGTGTGACGGTCCCTGTGTGACGGTCCCCCTGTGTGACGGTCCCTCTGTGTGACGGTCCCCCTGTGTGATGGTCCCTGTGTGACGGTCCCTGTGTGACGGTCCCTGTGTGACAGGTCCCCCTGTGTGACGGTCCCCCTGTGTGACGGTCCCTCTGTGTGACGGTCCCCCTGTGTGACGGTCCCCCTGTGTGACGGTCCCCCTGTGTGACAGGTCCCCCTGTGTGACAGGTCCCCCTGTGTGACGGTCCCCCTGTGTGACGGTCCCCCTGTGTGACGGTCCCTCTGTGTGACAGGTCCCTGGCTGTGGCATGGCGGGTGCACTTGTCTGGATCGAGTCCTGTCTAAGCCCGGGGGTGGTGTCCACAGGGGCAGGTGTTGTTTGGTGGTCTTGGGCAGCGCTTTTGTAGGGTCCACAGGCTGCAGGGGAGTAGGACAGGGAAGGGGTCCGGTGAGGGGTCAGGACAGGGAACGGGGAAGGATGGGGTGTGGGAATAGGAAAGGGGGAGGGGCGGGAAGGGTCCTGGCACGGGGAAGGGGAAGGGGTGGGGCTTGGGCCCAGGCGGAGGCCAGTCTGCTCAGGTGTTGCCTTGCCATCCCCAGTACGCCTCCAGCTCCTCGGGCGGGGAGAGCTCCTGTGAGGAGGGCCGGAGCCGCCGCCCCCCACACCTGCGACCTTTCCATCCCCGCTCCGCAACCCCAGACCGTGACCGCCTGGCGCCCGGCCTGCCGGGAGATCCGGACTACTCCTCCAGCAGCGAGCAGTCCTGCGACACCGTCATCTACGTGGGGCCTGGCGGGGCGGCGCTGTCTGACCGGGAGCTTACCGACAATGAGGGCCCGCCTGACTTCGTGCCCATCATCCCCGTGCTGAGCCGCCGCCGGCCCTCCGAAGGCCCGGGAGAGGCCGACCACTTCCGCTGCAGCACCTTTGCGGAGCTGCAGGAGCGGCTGGAGTGCATCGACGGCAGTGAGGGCCTCCCGGGGCCCCCGGGGGGCTCGGAGGGGGCACAGGCCAGCCCCGTCCGAGGGGCCAGGAGGCCCTCGCCACCCGAGTCTGCGTCCCCCAGGAAGTCTGTGGGCCCCCCGATGGCCACAAGCACCCCTCGAGGAAGCCAGGGGGCAGATAGCAGCGGGGGCGCCTTTGAGCCCCCCAGGGCTGCCGCCCAGGGTGACCAGAGGGCAGACCGGTGTGCCCGACCCGAGTCGCCAGCCCTGGACAAGACCCCGGCAGGGGGAGGCAGGCGACCGCTGCCCGGTCCCGCCCTTCCACCTCCTCGGCAGCCAGGAGCCCCGGGCGCTCCTGTGGAACCCGGGGGAAGGGGCGCTGACGGCGTGGCGCGCGCGCCCCCCGTGGGCATGAGCGGACAGGTGTGCCCGGGTCAGCAGCCTCTGTTCCCTGCAGACCCGGCCTGTCCCTGCCCGGCCGCTCACGGCCGCCGTGTGGAACGCGGCCTGCTGACCACCACGGTGACAGTGCAGCAGCCCGTGGAGCTGAACGGCGAGGATGAGCTGGTGTTCACGGTGGTGGAGGAGCTGCCCCTGGGGCCGCTGGCGGGCGCTGCGCGGCCCTCCAGCCTGGCCAGCTTCGGCAGCGACTGCTCCCTGCAGGCGCTGGCCTCAGGCTCGCGGCCCGTCAGCATCATCAGCAGCATCAATGACGAGTTCGACGCGTACACCTCCCAGGCCCCCGGGGGTCCGGGTGTTCCGGGGGGCGCCCTGGAGGGGGCAGCCTGGGCGGGCGGCAGTCCCTGCTCCTCCATCGGCTCCTGGCTCAGTGAGGTCGAAGTCTGCACAGCCCTGAGCTGCAGCCCCACGCTGCAGCCGCCCTTCAGCCCCAACTTCACAGCAGCGGCTGGGCCCTTGGACCCCTCTGCCTCGGGCAGCTCGCTGGAGGACGGCAGCCTCGGGGCCCTGGGTCCCAGCACACCCGGCGAGCCTGGCCCTCACCCGAGAGAGTCAGCTGTGGCAGCCCTGGCCCAGCCCGGCAGGGAGCCCTGGGCTAGGGCGCTGCAGGGGACGGCCCTGGCCCCAACCATCCACTCCAGCCTCCCCCGCAAGCCAAGGACTACCTCAGCAGCCGGCCGTGCAGGCTGCGCTGCCCCGAGCCGGGGTCCCCTCAGCCCCAGAGGCCCCTCTGAGGACCCCTGGCTGCTCCGCGCAGATGATGGTGACGCATTCCAAGTGGCCTCAGCCAGCGATGGCCCCAGCCCGCCGCCCGGCACCCCCCGGCTGCCCGAGGCACAGGCCATGCTGGCCTGCATCCAGCGGGTGGCGGACGGGCACGAGGTGGCTGCCAGGGCCACCCGCAGGCCAGAGGTGGCGGTGCGGACCCCGCCCCTGCGGAGGGGGGCCACCACGCTGGGGGTGACCACGGTCACCGTGTCCTGCGGAGGATCCTCTGCCGAGGGTGGGGTCTGCCCGAGCAGCGCAAAGGCCTTGCCCGGCATCAGGAAGAGCACAGCCCCCAGGGGGGGCTTCTTCCCCAGGCCCACTGGGGCAGGGCCCCCCGCCCCGCCCGTGCGCAAGTCCAGCCTGGAACAGAGCAGCCTGGCCCTGGGCTCAACCCGGCCCGGCGCCACTGCTGCCCTCCGTGGGGAGGAGGAGGCCAGGCCCAACAGCCGGACCGACCATGCGGCTCCCAAGGCCACGTCCAGCCTGAAAGCCCGGACCGGCAAGGTGGAGATGGCGGCCCGCCCCGCCGGCCACATGTCCTTGGAGCGGTATGAGGGCCTGGCTCACAGCACCAAGGGCCGAGAGGGCCCTGGGCGGCCACCCCGGGCCGTGCCCAGGCTGGGTGTGCCTCCTGCCAGCCCCACCCCTGAGCCATCTGCTGCCTGCAGGGGCAGCTCGGCCAAGGCTGCGGGCGCTGGAAGGCCACCTGCCAGCGGGGCCAAGGGCCGGAGCCCGGTGGCCAGTGGGTCTCGGGCCCTGGGGGCTCCGGCAAAGCCGCTGGCCCCTGTGCCGGGCAGGGCCTCCGGGGGCGCAGTGACCAGCCCCCGGCCAGCCTCGCGGGCCGTGCCTGGCATGGGCTCCAAGGCCGGCCGGGGTACCGTCATGGGCACCAAGCAGGCGCTCCGGGCCGCCCATAGCCGCGTCCACGAGCTGGCAGCCGGCGGGGCTCCCGGCAAGAACGGCCCCTTATGGGGCTCGGCCGACTCGGACAGCGGCAACGACAGTGGCGTGAACGTGGCGGAGGAGCGGCCCCCGGCCAGTGCCGCCCTGCCCTCCCCCTACAGCAAGGTCACCGCGCCCCGGCGGCCCCAGCGCTACAGCAGCGGCCATGGCAGCGACAACAGCAGCGTGCTGAGTGGGGAGCTGCCGCCCGCCATGGGCCGCACCGCGCTCTTCTACCACAGCGGCGGCAGCAGCGGCTACGAGAGCGTGATGCGGGACAGCGAGGCCACGGGCAGCGCCTCCTCCGCCCCCGACTCCACCAGCGAGAGCGGGGCCGCCTCCCCCGGCGCCCGGGCACGCAGCCTCAAGTCCCCCAAGAAGAGGGCCACAGGTGGGCGCCCAACGAATCCTGACAAACGCCTGCACGCCCGGCGGACAGATGCCAGGCACACCCCCTTGGACAGTTTGCAAGCCTGTCTCCTCCACAAGGGGCCAGACAGTGTGGCGCTCACGGCCATCCCAGCACAGGGCCTGTGTGCTTGGGCTGTTTGGCACGCGCACGGTCCCTAGTGGGCCCAGCACATGCCCGGGTCCCCAGGCCGTCCCGCGGGCTGGGGCTCAGCCCGCATCTGGTCCTCACGTAGGCTGTGCGGTGGGAGAGCTTGGGCGTGAGCTGGGCACTGGGTTCTGGGCCGTCCTCTTCCCGCCTGCCCTGGTCGGCCCTGCGGGCACTGCCGGGATGCAGCGAGTGAGTCCCTTCGTCTTCCTGGCTGGGGGCTGGGGAGAGTGGAGCAGCGTCCGGTTTCAGCATCTGGCCTTCTCTGGGTGCCTGGTGGCTGGTTCAGGCCCCGGCCTCAGCTCAGCCAGGGCCTCATTCTTCATTCCAGGCCTTCAGAGGCGACGGCTGATCCCGGCGCCGCTGCCTGATGCCGCCGCCCTGGGCCGCAAGCCTAGCCTCCCCGGGCAGTGGGTGGACCTGCCCCCACCGCTGGCCAGCTCTCTGAAGGAGCCCTTCGAGATCAAGGTGTATGAGATCGATGACGTGGAACGGCTGCAGAGGCACCGGCTGCCCCCTCGAGAGGACCCCGCCCAGGTCTGGGGTTGCGGCACACGGGGGCTGGCGGCCGGGAGCCCTAGGTAGCAGGAGAGCGGGGGGACACCCCAGGGACACGGCTAGGCAGCCAGTGACTGCACCTTCTCTTACCCACAGGCCTCCCAGGATGTGGAGAAGGTAGGGACTATCCCTGAGCTGTGCAGGCCAACAGCTCCTGTGTGTGTGCTCACAGGCATGTGTTCATTCATGTGTGTACGGTCACGGGGATGTGTTCATGAGAGCATGTGTGTGCACGAATGTGCATGTGCTGGCATGTGTGTTCACATGTGTGCGTGCTCACGTGTGAATGTATATGTGCTCACACTTGGGGACACTCACGTGTGGCAGGCAGGTGCCTGAGGCCCCCTGTCTCCTGAGGTGGAGCAGCATCTGGGCACTCCGGCATAGACCCGCCTGTCCTGCCCCCCCACCCTGGAAGCCCAGTGTGTACGCGGCCCTGGGAGGCGGCGGGAGGCAGTGGCCATTCCCGGGAGGGACCCCCAGCCTTCTTGTGAGCACCCCTGACCCGTGCATCCTGCCCCGTCTCCAGGGCCTGGTGTGTGTCGGCTCCAGGCTGCGGCTGGCGGAGCGCCGGCAGCAGAGGCTGCGGGAAGTGCAGGCCCGGCGCGAGTATCTGTGTGAGGAGCTGGCGGAGACGCAGGGCCGGCTCATGGTGGAGCCTGGCCGCTGGCTGGAGCAGTGTGAGTGCCTGCCCGAGCCCGCGCGGCCACCTTGGCTGTGCAGCTCTCCAGACGCAGGCGGTGGGGGGGGGGGAGGATTGCCCAGCTGCTTCCCTGACCCTGACCTGGCCGTGTTCCACCCCTTCCCAGTTGAGGTGGACCCCGAGCTGGAGCCCGAGTCTGCCGAGTACCTGGTGGCGCTGGAGCGAGCCACGGCCGCCCTGGAGCAGTGTGTGAACCTGTGCAAGGCCCATGTCATGATGGTCACCTGCTTCGACATCAGCGTCGCGGCAGCCCCGGCCCGGCCCGGGCCACAGGAGGTGGACGTCTGAGGCGGGCACGAGGGCCTGCAGGGGTGCGAGGCTGGGGCAGCGTGCAGGGGTGCGAGGCTGGGGCAGCGTGCAGGGGTACGAGGCTGGGGCAGTGTGCAGGGGTGTGGGGTGGGAGCGTGCAGGATGTGGGGATGGGATGTGGACGCAGCGAGGATGTGTGGGGTTGGGGGAGGACCGGAGGCGGGGGGAGGGGCTGAGGAGAGGGCGGGGAGGGGCCGGCTGGCCACGGAAAGAGCGAGCTCGCGCACAGGGACCGGAAGACTGTGGCCGCTCAGCCGCCACGCAAGTGCCTTTGACTTTCAGTTAGACTTTTCTCTTTTTCAATTGGTGCTACAGACTCAGACACCAGCAGTGCATGCCGGCCCGGCCCGCGCCCAGGCAGCTGTGACTGCTCGGGCCGGGCTGGGGCAGGTGGCCTCTTCTCGCCTTCCTCTTGGCCGTGCCGTGTGCAGTGGCCGCCCCCGCCCCCGGCCCTTGCAGGGCTGCTTCTCCTTCCCAGCCGCTTCCGCTGGGCACAGTTGGCATTGGAGGCCTCCATGCGCCGTAGCCCGCAGCAGCGGGGTCTTCAGAGTGGGACAGACCTGCTCTGTCCCAAGGGCACTGGGGCCTGCACACGTGAAGCCTTCTTCCATGGCAGGAATGCGAACCAAAACCACAAGCAGAAAACACAATGACACAAAGACAGGGTGTGGGTTTTGTAAGAATTCTGTGTTGGGTTCCTATTTTTGTATCATTTTGTCTACGCGCCTAGTTCGCAGTGGGATTTGAGGACAAATGATCTAGGTTTTTACGGTTTTCTATGGACGGTGTTCCTTGGGATCTTGGCCACTGTGGGGGGCAGGTTCTTTTGGGGGCGCCCTGTGGGCAGCATGGGGCCCCTGGGAGGGGCTTGTTTTCAGATGCAGTGTGGAGCCTGCCCACCCACCAGATGCCCTGCACGACAGGTTCGTGCATCTCAGCCACTGCGTGTTTTATAGGGTGTCCAGACTTTGTACAAATGTGTAGATAATATCTTGCTGCCATTTTTATTTGTGAATAAAAGACACACCGATTGTTCACGTGGCTCTGAGTTTACTGGTGTGGTGCTGTGGGGTGTGCCCGTCCCTGGGGCGGGGCGTCCGTGGGCCCCGGGGACTCTGGGGAGCGGCATTCCCTCAGGGGCCACAGTGCGGGCGATCAGAAGGTGGTGAGAAGCTGGGTGCTCGTGTCTCATACCTGGTAATCTTAGCTGCCCGGGAGGTTGAGATTGGGGGGGGATCAACGTTTCAGCCAGCCTGGACAGTGCAAGTAGCTGGGGGCGGCGACGGCCAGGCCGGAGGCACGTGACAGGACTGCGGTCCTGGCACTGACCCAGGCAGGAAGCAAGGCCCGCCCGGTCTCAAAAAAAACCCGGGCAGGGGCTGGGAAGATGGCTCAGTGGTAGAGCGCATGCCTTGCATGCCTGAGGCCCTGGGTTCGATTCCTCAGCACCACATAAGCAAAAAGAAAAAAGCCGGAAGTGGCGCTGTGGCTCAAGTGGTGGAGCGCTAGCCTTGAGCTGAAGAGCTGAGGGACAGCGCCCAGGCCCAGAGTTCAGGCCCCACAACCGGACCAAAAAACAAACAAACAAACAAAAAAACCCGGGCAGAAGAGGGCTGGGGGTGTGGCTCAGTGGGAGGGCACATGCCTGGCAAGCTCAAGCCCATCCTCCCCACCCCTCCCCCCACACAGTGAGGGGCAGGCTCAGTTCCTGTCTGATCCTGGGTCCTGTAGATCCTGGAAGGGTAGAGTACATTGTTCTTTTGGGTTCTGTTACCTGGGGAAACTGAGGCAGCGACACCAGCCCCCAGGAGGGCCTTACTACTGTGTCAGTTCCCCGCCTGCCTTTCATGGGGCAGAACGTGTCCCTGTGGGCACCAAAGAGCCCCCACTCAGGACTTGCTTCCTCCATGAGAATCCCCAAGCCCGTGGGTCCAGAGCCGCTGCCCCTGGCCAGATGCCCATGCTGGAGCTGGCTGAGCTGCCGCCCCCAGCCTGGGCACCCTTGAGCTCCTCCGGCCGGGCTCGGGCTGTCCCCTGGGAAATGCATTCCCGTTCCTAGAGCCTCCCAGGCCCTTCCCCCGCCTCGGCCACCCTGGCTCCGCCCCCCCATTGCGCTGTAGCTCGGTGGCCCTTCCCAAAGCCCCTTCCAGGGCCGGCTCTGCAGGGCCCTTTCCTGGCGGAGGGCAGTGCCTGTGGGGCTCCATGGGGGCCCTGCTCTCTCCCTCTACCCCTCCCCCCGTGTGGCCCATCACGGTGTGTGTGGTCTCTATCTCCCAGGGTGGGGTGGGGGCTGAGTCACAGTCCCAGTTTCACACGGCGGGGCTGGGTGCGGGCTGGGTGGCGCTGGGGGAGGCAGGCGGGAAGGAAGGAACAAAGGAATGACGGGGGCTGGTTGGGAGAGAAGCCACAGGCCCGCAGACAGCACTCGGCAGTTTGCCTGGTCTGGGCCTCCTGCCTAGGCCTCGCTCCCGTCCCAGGGCAGAGCCCAGCCTTCCGGTGGTCTCTGGGGATCCGCCACAGGACTCTGCAGGGCTGTGGCAGAAACGTGGGTCCCAGCACCTCGGGATGGGGTCCCGTGGCGGTGGGAAGCAGGGCACAGCTCCCTCGCATCCAGGTCTCCGCTGTCTGAGGACAGACGCGGCCCCCACAGCATGCAGATGTCTGCTGAGGCTCTGGCCAGCCAGCCCGGGGTCCTCCAGGCCCCTGTGGCTCGGGGGGAGCTTGGGTGAGGAGGGGTGGGATGGGGAGGTTGGGTGGGCAGAGCGGGGGCGGGGGGGGGAATAGGTTCTCGGGAGGGAGGTGACAAGCCACCTGGTCCGTCATCTTGTGGATCCGAGCCCCTGGAGGCCCGCGTGGAGGTGCTGTCCTCAGGATCGGGCAGTACTGGTTCTGGGTGGACTGGAGCATGCCCTGCCCAGGCCGCCTGGGTGATGTGGGGTATGTGGGGATTGGCTAACCCTTCCCTTCTAGAGATCACCTGCTGCCTCCCTGCCCCCCCAACCCCGTCACCGGAGGGGTCCAGAGTCTACTTCCTGAAGGGCACACACATCCTGGCCATGGGCCTCCGTAGGCTGGGCTGGTTTGGAGGGCCGGCCGGAACCTCCTCCCCATGGCCAGGCCAGGCCTGGGGGCTGCGGTGGCCAGGCCTGGGAGAGGCCCTGCCGTTCTGCACAAGGAACCCACTGTCCGGGAGCCGGGAGCTTTCATCTGTACATCAAAGCTCCGGGCCCTGTCATTAAAGGCTGCCCGCCCTGTGGGGGCAGTGAGCCCCGTGCACCCATTTTATGGATGGGAAAGCTGCAGCCGCCCAGCGCCCAGCTCTTTGACTGCAGCCAAAGCGGGGTGGCCTGTCTGAGGTCACCTGCAAGAGATCCCTGTGCATGTGTCTACCATTTGGGGAAACAGACCCAGGGAGGGCGGGCAGCCCTCAGTGGAAGCAGGCAGAGGGGGCATTCCTGGGGCTGTCAGGACCTTGCAAGGCTGGACTGGGATGGGGGCCCTGGCAGTCAGCTGTTCAGGGCAAGAGACTGGAGGAGCCCAGGTCGCCGGGAGCCTGGGATGGGGCGGGGGCGCGGGGGCAGGCGCCCGCCCGGGCTGGGAGCGGACACGCGCCGCGCAGCTCAGGGGCCGGCTCCCACGGCCTCCGAGCCAGCCTGGCGCATGGCCATCCGCTCTTCTCTCTCAAGGTGCCCGCCTGACTCATGCAGCGAGCCCAGGCCTGTGCCGTCGGCCCTGCCCACCCAGCCTTGGCACCGGAGGCCAAGCGGGAGGAGGGGGGCGGGAGGCTCCCAGGGCCTAGAGGGGAGCTGGGAAGAGGCCCGAGCTGGGCTGGGCGGTGGGCAGGCGCGACGGGGGCTCAGCTGCGTGGCTGGGAGACGGCTGTGGGTGTGGCCCAGGGTTGGGGTCCTCAGAGACCACTCCCCGGTGGGGGAGGGCATGCCCTGCCCTGCTCTGCCCCTGAGGGCCCGCTGGGCGGCTGGGCCTGTCCGACCTGTGGGACACCTCTGCGGGGTCATCTCTGCCCCCGAGCTCTATGGCTGAGCCTGGGAAGAACCCTAAAAACGTCTGTTGTCTTTTGTGGCACTGGCGTTTGAACTCGGGGTCCGGGTGGCTGGTGAGAGTCCCCCCCCCCCATGCCTCCAGCCCTTTGTGCTCCGCGTTTCCTTTCTAAATAGAGTTTTGGGCTTATCCCTGGGCTGAGCAAAAGCTTTTCTGCTGTGGTGTGGGTAACAGGCGTTCACCGCTGTGCCCAGCTTTTTACTGGTTAAGATTGGGTCTTGTGAACTTTTTTGCCCAGATTGGCTTCAGACCACGATTCTCCCACTCTTGGCTTCCTGTGTAGCTGGGGTTACAGGTGTGAGCCACCGTGCAGGGTAAAGTGTCCTTTCTAAATGAACTTTATACTTAAGAAAAATCCCCAAGAGGGCCCAGAGCCCTCCTGAGTCCTGCTGCCACCGATGCCCCGGAGCCGGGGGTGAGAGACGGCTGGTTCTGGTTGGCTCCGTGCCTCGGTGTGCCCTGTCCCAGGGTCACACGCATGTGCTGGTCCCCACTGGGTCTGCCTCCGTTCCAGCCCTGGTGGCCTGGGGCAGTGCTCGGGGTTTTCTGGCTGGGGCGCTTCCTGGGGCCCCTGCAGCTCTGGACCGGGAGGGCGGGAGGCAGGAGGACCCTGGGGTTTGCTCCAGCAAACAGGAAACTCCCTCCCGATATTGTGTTCGCAAGGCAGGATCCAGACCCATTTCCACACAGGAAGCTGCAGAGGCAGGGAGGGGCTGGGAAGGAATTCCCTGAGCCGGCCAAGGAGCTGGGAGCCCGGTGGCCGTGGTGGGAGAGGGTCTCAGGCTGGCATCGGGGAGCCGGGAGGGCTGCCTAGGGTTCCAGGCTGGTGTGGTGAGACCTGCTCAGACCCCGGCATTGGGAGCCCGGGTCCCCCAGGTCATGTTCTGCTGGGGACACTGAGGCCCTGGCCTGGGTATCTGCTCCCAGCTGAGGAGGGAGTGGGGGGGGGCGTAGCGTTTCCCCTCTGCAGGGCCCAGGGCAGCTGCACGCGCCTGGTCTCAGGGCTGCGACTGGGGGCAGTGGAGGGGGGCTCTCTGTCCTCTCTGTCCTCTCCGTCCGTCCCTCCACAGCACTGCCCTGTTCAGGGTTTGGGGCCAGCTGGGCCTGGGATGTCGCTCATCGCTGCCCCGCCCTGCGGCTGTACGGTTTCGGAATTGTCCTTTGTGTTGTGGTTGGCACTAGAGCTCACACTGGGGGGCTGGGCAGCTGACCACTCTCTATTTTGGGGCTGGCTTTTCTGGAGATGGTCTCATGGACTTTTCTGCATGGGGGTCTTTGAACTGCTCCCTGCCAGATCTCAGCCTCCTGCGTAGCTTGGATTATAGGTGTGAGTCACTGGCGCCCGGCTCAGAATCATCTGTTTAAAATGACTTCAATTTACACCTGGAATTGTGAGAGGGCCAGACCCCTCCGTCACTGCCTTTCTCATTTCTGTGGGGCGTTCGCAGCCAGTGAACCAGGATGAGTACCACATCACAGACTGAAGCCCTTCTTACCTGGGCCGCCGCGGGGGTGAGGGATGGGGTGAGGGAGGGCGCCCCCCCCCGTGACCCCCAGTTCCCTGTGGAGCTGAACCCCTGGTGCCTTCCTGACAGCAGCGTGGACCTCGGGCCGCGGTGAGCGGCTGTGAGCGCTGTGTTCTGCTGGGGGCTCCCTCCCGCCCCTCTGGTCGGCACCATCGCTTCCCACCCCAGCCTGTGGCACAGGGGCTGGGCTTGGCCTGCCGTCTGGGGATAGGCGGGCAGCGTGGCCTGGGCACCCAGAGGACTGGGCCCCACTGTCCCCAGCCCCTGAGAGGGCTCAGCCCCACTGTCCCCAGCCCCTGAGAGGGCTCAGCCCCACTGCCCACTGTCCCCAGCCCCTGAGAGGGCTCAGCCCCACCGTCCACTGTTCCCAGCCCCTGAGAGGGCTCAGCCCCACTGCCCACTGCCCCCCAGTCCTTCAGAGGGCTCACCCCCACCGTCCCCAGCACCCTTGCAGACTCCCCCTTGACAGCCCTGATCCCGAGCCCGCAGGCTTCACGAGTTGGTCCCAAACACCTAGAATGAGGTGCAAGGGCTGAGACGCCCTCCCCGCCTGCCCGAGACGAAGGCCAGGCCCTCCTGGTCCCCGTCATCTCTGCATCCTGGACAGAGGTGACAGATGCCTCTTTGGTGGAGGCCCTGGCAGGGACCCTCCCTGGCGCTCTTGTTCTGGGACGTTTGCACAGGGCGGAGCCCCTGGGGCTGTCTGCGTCCCCAGCCCAGCCTGGCTCAGGTCTCCCAGTGAACTCGGTGGCCCAGGGGAGGGGAGGGGTGTGGTGGGAGGTGGCTGAGGCCTGGGGCAAGGTGATGCCAGTGTGGTTCCTGGCATGGCCCAAGCAGCCCGGCCTGGCCTTGGGGCCGGGAGACGGGCACTGACGTCCCTGAGAGCCCTCGGTGAGGTCACCGGGTACCGCCTTCACGCTGCGTCTGTCACCTGCGGAGGGTGAGGTCAGACAGGAAACGCTGCCCGGCCTGGGCCTCCGCCAGCAGCGGGCGGCTCCTCGCACCACCATCCAAGGGCTCCTCGCACCGCCATCCAAGGGCTTCGCGGTTTCCTGCAGCCAGGCCGCCCCTCTTTCCCTGTGGGGTGGTGGGGATGGAGGCTGCGGACAGCTTCAGGGCACTCAGGCGGGGAGCCAGGACCGGAGACGGGGGGCCTGAGACAGGGAGCCCCGCAGGGACCTGCCAACAGGCATTCCCACACCTCCGTGGGTTCTGGGGGGCTCTCTCCACCCCGGGCCTCGACTTCACCTCCTGTAGCAGTGCCACTGTCTGGCTGTGTCTGAGCCATCCCGGCTCGGACGCAGGGCCCTTTCGGGGATAAATCTCTCGGTTTCTCCAGCCTCCTGGATGACGGCAGTATTTCTTACAGCCTCCATGTCTGTTCCCAGAGCTGTTCCGCCCAGCTGTGGGTGATGCTTTAAATCCTGCTCCACGCTGATTTGTGGGCCTGGCTGTGGTGGCACAGGCTCATGGCATCTTTACGAGGCAGAGGAGCCTGGGCCGGGAGCCGGGACAGGCTGGCCTGATCTACAGCCCTGGGCACCCCGGCCTGCCGGTCTACCCGCGTACCCACCTCTCCCACAGCTGGGCCTGCGTCAGCTCCAAGCCGGGCCTGGGCTGACAGGCCGGTGCGGCCTCTGGTGCGGCTTGTTCTGGGAGCCTGGAAATTCGACTTTGTGAAGGACTTTCCCACAGTGCAGCTGTGCAGTGTGGGATTCCTGGACAAGCTGAGAGGGCAGGTGGCAGAGGCCTGGGCCTTGTCCCCAGGGAAGCCAGTCTTGCTGGGATCAGGGAGGAGGTGTCTCTGCTAAGGAAGAAGGTTGGATCAGTGCTGGCCTGGGCCTGCCGGCCGGAGAGGTGTCCTGTGCTTCTGCACCGTCGGGAGCGTGGCTGTGGGCTCTGGGCCCCAGCAGCAGGGGCAGAGGCATTTCAGCCTCGGCTGGTACTTCACCTTGCCCAGCTTCCCCCCTCCATTTTTGTTTTTTGTTTTTTTTTGTCGGTCGTGGGGCTTGAACTCTGGGCCTGGGCGCTGTCCCTCAGCTCTTCAGCTCAAGGCGAGCGCTCTACCGCTTGAGCCACAGTGCCACTTCCGGTTTTCTAGTGGTTTATTGGAGATAAGAGTCTCACGGACTTTCCTGCCAGAGCTGGCTTTGAACCACGATCCTCAAATCTCAGCCTCCTGAGTAGCTCGGATGACAGGCGTGAGCCACCGCGCCCGGCCTCAGCTTCCCTTTTGCCCTGCAGCCCCAGTGTGGCTGTCTGGGCCCACACCCTCCACCCCCAGGCAGCAGTGGCCGTTCCCAGGGAAGCCTGTGGATCTCTCCTGGGTGGAAGGTCCGGGCTCCTGTTTCTGGCAATCGATCACCTGCCGGGGACTTGGTTTCCCCAGATGTGGTACAAATTGAACAAAGTGCTGTCCTCTGAGAGCCCCCTGGAACGGATCAGTCCGCTGCAGTTCTGGTCGGATTGGATTCCGGAGCCCAGTGCAATGAGGGCTGGTCCCAAGCAGGCCTGCGTCAGTGCTGGTCATGTTGAGGCCGGTGGCCGAGTGGCCCTTCGGCAGAGCGGCCTCCTGAAGGTGTGGGCAGAGCGACTGGAGTGCCCGGGAGCAGCCAGCCCTCTGTTGGGAGTAGCTCCGGCACGGCGCCGGCCCCCACTGCGTGGCACGGTGTCCTTGCTGGTGCTGTCATGCACCAGTGACGCTGCTGGTCTCACTGCCAGCCCCACCCATGCCTATTGGGGCCCCACCGCGCCCTTCACCTCTGACCTACATGGAGCCTCAGGCCATTTGCCACAGTGTGGCTGGGGCCTTAGCTTATTGGCTACTGCACAGTGGGGTGGAGCTCATCCCATTGGCTACAGTGTGACTGGGGCCTCGGCTCATTGGCTCTAGTGCGGCGGGGTGGGGTGGAGACTCAGCTCATTGGCTATGGTGTGGTGGGGACAGTGTGTGTGTGTGTGTGTGTGTGTGTGTGTGTGTGTGTGTGTGTGTGTGTGTGTGTGTGTGTGTGTGTGTG
>NW_012267218.1:1179193-1191015 GCF_000151885.1 Dipodomys ordii | reverse complement strand
TGCAGATTGGGGTGGCCTGGGGCAGCCGGCCCCTGGCCCCTCTCTGGGCCTGGCCTCCTGCGTCCCCATGGGCTGTGGGTCTGTCTCCTGGGCGTGTCAGTGCCCGATCTCTGTGCCTGGGACGCCGGCTATGTCGGAGTAGCCGCGCCCTGTGGCCTCACGTACCTCAGTCACCCCTGTCTCTGAAGACAGTTGCATTGGGAGGTTTTGGGGTTAGAGCGTGAACGTACCCATTTTGGAAGGGTCAATCATTCAGCCTGGGCCCCAGGATGGCCGGCTTGGCCCTCTGACTGGCGGTGGGCGGCATTGGGCCCAGCTGTCCCCTCCAGATCCAGCCTCCTCAGACGTTCTAGGGCCTCCCAGACTCCTCCTGGTCCCCCGTCCCCCGTCCAGCACCCTGCTCCTCCGGCCCGTAGCTCCTGCTCAGAAGGGAGCTGCCGTCCCTGCTGCCTGCCTCCCTGGCCTGGGCCGCTCCTCCTCGCCCCTACCCTGCCCCGGCCAGCCCGGGGGCCTCGGGCTTGCTGTGGGGGCCTCGGGCTTGCTGTGAGGGCCTTGGGCTTGCTGTGGGGGCCGGCAACACGTCCCAGCGGGAACCCGTCCCTGCCCCGCCCGCCCCGCACCCTGTCCTGACCCAGCCATTCACCGGCACGCGTCAGGAGATGGGGGTCGCTACTCACGCTCGGGCTGTCATGCCGCTCCAAACCTTGCGAGCTGCGTGGAGGGGAGGGCGGCAGTTAGGGCCCTGCCTGCGGGCCATTGCTGCCAGGCCGGGCCAGCGGCTGGGAGGCCGGGCCTGGGTGAGGGGCAGCCTCTATGGGGTGCAGCTGTCTCTGTGGGGTGCGTGTCCAAGGCCAGCGAGGGTGCAGAATGGCCTCTGCCATGCAGAGTGCGGCTGGAGCAGAAGTGGGGAGACGGGGGAGGGCTGTACCCCCAACAGGGGGATGTGGGTGGCAGGGTTGAGGAGCACAAAGGTCGGCAGGGGACAGCCAGCCGGAGCCCTTGGGACAAGGGGTGCTTCACCCCCCAGAGAGGGCCCCTGAGGTCGGAAGGCCGAGGCCAGAGCCGGGCCTCTGGGGGTCACCCCGGGGCTCTGGGCAGCCCTCCTGGGGCGGAGGGCTGGGCAGCCTTGGCGGTGATTGCCGTAATTAGGGTTAATTTCTCCTGGAGCCTGCTCTGCCCCAGCTCAAAGCTGTTAGCACTAATCGCTTCCATAATGAGTCTGCATTGGCAGGGCTCTGCTTGTACTGGGCAGGGCTCTGCTGGCACTGGGCAGGGCCGCAGTCTCTCCTGGGAGGCTGTCTGGACCTCCCCAAGGCCGCCCAAGGCCCCGAAGAGAGGGGGGGTGGCTGAGGCCCCCCGTTTACCTGCTGGCCTCAGAGATGGTGTGTGTGGGGGCCTGAGACCCGGGGCTCAGCCTCCTGGTCTCGTCAAGGTTGGGGCAGAGGTCGGGCCTGGCCTGAGGACCGGCCTGGGCCCCTTCCTCCTGCAGGGGGTCGGGGGGGGCAGCTTCTTTTCTGGTGCCACTATGGCTCAAACCCTGGTGTCTTAGAGATCCAAGTTGCTCTTAGAAGAAGCTGGTGGATGGTGGCAGGGAGCTCGCCTGCTTCCTCCTGCCGGTGTCCGAAGGGGAAGCCACGTCTACCCCAGGCCTGGGAGCACCGGGAGCCTCGTGGCTCGGGAAGCCCCGGAGGCCAGGCCGGGCAGGGCAAGTGTTCTGTGTGTGTGTGTGTGTGTGTGTGTGTGTGTGTGTGTGCGCTCAGCTCATTGGCTATGGTGCAGTGGGGGCGGGAGGAGCCTCAGCCCATTGGCTATGGTGTGGCTGGGGCCTTGGCTCATTGGTTATGGTGTGGTGGGAATGGGGGGGTGCTCAGCTCATTGGCTACAGTACAGCGGGGGCGGGAAGAGCCTCCTCCCATTGGCTACAGTGCAGAGGGGGTCTCAGCCATTGGCTATGGTGCAGCGGGAGCCTCAGCCATTGGCTATGGTGCAGCGGGGGCGGGAAGAGCCTCAGCCCATTGGCTACGGTGCAGCAGGGGCGGGAAGAACCTCAGCCCATTGGCTACAGTGCAGTGGGGGCCTCAGCCCATTGGCTAAGCTGTGGTTGGTTGCCTGTACCAGCTTCAAGAAGGTCCCTGTCCAGGGTCCACTCCGCCAGGCCTGCTGGGTGCTCCTCCCAGGCGCTTGGGTCCGTATGCACACACCCAGTGTACCCCCATCTAGGTGTTCATTGGCCTGGCCCCCAAGGCACCACCCTGCAGAGAGGGGCGCTGGCTTCAACCTCCGAGTGTGGACTTTGATGGGACCTCTCTTCCTGGTGTGCCTGAGATCCAGCCTTTCGATAGGCTCAGCAGACTGTTGAGGAAAAGGCCGGGTTGTCCAGGCAAGAAGGTCCAAGCCCCGCAGAGCAGGTGTGTGACCTCTCTCCTACTGTGGGTGATGCTGAGGAACCACTGGGCCTCCCCGAGCCTGCCCCGGCCGTGGGAATGTGCGCGTCCTCAGTGGGCTGTGTGTTGTTTAGAGGGTGGCGGGTGGATGAGGTGCCATCCTTCCGAGGCCCAGTGGCCTCCGTCAGCCAGGACTTCAGGCCTGTTGTAGCAGCTGTGGGCTGGCATCCTTGCCCTGGAGGGTTTCTGGGGCACACCTCAGTGCTGTAGCTCTCAATTCTCCCCTTGAACAGGTCACTGCTACGGCCCAGATCCCTTTCCCTTCCCGTCCCCACTGGGTATGGGTGGCCAGAGATTTCCCAAGGGCAGGATGTACCTGGGGAATATCGGGGTGGTTCTGCTAGGCCAAGGATGAACCCCAAAATCCCACATCTGAGGGGAGCCCGGGAACTGAGCCGGGCCCCAGACCCTGCGGCCGAGACAGCGAGCCTGAGCCTGAGGTAGTGGAGGTGTGTTTGTTCCCACCCACCTCCACGGGGGTAAGGGGTCAGGCGGCCTCTTCAGGCTGCATTCCTGCCCTTGGAGGGAGCTGTTCCCCAGACAGGGAGGAGGGAGGTGGACTACGCCCAGGCCCTGGAGGACCTGGGAGGGCGGGGCTCACCGGTCCACCTCCCTCTGTCTCCATCTCCAGCTCTGATTTGGGCCAGCGCAGCAGGCTGGCTATCCTCAGAGATGAGAGACAGCAGGCCCACCCAGGCCTCTGGGGCCCCTGCTCGGCGGTCCCCTCCCCACAGAGGCCTCTCAGACCCCAGCCTCACCCCAGCACCGTTGTGGGGGGTGGTCCTCAGGCTCTCAGGACAGCCCAGAGGAGGCCCCCAGAGGGGGGCTGTCGTAGCACAGGGTTGGGGAGTATCTTTCTGTGAACCCTCAGTCTGGTCCTCTTTGCTGAAAGTTGAGCATTTCATTCACAAAGACCAACAGTCCTTCTTGGCCCTGGACTCGGAGCCTGCCCGTGCAGTGCAGCCCTGGGCACCGCCGGTCTGTCTGGTCTGAGCGGCTTCCTGCTGCAGACCAGCCCAAGTGCTAGGCAAGGTCGTGGCCTGTCCGATGTATGTCTTTGTGAATGTGTGGGGAATCTTTTCTTTTAAGGAAGCAAATGTTTGTCCTGGTTTCTGCGTGGTCCCGGGAGGCCTCTGGATGAGGCCTGGCATCTGTCAGGGGATGGGTGAGGAGCGGGGCTGGCAGGGGTGAAGGCAGATGCCGGTCTCGCGTTGCCAGGCTGGGTGGAGTGTCTGGGGTGCCCGGGCTCTGGGGGAGACGGGTTGGGCTGCGCTTTCGCCTCATCGTAGCTGGGGAGCCATTTCGTCTTCTGTAAAAGAAGATCACCTGCAGATTGGCTGTGGGGTGGTCCTGGGTGTGCAGTGGTCCTGAGGTTTTCTTGAATTCCCCAAAGCTAGCTCAGCACTGCTGTGTGTCGGGAGGTGACAGAGGAGGTGTCAGACGGTGACTGTCCAGTGAGCTGCACACAGTCTTGGGGGGCCAGACCAGTGTGGTGAGGGGGAGAAGGAGGCCAGGGTCTTGCATGCCGTGGTGGTTTTGGTTTAGCTGCTTGGGACAGCAGGAGGGACCTGGCCTACTCACCCTTAGCCTGATGCACCTTTTGTGGTTCAGGGCAGTGTCCTGTGGTGGAAAAGATTCTGTCTGTCCTCTCACCCATCCCTCTGTCCATTCACCATCCATCCATGCATCTACACACCCACCCTCCCACCACCACCCACCCACCCACAAACCAACCCACCCATCCACCCATCCACCCATCTACCCATCCACCCATCTACCCATCCACCCATCCACCCACCCACCCATCTATCTACCCATCCGATCCATCCATCCGTCCATTAGTCCATCCATCCATCTGTTGAGACATCCATCTCCCATCCGTCTATCCACCCATCCACCTAGCCATTGTCTGCCCGTAGCTCCTGTGTGGCAGACGGTGCGGGCACCCGCTCCTACTGCCTGCCAAGTCACCGTTGCTAAGTTTTTAGTTTTTAGAGCCAGTTGCTAAACATATTTGTCATTAAATAATGAAGAATCAAATCATGTCTTGATCCTGCCATGTTAGGAAAACTAACTCGAGTCTGTGGGTTGGCACCGGGGCGCTGGCAGACTCTGTTGAGTGAATTGAATTTGTGTGAGAGCGAGAGCCGGTTGAACAGCGGGTCACACCTTACGTTTAGTGACAATGACAGTTCCCTCCGGTGCAGTGAACGGGAGCCGTGGGGTTGGCTCAGAGGAGCCCTCGGCGGGAGACGGGGCCGGATGGAACTCACAGCGCAGTCTTGTATGTGCTCTTGTTCTTTGTATGTTGCACACATGTCTCATGTAGCAGCAGTGCGCAGGCCACGCTTGCCTGGGTGGGGTTCTGTTGTTGGGTGCTTCCTGCCAGGCAGGTGAACATGTTTGGATGCACTCAGGGGTGGAAGCCGGGCGGCGGGCACCGGGGGAGGTCGAGGGCGGCACGGGGAAGGATGGGCATTATTATTATTATTTTGGGTCTGGTTGTGGGGCCTGAACTCTGGGCCTGGGCTGTCCCTCAGCTCTTCAGCTCAAGGCTAGCGCTCTACCACTGAGCCACCTTCCCAGCCTCGAAGGATGGGCATTAGAAAGACAGAGCTCACTAAAGACAGGGCCAAAGCCAGGAGAGAGAGGGTGCTGTGGCGGGGTGGGAAGGGGGAGGGGAGGGGAGAGGCAGCGTCAGGGGCTCCCTCCAATTTCCCTGCAAGCCAATTTTGTGTCCCTTCCATTGTTACCCCAGTGGCAGGGTCTGGCACCAGAGCCTGCCTTTTCTTGCCCCCGATGGTAGGTGCTTGCTGAGAAGCTGCTGGGGGGCGCTGGGTGGGAGCAGGAAGCTTCAGGGGGCATTGTGGGTGTGTGCAGGCCAGCCCGCATCTCCCAGGCTTCCTTCCTACTTGCCTGGGGACAGATGGAGGCTGAGGAGGGAGGCTGAGGAGCATGTTGCGCCAATGTAGACCAGAGCGGCAGGGCGTGGCAGGGGTCCTGCTCAGACCTGCCCGCTTGGGCCCCCGTCATGGAGGGGGCTCCGGGGCCCAGGCCCTGAGGACTGTCTCCATGTTTCCCTCGCAGCCATCCAGCAGCATGGTAGGGGAGGAGGGAGGCGGTTACAGCAGCATGGTAGGGGAGGAGGGAGGCGGTTACAGCAGCATGGTAGGGGAGGAGGGAGGCGGTTGCAGCCTCCAGCCTCCAGCCTCCACCACGCTCTTGTTTGTGTTCGGAGCTGTGGATGGAACCGGAGCATTGGATTTGTGGCAGACGCTCTCCACCCAGCTACACGCACCTGCTCATGGAGAAGTAGACTCTGGTGTCTGCTTGGTCCTGGTCCTTGTTCCCCTGGAGCCTCTTCCCCCACCTCCCCATCTCCCCTCCCTCCCGCCCACTGTCAGCGGCTCACCCATCCATTTCCACACTCCCGTCATCCACTCACCTTCCACCATATCATGTGCCTGTCATCCTTCCTTCTCTCCACCATCTGGGCATCTGCCGCCCACCCGCGCACCTCTCCACCCGCCCATCAGGAGAGCATCAAACCTTACTTCATTCCGGACCCAAGGCTGTGGTGGGGTCTCTGGTCCTTGGTGGTTGGGGCCCCTCAGTCAGTCAGAGACGCATCACGGGGATGGTGATGCGGTCCATGCCGGTCTGAGTGTGTCAGGCTGCTCTGATGGCAGTGGAGCCTGGACTGGGTGTGCCAGGGCAGTGAGGGCAGATGGTGAGCTCCGTCTGGGCGGCCTCTCCCCTGGAGGACCCACAGCCGGTGACCACCTTGCATTCAGAGCTCACGCGCCCTGGTTCCCCAGAGGTCTGCACTGGACCACTTGGGCTCTCTGCCGGGCGCCTGGGGCATGGGTGTCCACTTTGCCCACTTTGCCCAGCCCTGCTCTGGAAGGACCCTGCTCCGGAAGGACTCAGGTCATCTGGAGGTGGGGCAGGGCCCAGAAGACCTGGGGTTGGCTCTGTCACCTGGCAGCCCAGACCCTCAATCTCCTATGACCCAGCTTTCTCACTTATGAGAAGTCTGCATTCAAATAGTCTCACTCCCAGGGCTGACAGTGTGTGTGTGTGTGTGTGTGTGTGTGCGTGTGCACACATCTGAGCATGTGTGTTTCATGCCCGTGAATCTGTGTGCGTGTGTGTGCATATGAGTTTGGATGTCAGTGTGTTTGTGTGTATGTGTGTGTGCACACACATCTGTTCATGTGCATGTGTGTGTGAGTTTGCATGTGTGTGTGCGTGTGAGTTTGCATACCTGTGTGAGTTTGTGTATGTGTGTGTGCGCCCATACATCTGTGCACATGCATGTGTGTGTGTGAGTTTGCATGCCCGTGTGAGTGTGTGTATGTGTGAGTTTGCATGCCCGTGTGAGTTTGTGTGTGCATGTGAGTTTGCACACCTGTGTGAATTTGTGTATGTGTGTGCACGCCCATACATCTGTGCACATGCATGTGTGTGTGTGAGTTTGCATGCCCATGTGAGTGTGTGTGTGTGTACGCAGGTTGCTTGGGGGGCTTGGCAGGGCTCTGGCAGTGGGTGCAGAAAGCTGGTCTGGGAACTTTGGGGGCCTCAGGGGCCTTAGCCATTCTGCTCCTCCCCAGAGCTGTGGGCGGGACTACTGCACAGCGGGGTGCTGTGCTGTGCGAGCAAGTCAGGAGAGGAGGAAGCCGCTTCCCCCAGCCAGCCAGGCCCTGGCTCTCCCCAGCACACGTCCCAGGCAGGTGGGTGGCCCTGTGACTCTGCCGCCCTCTGGGGACTGGGTGCAGGGCAGTCCAGGGCGGAGCGGGGCCCAATGGCTGTGATTCAAGTCAGGCTGGGCGGGAAGGGAGGGGCGGTTTGCCTCATCTGTCTCGGTGATTTGTGGGAAAGCCGCCGTGTAACCGTGTCCTGAATCATGCTGGGCGTGTTGCACGAGCCTCACCAACAGACTGTTCCTAAATTATCTTTTATGATCGCCGGCAAATGTGTGGGTAGCGGGCATTTGTACCCAAACCCAGCCGTTACTCGTGGCGGCAGACGCGACATTAATTATTGACGCCCAGCCACCTCCTTGCCACCTCCCGTTAAAATTCATGGTCCAGCCACTCTGCAAATATTGATTCTGACCCAAGTTGATGTTTTCCCCTTAACATTATTATAATGAGGGATAAAAATCAAATTGCCTTCGCTGACACCCGCTCAATCATTCTTCTGTGCCCTTCCTCATCGATCTTTCTTTCCCCAGGTTTTACCATAAATTATTCTATTCAATTAAGTAAACTCACACATAATGGCATTTTGCAAACTGAATAATTTATTGACTGTTTGGCAAAAGCTGGGTTTGGGGCGGAACGAGGGAGGCCAGGGCTCTGCCCCGCATTGCGGGCCTATGGCCTAGGCCTGGGCTGGGGCCTGAGCTGTGGCCGGCCGGCCCCAGCGGGGCTTGTGGGCTGTGGGGTGCACAGACAGCAAGAGGGAGCCCCGAGAAGCTAGTTGGAGCAGGAATGGCGCGGGGAAGAGTCAGGACAGCAGGAAGGGAGCGGCGGCCATTTGGGCAGTATGGCTAGGCTCCCAGCAAGAGCGAGGAGTCAAGCACTGTCACCCTGCCTCTGTCTCCGTCTGTCTGTCCGTTCACCTGCTGGCCTCAGCCTGAGCTTCCGGTCTTTGTACCCAAACCTGCTTCAGTCTCCCTGGCAAGACACCACAGGAATTTATGTCTCAGGATTGCAGATTGGGGTGGCCTGGGGCGGCCGGCCCCTGGCCCCTCTCTGGGCCTGGCCTCCTGCGTCCCCATGGGCTGTGGGTCTGTCTCCTGGGCGTGTCAGTGCCCGATCTCTGTGCCTGGGACGCCGGCTATGTCGGAGTAGCCGCGCCCTGTGGCCTCACGTACCTCAGTCACCCCTGTCTCTGAAGACAGTTGCATTGGGAGGTTTTGGGGTTAGAGCGTGAACGTACCCATTTTGGAAGGGTCAATCATTCAGCCTGGGCCCCAGGATGGCCGGCTTGGCCCTCTGACTGGCGGTGGGCGGCATTGGGCCCAGCTGTCCCCTCCAGATCCAGCCTCCTCAGACGTTCTAGGGCCTCCCAGACTCCTCCTGGTCCCCCGTCCCCCGTCCAGCACCCTGCTCCTCCGGCCCGTAGCTCCTGCTCAGAAGGGAGCTGCCGTCCCTGCTGCCTGCCTCCCTGGCCTGGGCCGCTCCTCCTCGCCCCTACCCTGCCCCGGCCAGCCCGGGGGCCTCGGGCTTGCTGTGGGGGCCTCGGGCTTGCTGTGAGGGCCTTGGGCTTGCTGTGGGGGCCGGCAACACGTCCCAGCGGGAACCCGTCCCTGCCCCGCCCGCCCCGCACCCTGTCCTGACCCAGCCATTCACCGGCACGCGTCAGGAGATGGGGGTCGCTACTCACGCTCGGGCTGTCATGCCGCTCCAAACCTTGCGAGCTGCGTGGAGGGGAGGGCGGCAGTTAGGGCCCTGCCTGCGGGCCATTGCTGCCAGGCCGGGCCAGCGGCTGGGAGGCCGGGCCTGGGTGAGGGGCAGCCTCTATGGGGTGCAGCTGTCTCTGTGGGGTGCGTGTCCAAGGCCAGCGAGGGTGCAGAATGGCCTCTGCCATGCAGAGTGCGGCTGGAGCAGAAGTGGGGAGACGGGGGAGGGCTGTACCCCCAACAGGGGGATGTGGGTGGCAGGGTTGAGGAGCACAAAGGTCGGCAGGGGACAGCCAGCCGGAGCCCTTGGGACAAGGGGTGCTTCACCCCCCAGAGAGGGCCCCTGAGGTCGGAAGGCCGAGGCCAGAGCCGGGCCTCTGGGGGTCACCCCGGGGCTCTGGGCAGCCCTCCTGGGGCGGAGGGCTGGGCAGCCTTGGCGGTGATTGCCGTAATTAGGGTTAATTTCTCCTGGAGCCTGCTCTGCCCCAGCTCAAAGCTGTTAGCACTAATCGCTTCCATAATGAGTCTGCATTGGCAGGGCTCTGCTTGTACTGGGCAGGGCTCTGCTGGCACTGGGCAGGGCCGCAGTCTCTCCTGGGAGGCTGTCTGGACCTCCCCAAGGCCGCCCAAGGCCCCGAAGAGAGGGGGGGTGGCTGAGGCCCCCCGTTTACCTGCTGGCCTCAGAGATGGTGTGTGTGGGGGCCTGAGACCCGGGGCTCAGCCTCCTGGTCTCGTCAAGGTTGGGGCAGAGGTCGGGCCTGGCCTGAGGACCGGCCTGGGCCCCTTCCTCCTGCAGGGGGTCGGGGGGGGCAGCTTCTTTTCTGGTGCCACTATGGCTCAAACCCTGGTGTCTTAGAGATCCAAGTTGCTCTTAGAAGAAGCTGGTGGATGGTGGCAGGGAGCTCGCCTGCTTCCTCCTGCCGGTGTCCGAAGGGGAAGCCACGTCTACCCCAGGCCTGGGAGCACCGGGAGCCTCGTGGCTCGGGAAGCCCCGGAGGCCAGGCCGGGCAGGGCAAGTGTTCTGTGTGTGTGTGTGTGTGTGTGTGTGTGTGTGTGTGTGCGCGTGCGCGCGCACGCATGCGCACGCGTGTGTGGCACATTGCAGTGCAGAAGCTGCCCAGGCTGAGAAATGTTTGTGAGATGCTAATGATGTAAACGCCGGGTGTGCTGGAGAGGCGGGGGGGGGAGGGGGGTCTGGCTGGTCACACCTCTCCCCTGCGCGTTCTGGGGTCAGGCAGCTGTGCTCAGCTCCAGTGCCTGCTCGGCCCTGGGCCTCTGTGCTGCTTTTGCTCGGCCCGGTGGTGTGGCTCAGCCCTACCCCATCCGTCTGCAGTGGTGGGAGGGAATGCAGAAGCAGAGCTGCCAGACGGTGGTGGGGTGGCATTGGGTGTGCAGACGGTGGGCCCGCACCCCTGCCCCCCTCCGGCCTGTGCTGGGGGAATGGCCTTCCCCCACCCCTGCTCACACGCCTTCTATGGCTCCCGGCGCTCAAGCCGTCCCAGCCCCGCCTCCCTTCCCCTCATTCCTCCCCCTGCCCCCGCCTGGTGCTGGGCACAGAGGGCACCGCCAGCCTGGCTGCCAGGTAGTCGATGAAGCCCGAGCTCCGGAAATGGCGCAGACACAGTGCCAGCCGCCCGTCCTCCCCACACCGCGGCCACTGCTGGTAGCCAAGGGGCGATTCACCCCCGAGTGCCGGGAGAGGGCCGGACAGAGGAGCCGGTGCCTCCGGTGTGCCCAGCTGGCTCATTCCGGGGCCTGGCGGGGAGGGTGGTCCCCCGGGACCCCGGATGGACTTCCAGGGTGAAGGATTAAGTTGTTCGCAGTAATCAAGCCCCCAGCGAAGCTGCTAAGTGAATTTTGCTGGTGGATCAATGGTGTAATTGGTGCTGGCCCCCCTCCCCCCAGCCCGCCTCTCATCTGGGTCCCCGGGCTCTTCTGGCTTTTGTCCTGCGGGGACGGGGCAGGTGTTCTGTGAGCATATCCTGGGATGTGATTCGGGAGAACTTTCTGGCTAGAAAAATCTTTAAAGAAAATGGGTCTTGGACCATCCTTAGGGTTTCCCATTAAGCCCGGTTCATTTCCTCCTCAGGAAATGGTGCCCTAATCCTGTTTGTGGCGCTGTGGGGGGCGCGTTGCGGCCCTCCTTCCCTCCTAACCCCACGCGCGACCCCAGGCTCCCGACGCCCTGGGCCGGGGCGGGTCACTCCTGTGTGGAGGTTTACATCTTCGGGGCCGGCGCGAGCCCCCTTCTTCTGAGATTCTGTTGGGAAAGGTTTCATGCGTCTGATCGAGGGAGCCACGCGGCCTCTGCCTGGCGGTTTGGGGCCCTGGGTGAGCGCGGGGCACAGGCTCAGGCCTGCCTCAGTTTCCCAGGGGGAGTCTTGCTTGGAGAGTCACCCCCTGCAGGGTAGTGAGGACTCTGCAGAGCTGCCCGGCCCTGTGGCGGCGGGGAGGGGGGCATCTGCTCCCGTGCTGGCGCGTGGGGTGTGCGCTGGTGTTTCCCATTCTCCTGCCCCGGCACCGCCACCACGGGCAGCGGGGCTGGGTCTCCGCCCTGGGATGGGTGTGCGCTGGTGTGTTCTCAAGGCCATGGGCCAAGCAGAACTGGGGCGGGGGAGGGGGCCTTGAATTCAGGACCGGAGGACTAGGGAACGGGCTCTGCTGTTCTTGGGGCGCCCTGGATGAGGGGGTCGACAAGAGGCTAGGCCGGGCCTCTGCAGCGGCCCTGGGCAAGGCCGCCGTGCGCAGTCTCACAGGGGTGGACGGTGTGTGGCAGGCGGTAGGCGTGGAAGCAGGCCCTCCCTGCCCGTGGCAGCTGCGGGGAGCCCAGGGTACCGGGGCGGCCGCACCCCAACCTCCCTGCTGCCACCTCCCCAGCAAGGGGCTCCGGGCCCGTGTCTCACGCTTTGTGAGGGTGGGTGGCCCTGTTTCTGGTCGACAGGCGCAGGTGCATGGGGGGCCGCAGGCGC